>NC_057863.1:483940115-484259365 GCF_019393635.1 Dromiciops gliroides | reverse complement strand
TCTCCACTCCCTAAGGGCTAGCTGTGTTACATTTCATCTCTCCTCCAGGATTTTCCAGTATTCTCTGAGGGTTGAGTTGTTCATCTCTGCAACTGGCTAGACGCCCCCACCCAACTGTGCTCCTCCAATTTTAAAGGGACAGGAACTAGCATCCTAGTTGTATTTAAATACCTAACATTAGGTTAGCTTCTACAAAGAAAATTTTATTTCAAATATTTAACAAGAATAAAAATACAGGGGCAGCTAGGTGGCGCAGTGGATAGAGCACCAGCCCTGGATTCAGGAGGACCTGAGTTCAAATCCAGCCTCAGACACTTGACACTTACTAGCTGTGTGACCCTGGGCAAGTCACTTAACCCTCATTGCCCAGCCCTAAATAAATAAACAAACAAACAAATAAATAAATCACAAGGCTGGACCAAAAAAAAAAAATTCTAAGCTAACAGTGGAGTTAGGTATGCTGTTAATTCTATGCATGTCAACAATACCAACACAGAGGTTATTAAGGGAAACTCTTACCCATTTGCATTGTGAATAAAACACTTTTTTTTTTAATCCTGCCTGAATACCATATTACATTTGTTTTTTGTTCCTAATGAGGGGCGCGGGGGGGGGGGGGGGGGGCCCGCGGGGAGGAGACCAATGCCCTCTACACTTTCCTAATGCATTTCAGTGGAATTCAATCATATGAAAGTATGTGAATAGCTGCTGTTGTTGTTCAATCATGTCTGAGGCCAAATTTGAACTCGGAAGATGAGACTTCCTGACTCCAGGCCTGGCTCTCTACTGCACCACCTAGCTGTCCTAGCCTCTCAATTACCTTGATATTAACACTTCTGAAGGTTTGATTGTGAATGAAACTGTAGGGGTTCTTTGCTATCTTCTCTTTTTTCTTCTTTTTTTTGCAGAGCAATGAGGGTTAAGTGACTTGCCCAGGGTCACACAGCTAGTAAGTGTCCAGTGTCCGAGGTCATATTTGAACTCAGGTCCTCCTGAATACAGAGCCGGTGCTTTATACACTGTGCCACCTAGCTGCCCTTCCTTGCTATCTTCTCAAGGGAGTGTCTGAGGGTAAGGTTTAAATCTAAGCACTTAAATTTTGTCTCTTTAAACTCTTAGGTTTAATCTGGTCCTTACTTAGGGACAAAAGCAAAGTCTGTATCTGAGTAGCCAAAATATATTCTTGGGAACTCCTTGACTTGCTACAAACCAAAAAGGGCTGGACTGTCTAGAATTAGAAGAAGGCATAGGCTCCTGGTCCTCATGGTGGTTCTTTTAATACATTTGGTTTTTCTCCTTTCCTTCTATAGGTATTAGCATAAAACTGCATATAGTTATGTAATTTTTTGTTGCATTGTATATTTATGTTCTGAATTAATGAATGCCAAAAAGGACATTTCCATATTAAAAAATTAGAACAAAAAAAGGGGGATGGCACAGTGGAGAGAGTGCCATGCCTGGAGTAAGGATAATCTGAGTTTCAATCCAGTCTCAGACACTCATCAGCTGTGTGACCTTGAGCAAGTCACTTAACCCTGGTTGTCTCAGTTCCTCGACTGTAAGTTGAGCTGGAGAAGGAAATGGCAAACCACTCCAGTATCCTTGCCAAGAGAACTCCAAATGGAGCCACAAAGAATCGAACATGAATGAAATGACCGAACAAAATTGAACAAATTGAGAGACTCAGGATTCTAGGCATCTCTCTGCCCACCACTTTTCCTCACTCTGTTACTGGCAGAGATTTGTGTTCCAGCTTTCTGACTGCCTCTGACAGCTTCCTGGCATAGCTGGCAACTCCTTACATCTTTTTCAGACTCAAGGACAGGCCAAGGCAGAAAGAAAAAGAAAGTAGGGTGAAAGGAGAAAGAGAGAGAGAGAGAGAGAGAGAGAGAGAGAGAGAGAGAGAGAGAGAGAGAGAGAGAGAGAGAGAGAGAGAGAGAGGGAGGGAGGGAGGGAGGGAGGGAGACAAAAGGGAGAGGGGGAGGAGAGAATTCCATATCTTCTAGAATATTCTATTCCATATTCTACTCCATATTCCAAACTCCCTTTGACTAAGCTGTGAATGAATAATATTCTGACTCACTTCTGCTCAGAGGCTCTTTGACAAGTTTTGTGGGCACATACACTTTCAGAAGAGCCAACCCAAGACACAGGGCCAATGCTTTATCAGTTGGGATGCAGGGGCAGGGGGATGGAAGCAAAGTATCCCCTACTGCATTTATGTATCCAACTAGACTGTAAGTCCTCCAAGGGAAAAAACTGCATCCTATCTAAACTCTGAGTCTCTACTAGCACCTAGCAGAGTGCTCTACACAGATTAGACACAATGAATTGCTCTTGTGCTATATTTTTATCCTATCAGAAGCTGAATTATACTTCTATATGTGTGTATTTATTTGGGATGGGGGAAGCAGTACTTGAAATGAAATGTTTAGAACTCAGGCTCACAGACACACATTCCCAATATATCTTTGTTACTGCAAACAGTCATACTGGTTAGTTCACAAATTATAATTTCACAGTTTAAAACTTCCTCTCCTCCCCATCTTCATCTCCCTAAACACACAACACTGTGTGGCATTTTCTACAGGGGGCTTTTACTTTCCTCGAGGATTTCAGTTCTTGCCTTTTAATTCTATTCCTGTACTATTCATGAGTTGAAAAATAGCCAAGTCTGTAAATATTTGAGGAGGGTAAGACATGCATTTCCTGTTAACACAACCCTAATTCTACCACATTAATCACACGTTTATCAGTGTTTTACAAACCCCCAATATACCCTTTTAAATTTTTGCTTTGTGATTCTGGGCATTTATAATTAAAAATATCTTTAGAGATTCCCCTCATGCAACTTCTGTAACATGCTATGCTTCCATAGGAGACAAGTTCAATTTCAATCCACAAATCCAGAATGCTGAATAAAGACCAGACTTGGCATTTTCTTCCTTGTTTCTGTTTGAGGAAGAATGATTGCTTGGCCCTTATTTGATTTGTATATTGGTTTTAACATAGTAGAATTGTTCAACCTCTGAAAGAACATGCAGGCATGCTCCAAGAATACCATACTACTTCTGAGATTCCAGTTTCTAATGAGTAAGTGGGCATTGACTCCATTCATTCATTTTCAATTTCTCATTGATATTTATACTCCCTTTTCTGCTCTCATTAGCAGGTAACTTGGAAAATATCATTCTAAGTCAAAGCTTCTTAAACTGTGGGTCATTACCCCCTATAGGGTAACGTAACTGAATGTGGGGGTTGTGAAAAATTTGGCAGTAAATGTTTGATTTGTATACCAATTTTATATACCTAAATACTCAGGGTCAGGTAAAAATTTCTCAGGTGAAAAGGGGTTGTGAGTGGAAAAAGTTTAAGAAGCCCTGCTCTACATGATGGCACTGAAGCCCCCACAGGGCAGCCTCCAGCTTGATAATCAATGCAAAGAAAACACAAGTGGATAGGTTGGGCCTCAGATACTTATTAGCTGCGCAACCCTGGGTAAGTCACCTCTATTTGCCTCAGTTTTTTCAACTGTAAAATGGGGATAATAGGGGCGGCTAGGTGGTGCAGTGGATAGAGTACTGGCCCTGGAGTCAGGAGGACCTGAGTTCAAATCCGGCCTCAGACACTTAACACTTACTAGCTGTGTGACCCTGGGCAAGTCACTTAACCCCAGTTGCCTCACAAAAAAATGGGGATAATAATAGAACCTACTTCTGAGGGGCATTGTGAGGAACAAATGAAATAATATTTGTAAAGTGCTTAGCACAGTACTTGACACATAGTAGGTGCCTCTAGAAGGATCATATCTGACTGAAAGGATTAAAGAAGGCTTCTCAGAGGAGGTGGCTCCTGGGCTGGGCCTGGAAAGATCTCAGCTTGGGGAGCTGTAGAATAGGACAGTGTGACCAGCAGGGAATGGTATGAGAAAAGGCACTGAGGGGAGATAGGACAAGGAATACTCTGGGAATGCCACATTACCCACCTTAGCCGACATGAAAAAGAAGAATAACGAGAAAAGACTGAAAATGTAGGTTGGGGGCAGATTTCAAAAGGCATTAAATGCAAAGCTAAGAGTTTTGACTTTATACCAACGGCAATGAGGAGCCATTGAAGATTTTTGAGCAGGGGAGTGATGCAATTATGTCAACAGATTGAGAACATTATCTTTTTTCCATCTTAAAAGTATTTTCTTTTTTTCCAGTTATATGTAAAGATAGTTTTCAATATATGTTTTTCATTCGTTCACTTTTTTTTGGGGGGGGGGGCAATGAGGGTTAAGTGACTTGCCCAGGGTCACACAGCTAATAAGTGTCAAGTTTCTGAGGCCGGATTTGAACTCAGGTCCTCCTGAATCGAGGGCCAGTGCTTTATCTACTGCTCCACCTAGCTGCCCCAACATTTGTTTTGATAAGATTTTGAGTTCCAAATTTTTCTCCCTCCCTCCCTTCCCTCCTCCCTCCCTAAGTCAGAAAACAATCCAATATAGGTTATATATGTACAATCACATTAAACATAATTTTGCATTAGTCATGTTGTGAAAGAAGAATCAGAAAAAAGGGAAAAACCTCCAAAAAAAGTAGAAACAGTATGCTTCAATCAGCATTCAGACTCCACAGTTCTTTTCTCTGGATTTGGAGAGCATTTTCCATCATGAGTCCTTTCTTGGATCATCATATTGATGAGAAGAGCTAAGTCTATCACATTTGGTCATTGCACAATGTTGCTGTTAGTGTTTACAATGTTCTCCTGGAGAACATTAAATAGAGAAGAGATCATTCTTTCCTAGCTTTAACAGCTTTATGTATTAATCCAAGTAGGACAAAAGTCATGGTTTGAGGAATATAACTTAATTTCCAAAACCATGCAGGGCTTCCTTTATAAAGTCCTATTTTAATAATAGCTAGCATTCATATAATGCATTAAAGTCTGCAAAGGGCTTTACCAGTATTTTCTCATTTGATCCTTACAGCAACCCTGGGAGGTAAGTGTTAATATTATCCCTATTTGACAGATGAAAAAACTGAGGCAAACAGAGGTTAAATGACTTGCCCAGGGTCACACAGCTGGTAGATGTTTCAGACCAGACTTGAACTCAGGCCTTCCTGATTCCCGGTCCACTATGCCACTATCCACTGGGCAACCTAGCTGTCTCGCTTGTGATACAGAAATAATAGGTTCCACCAGGTTGGAAAAGCTTTGTCTTTAGTCCTGACAAAAGCCTATTGCTACTTTCTGAAGACCAATTTAAGTAAGGAGAGACTCATTGTCAAAGAGGCCAGCTACTTCGTGATGAATTCCTTGGCCATGGGGAAGAAATGAACCAAGAAATAAAGAAAAATAAAAAATGGCTCTCAGCCCTTATAGTCCTGCAGTGATGGAGGCAGAGTGGTAGAAAGGAGACAGAAGTTGCTAAGAACCTTACAGTTTATTTTAATTTTTTTTTCAATTAACAAAAATCTATTTTCCTTTCCTCCTGCCTAACAAATATGCATAGTTAAGGAAAACAAATTTACACTTTGCCAATATCCAAAAAATATGTCTCATTCTGCATGCCAAATACATGACTTCTCTGTCAAGAGGTAGGCAACATCTTTCATCATGAATCCTCCAGAATCATTTCATTGATTAGAATTCTTAAGTCTTTCAAAGTTTTTTCCTCCAATTTTGTTTTTGTTTAACATAAAATCATTTTCCCTTCCTCTCATAAATAGAATCCATACTTTTTAGACCATCTATAAATATTAATTTATCTGATGATATTCAAAATGTGAAATATTTGTCCAGTGATCAGGGAGTAGAGAGATTACTATAGGAACTGAATCATATTGATTATGACAATCTCTCTCTAAATGAAACCGGAAGACAAAAGGAAGTCACAATTAAATGAAGGGATGGTTCACAGGATCTCTCTTTCTGGAGAGATGAATATAGGTGTAAGCAGAGTTGATTTTTTCATGCTTCCAAGGACAGCAAAAAATATCATTTCATTGAACATTTGGTCTTCCCATATTTCAGTACTCCTAATAAACATTTGCAAAAAAATCCATAAAAATAATCATAGTTTATGCACCAACATCTTTTGCAGAAGATGAAAATAGAGAAAATTTCTAGAACTCAGTACAACTGACTGCTCAAATAAAATCAACATATATGTTGAGAGGCCACATGGGATGGTGTAGTGATCTCCAAACTTTTTGGATCATGTACCCCATCAGTAAAAAGAATTTTAGTACACCCAAATAAATATATTTTTACTTATTTATAAATGACGTAGGTGAACTATTGTGCTAACAATACATTATAAAACTTATGAACAAAGAATTTTAAGGATGAGATATTTTGAAGGTGTTTTATTTCTTAATGATACAAAAATTTTGTTCTCACTAGAACATTATAAATAATAGCATCTTTAGTGAGATCAGTGCAATTGAATGTGCTTCAATATTTTTTAATATCTTGGCTTAACATTTTGTGCTACCAAGACTCAAAGGTCAGGTTCTAAGTTTAGTTCAGTTGACTACTCACTGTTATTGGCTATCAGAGCTGAACAAGATATCTCACTAAGACTCAGAGATCCAAATAGAAGAAGTATATTTCTGGCTGCAATTATTAAAGCATGATACAAAGTTTTTTCTTGAAATCCATCTATTAAACTTTTATCATTCCTGTTGTCAACCATTGTTCTTACAAACTAATAGGCAAGTGCTTTATTTTTATATTTTTTAAAAAAGATTCAAAATTTCATTTGGAAGATTTAAAATTCTGTTGCCAAATTATTAAATTAATCCATGAGCAAGCATTTGTTAAGCATTTATGACATGCCAGGTATTATGTTAAGTGCTCGGGATCCAAAAAAAAAAAAAAAAAAGGTCAAAACAGCCCTTGTCTTCTAGGAGCTGATAGTCTTTTTTTTTTTTTTTTTTTTTTTTTAGTGAGGCAATTGGGGTTAAGTGACTTGCCCAGGGTCACACAGCTAGTAAGTGTTAAGTGTCCGAGGCCGTATTTGAACTCAGGTACTCCTGACTCCAGGGCCGGTGCTCTATCCACTGTGCCACCTAGCTGCCCCGAGCTGATAGTCTTTTAAAGATAAACAAGAATAGTAGCACAGGATAGTCAGGCACAGATGGACTGCAATCTGCATCTTTGGAGGGAGTACCCACATCAATGAGGTCTTAAATCCATCTGAAGCATTGAAGCATTAAAAAACATTGAAGCATGCAGAGATTATGAGCTATTTTCAAAAATTCCATTTTAGATAGAAATCTACTTTGAAAATTTTTATTTCTGGGGAAGCTAGTGGATTCAGGAGGACCTGAGTTCAAATCTTGCCTCAAACATTTGACACTTACTAGCTGTGTGACCCTGGTCAAGTCACATAAACCCTCATTGCCCTGCAAAAAAACAAAACAAAACAACAACAACAAAACAAAAACTGATTTTTAATTTATAGAATAAAATAAGCATTTCTGTAACAGTAGAATAAAAAGATGATTGCACATGAAACTGCAAATCTATTACGTACAACTTGCTATTCCTTTTAAATATAGTAAGTTTATATAAAATGTTATATACTATAACATATAATATTGTATATAATAAATTTATCATGTAAATTTTTTTCTTCCTTCCCCCTTCCCCCACCCTAGAAATGGCTACCATTAGATACAAATATGTGAAATCATTCCATACATACTTCTATTTATCAGTTCTTTCTCTGGATGCAGATAGTTTCTTTCTTCATATATCCTTTATAGTTAGTTTGGGTATTTATAATAGTAAAAATGACTAAGTCACCTTTAAACAATATTGCTATTTTGCAGCAATATTAAAATAATATTTCTGTATTACAGCATTCTTTTGGTTCTGCTCATTTCACTCTTCATTAGAAATTTACTTTTTAAAGTAATTTGAATAAGTATGTCTGGAAGAAGCATCCTAATCACAGGAGAAGAAAGCTTTTAAACTAAAAAGTTAGATGAATCTTCTTCACTATTTCTTTTTTCTTTCTTTCTTTTCTATTTTCCCTTTAAAGACATGGGAAGGGAACAAATCTTTGGACTTAAAAATCCTGAGAGGAACACTGTTGTAAATTTCATTAGTTCAAACCTAAATCCCTAGGAGTCAGAAAATGAACACTAAATCAGAAGGACTTAAAATAAAAAGAAATGGGTGAAGAGGAAACAGAAACCAAGGCACTAAAGAGTTGGAAAGTGGGTTAAAATGTTCAACAGGAGAAGCTGTGGAGAAGCATCACATCATACTGTATGCAAGAAAGACTTGTTCTTAAAAGAATATTGGGCCTCTAGTAGCATCAAAGAGAAGACACATTAAACATTTATCGATACTGTCTCCTTTCGCTTTTAGAAAGCACTTGGCAAAGATCCACTTGGCCTGGCTCCTAGAACAGTGGCACAGGACTCTGGCTGCCTAGAAAATTGGCTAAAGAGTAAAAAATGTTATCTAAATGGAACCTTTGTCAAATTGGCAAAAGGCTTTTAGCCCAGTATTGCAGGAGTCTCCATTATAAACCCAGATTCTTATTAAATCACATCAATATTGGAATTGAAAGAAGAAAGAAAAAAAAAAAACTTGAGTGAGTTCAAGGTTCTAAAAAATACTGAAATGGGGCAGCTAGGTGGCGCAGTGGATAGAGTACCGGCCCTGGAGTCAGGAGGACCTGAGTTCAAATCCAGCCTCAGACACTTGACACTTACTAGCTGTGTGACCTTGGGCAAGTCACTTAACCCTTACTGCCCCACAAAAATTTAAAAATACTAAAATATTTAGATTTATATTCAGTTAAAGCTATAGATTTTTTGTGGTGTTCAGGGAAAGAGGGGAGAAGGAAAACTTGAAAAAATATATACAGCAACTTTAGAAACCTACAGTATGATAAGTTATTTAGAATCCATTTTATTCTTCTTCATAGGACTAGTAGGGGCAGCTAGGTGGTGCAGTGGATAGAGCACCAGCCCTGGAGTCAGGAGGACCTGAGTTTAAATCTGACCTCAGACACTTAACATTTACTAGCTGTGTGACCTTGGGCAAGTCACTTAACCCTGATTGCCTCAAAAAAAAAAATAATAAAGAACTCATGGACACATAGGACTAGTAATTATGTTTATTTAATTTTAAGAATCAATATTTGTTAATCAATCAAAAAGCATTTATTCTATATACCGTTATTTGAATGGATGAAAAAGTATTTGCTGTTTTAAGCTCTTTCTCTGTGTCAGGCAAGAGGCAGCAGGATATAATGGATAGATGACCTTGAAGCCAGGGGTTCAAGTTCTACCACTAACACATGCTGGCTTTGGTCTCTCTAGGCAACTGAATCTATAAATTACAGAAAAGGTGCTGACTTTCAGTGATAGAGGGAGTTCCCAATATTAATGAAATCAAAGGTCCAGTCCCCCTATCCCCATATGACTGACACCAGACTAAGTCCTGGTGATATAAAGGCTCAAAATGAGACAAGATGTCTATCTGTTGTTTTTTTCTTTTTTTTTTTTTTTTGGCAGGCAATGGGGGTTAAGTGACTTGCCTAGGGTCACACCGCTAGGAAGTATCAAGTGTCTGAGACCGGATTTGAACTCAGTAATTCCTGAATCCAGGGCCAGTGCTTTAACCACTGTGCCATCTAGCTGCCCCTGTTTTTTTCTTTTGATATGGTATTTCCCCACTTTGAGCAGTGGTGTACTGGATAGAGCACCAGGCCTAGAGTCAGGAAAATTCATCTTCCTGAGTTCAAATCTAGCTGTGCGACCCTGGGCAAGTCACTCAACTGTTTACCTCAGTTTCCTCATCTGTAAAATGAGTTGAAAAAGGAAATGGAAAACCACTCTAGTATCTTTGCCAAGAAAACCCCAAATGGAGTCACAGAGAGTCAGATACAACTGAACAACTCCCCCAGTTAAGACCATCAGCTCCTTCAGAGTAGGAGTTGTCTTTTTTGATGTATACCCCCTAGAGTTTAGCACAGTGCTTGGCACAGGGCAAGCACTTAACCATTGCTTTTGTATTCATTCATAGGTAGATATAGAATAAAATGAAATAAATACAAGGAAGTTTAGAAGTCACTAGAAATGGGGGAGGGAGGAAGCAGAGAGTCAGGGGTGGGATATCAGGAAAGGTTTTATGTAAAAAATAATGTTTGAACTGAGTCTTAAAAGAAACAAGGCCCCTACTGATCTTGGTTCTGCCCTCTTGGGCTAACTAGAACAAACATAATCCTCAATCCACCTGAGAGTCTTTCAACTATTTCTTATGAACTATTCTTTTGGGGTTTTTTTGTTTTGTTGTTTGTTGTTGTTGTTGTTTTGCAGGGCAATGAGGGTTAAATGACTTGCCCAGAGTCACACAGCTAATAAGTGTCAAGTGTCTGAGGACGGATTTGAACTCAGGTACTCCTGAATCCAGGACCGGCGCTTTATCCACTGTGCCACCTAGCTGCCCCCCACCCTCACCCCGGACTATTCTTTTAAATCCTATTCTTCTAAAAATCATTTTTTAACTCTTTAAGACCCTGTAATTTTGTTAAGGAAACAATGAATGATGCTATGCAGGGTTACCCAAGACCCAAGACAGTTCATAGAGGAGAGTTCTGACAAAAGGTGATTCACTGGAGAAGGAAACGACAAACCACTCCAGTATCTTTACCAAGAAAACCCTACAGATAGTATTAATATGCTCAAAGATATGGCATCAGAAGATGCACCCCTCAGGCCAGAAAGGCCTGGCATGCTATGCTCCATGGGGTCACCAAGTTGGACATGACTGAACAACTGAAAAACAAATTTTGTTAAGCAGCAATAAATCTATAGATAAGCAAATAAGCTCCCCTCTTCTAGGTCTACCCTTTCTCAAGGCTCAAAGGAATCCTGCCCTTCCTTGCTGGGACTTTTTGGGGAAAAGTTCTCTCCTGAACTTGGGGCAGTACCAATCATATGAGCATAGAGAGATGAGAAGTATTCAAAGGTCTAGGTTGTAGGCTGGTGATGATTTTCATAAAACAATATTGTGTTGTGATGTTTGTGGTGCTGAAACAAGTTGAGTTACCATAAAGCTGACCTCATGAAGATTATGTTAATATTCATGCTTCTTTAGATTCTATCTTATTTCCATTAGATTGTAAGCTCCTTGGAGGGCAAGAGCTGTTTTGCACTTTTTGTATACCCAGCATTTAGCACACAGCGTGCCCCACAGTAGGTGCTTAATGTTTATCGATTGTTTCTTCAGTTACCTCTCTTTCCAACATTCTAGATTTTTCTCCTCTCCAGGAGCTTTCTGCCCCTCTCAAGCATACACAACTTTCCCCTTTTGTAAACTTGTTTCTTGACCTTGCCACCCCCCTAGTTATTGTGATTTTCCTCATTGCTTCCCTTTTTTCAACGTACATTTAAAAGTAACAACTGCATGTAATAGGAGGGAGAAAATGTAGCGGATAGAGTGCTGGGTTTTTATGAGCATAACTGGGTTAAAATACTCATTCTGGTACTTAGTAGCTGTGTGCCAAGCCACTCCATGTCTGTCTATCTCAGGTGCTGATGAAATCACAAATCCTTGAAGTATCAGTACTGTGTTCAGATCATTTTATTGGGGGAGAAGGGGAGTTATAAGGCATAAGGATGAAGGGGTGGATCTAGGCACTGAGGCCATGTTTTGGTTTGCAGTTTTTTCTTTCATCCGTCTCCTCAAGTAGAATATAATCACAGCCAGACTTTTCACATCAATAGTTTCCCTTAAGTGAATTTTTCAGACCAGCACCAGATGAACCAACCAAAAAACTTTCATTTCACTTCCCAACTCTCCTTTGTAAAGTGAGGACAAAATTAGTGAAGAAGAGATGCTATAAAACTTAAAAGAGGGGCAGCTAGGTGGTGCAGTGGATAGAGCACTGGCCCTGGATTCAGGAGGACCTGAGTTCAAATCCCACCTCAGACACTTGACACTTACTAGCTGTGTGACCCTGGGCAAGTCACTTAACCCTCATTGCCCCACCAAAACAAACAAACAAAAAAACTTAAAAGAAGTATAGAAATAATACTATCCAAATTTCTTGCTAGGCTACTGTCTATTGTTGTTATTGTTATCATTATGTTATTGTTGTTGTTATTATTGTTTGTCCTTTATTCTCAAAGAGGACCAGGACATCAGGAGGTGATGTCATAACTTTCCATGAATTGGATTTAAGTGAGAGAGGGTTGTGCAAAGTCACCAACTTCCCTCTCTCCTCCAGAAACATCTGGGGCCAGTAAAAAGACATAGATCAGGACAACTGAAGATGGCCCCAGATGTTTTGGGCAATTGAGGTTAAGTGACTTGCCCAGGGTCACAGAGCTAGTAAATGTTAAGTTTGAGGCCAAATTTGAACTCAGGTTCTACTGACTACTGGACCAGTGCTCTATCCACAGTGCCACTTAGCTGTCCCTAAAAGCAACTGTCACCTATCTACATACAAACTTCTCTTTAAAACTTCATTTTAAAGAATAACAAATTATAACCAAATCCATCCTCACATTAATATGTTTTAGGCTAGATTTGGCATAGTACAAGCTAATCAATCTAATAGAATTAGGAAATGTCTTTTAAAGTGTTGGTAGAGGACGTGGAATGTACACTGTCAGATGTGGTCACCATGTCAGCTTGGCTTTGCTTAAATGTTTTTCTTTGTTATGAGAAAGTATGTGTAGCAATGAATGGGAAATGTCTGGTATAAAAAACAAGAGGCAACAACACAACTATAAATAATGAAATAAAATGCTAATAAAGTGATTCTTAGTCTGAAAAATGAAACCATGGAGATCAGTCCAATAACTTTTTCCTTTCTTGAGTCATCATCCAGCTTTCACCCCCTAAAGCATATTATTCTCCAAGGCTCTTGTTTTGGGCTCTCTCTTCTATACTTTCCATGGCTCCCCTCATCATCCCTCTGTAACACCAGTGGGTGATACTGCAGTGAACTCTGTCCTTTCTGCTCCCTCCTCCCTTCTGCAAAGGGCAAAGGTGAACCTCGCCTAAGCCTCACCTGTTTCTACCCTCCCTCTTTCCTTTCTCACATCAATGGCTAGAGATTTAATTAGTCACATCCCATTAAAATAGCTTGTTCGTGGATCACAAATGGTCCCAAATTACTCTCAGGGCTGAAAGGCAATGCTTGTCTCTTTGACATACAACCCAGGGGATGCCAGTCAATTGTCAAGCCCCCATCACATTTCTCCACCAGCCCTCCCCTCCATGTGTACTCTTTCCTTTAGAAAGTAAACTCTGTGAAAGCAGGGACTGTCTTCACTTTTGGATTTGTACTCCCAGAACTAGGTAGAGTGAAGAAGAATAATGCATTATTATAACTGCAGAGCATTAGTAAAAAAAAATACTTTTTCATTCATGTATTCCTTTTTAACATCCTCCTTCAGTGGGATATTAATAATTCCAGCAGTTAAATTGTCATTGCTATGCATATGACTTCCAAAATTATAAATCTAGCTCTAATCGTTCTCCTGTGGACAACTCCCCACCTAGATTTCCTATAAGCATCTCAAACTCACCATGTCCAAGAGAGTACTGATCTTTCCTCACTAAGCCCATCCAGACTATAAACTTAGCCTACTTTCTGGTGAAGGCCCCATGATATTTCTAGGCAAAATCTCCAATTACCCTTTTCTCCCATTTTTTGTCTTAAGTTGGAGTAAAAAGTAAAGCTCCATCTCTCTTCCAAATACTGCCACCAGTCTCACCGAATTCCCCAAGAGTCTGTAGAAAGAATTCATTCACAGTTAAGGGAGGGGGAGGGGAAGGAGGCAAGAAAAGGAGACCATTCTAATTCTGGCATTTTTTTTTAAAAGAACAAGTATTAAGGCAGAAAGTTCAAAAAGGTTTATTTTTTTTTTTTTAGGATTACATCAATTTACATGTAAATTTACATGTAAGAAATACTGTTAGGGGCAGCTAGGTGGCGCAGTGGATAGAGCACCGGCCCTGGAGTCAGGAGTACCTGAGTTCAAATCTGGCCTCAGACACTTAACACTTACTAGCTGTGTGACCCTGGGCAAGTCACTTAACCTCAATTGCCTCACTAAAAAAAAAAAAGAAAGAAAGAAAAAAGAAATACTATTACCTCCCTCCCCCCCCCTTATCCTTTCCTTGATTCATATAATCAGCTCCACCCCCCTTTTTTTTTTGCGGGGCAATTGGGGTTAAGTGACTTGCCCAGGGTCACACAGCTAGTAAGTGTCAAGTGTCTGAAGCCAGATTTGAACTCAGGTACTCCTGAATCCAGGGCCGTTGCTCTATCCACTGAGCCACCTAGCTGCCCCTTATCACCTCCTTTTATATAGTAGAGCAGTCTTCAGAGGCAAGTAACTCTCTGTAACAATGCATTATACAATGTTAGAAATTGACAATTTAAAGACACACACACAATTGTACATAGTCCTGAAGACATACTGTAGAACTTTGTTTGGGATTCTTAGACTGCTCATTAACTTCACTGTTCCAATTTGTAAATCCTAAATCATGCCCCTTAAATGAAGGAATGAATAAATCAATAAATAACTAACAGTCTCATCTTTTTGGGCAAGGGAGAATTATATTACACCACTTAACAACAAAATTAAATTATTTATTTGGAAGCATTTGAGATCGTTTGAGCCTTACTGACCCCACCTCCTTCAGCTTCCCGGCCCTCTGACTGGAGCATGGAGTCTAAAACTCCTCCCAGTGCCTTCCTTTATAAAGGGCAGAAACTGGACTTTGGGGCTCACTTCACTCTGTATCTCCTGCTCTGCCTGGTTTCAACTACAATGGAACAAGGTATCTTCATGCCATCTTCCACTGTTCCACCCCTACTTTCCTCCCTCCATTTGTATTGTCTACCTCCATTAGATTGTAAACTCCTTGAGGTCAGGGACTTTATATTTTGTATCCCTAGGATTTAGCAGAGCGCCTGGCAAATAGTAGGCACTTAATGTTTATTGGATTGGAGATGAACAATGCGGGGGAGGGGAGCTAATTTGTCATACTCTTGCTTCCTCCTGATCCACATCTAGTGTAAGGCACACAAGAAAGCCTGAAGGGAGTCTCCAATCCAGAGTACTTGTGCTCAAGTGGGGCAATGGTTTTTCATTTTCATTTTGCTGGGAGCTAGGGCTGTAATCTACTTCCTGCATCCTAAAGACACCTGGATATAAGAGGGTGCCAATAGACAATACAGTATTGGCATACAGATTCTTATGAATGCCACTTCATAACTGATATGGAGGTAGTTTCATAGTTACTACAGGAATCCATACCTAAAATCAATAGTTGGAAGAAGGTTTCTGGGTATATGAGCCTCTAGTTGCTAGTGGTGATAATTTGACTAAGGGAATCAGGGAGTCCATTTCAGAGAGCAGTGGCCACCCCCAGTTCAAAGTCTAGGGCAACATCAACAAGGCTTCTCCTTGTTGTCATGAACCATTCCCCTCTAGGTTGTGGTAGTGAAGCTGTAGCTTATTGGTCAGGATCTTCATGTAGTCCATAGCACAGCCAGCAAGATGCACCCAGAAGATGGAATGAGGAAGGGAATAACTTCCATAGATGGACACAGTGTGGATCACACCTTTATCAGAGTGCATCACAATACCAGTTATACAACCAGAGCCATATAAGGACAGCGCAGTCGGGATGGCAATATATGCTAAAGGTCTCAAACATGGTGTCATCTTTTCTCTGCTGGCTTTGTGGCTCGGTATGGGGTTCTGTTAACAGCACAGTGTACTCTACAAGGACCACATGGAGTTTATTGGTTTTTTGGAGGGTTTTTTTGCAGGGCAATGAGGGTTAAGTGACTTGCCCAGGGTCACACAGCTAGTCAAGTGTCTGAGGTCAGATTTGAACTCAAGTACTCCTGAATCCAGGGCCAATGCTTTATCCACTGCACCACCTAGCTGCCCCCACATGGAGTTTATTGGTACCAAATCTTCATGTTGTCCCAGTTGTTGACAGTGTCACGTTCAATGGGGGAGTACTTTGCAGTCCAGAACACTTCTCTTACTCTGGGTCACATCCTCTACTTAGCTACATTTCTGGCTCATACCCTGATGTCTAGGGCAACCAACAAAGGAGGGGATAACAGCCAGAGAATGTCTCCCATAAAACTAGCTTCACATATTACACTGCCATTTTTCCTCATTTTTTTTATTCAAATCCTACATTTAGTTCTGAATTCTCTCCCTCCTCCTTCCCTCTCCCCCACCCATTGAGAAGGCAAGGAAAACAAAATCCATTACAAAAATAGTCATGTGCTCACTTCGGCAGCACATATAATAAAAAATTGGAACAAAAAATATATAGTCATACAAAATAAATCAACAGGGCAGTAATACTATCATGGGGCCAATTTTGATATGGTGAGTTTAGGAGAGGTATCCAGCATGCTTGGTGGAACTCACAACTATCATTCATCCTTAATTCTTCCTTCTCCCTCATCTTCTTAATATCCAATCAGTTACCAAGTCTGATCAATTTCAATTCCATCAACATCTTTCACACCTGTCTCCTCTGGACAGTCACCATCCCATACTTCATTACTTTTTGCCTGAATTATTGCATTAACTTCCTAAATGGACTCCTTGCTTCCAGTCTTCCCCCTCACCAATACATCCTCACACAGCTGCCAAAGCAATTTTTTTTTTTGCAGGGCAATGGGGGTTAAGTGACTTGCCCAGGGTCACACAGCTAGTAAGTGTCAAGTGTCTGAGGCCAGATTTGAACCCAGGTACTCCTGAATCCAAGGCTGGTGCTTTATCCACTGTGTCGCCTACCTGCCCCCAGTTAACCTTTTTTTAAATTTTTTTAAAATTTTTTTTTGGCAGGGCAATGAGGATTAACTGACTTGTCCAAGGTCACACAGCTAGTGTCAAGTGTCTGAGACTGGATTTGAACTCAGGTCCTCCTGAATTCAGGGCTAGTGCAAAGCAATTCTTAAAGCATAGATATGTCCATGTCATTCCTTTGCACAAGAAGCTTCAATGGCTTCTTATTTCCTTTAGGATAAAACACACACTTCTTTGTTACTTAAAGCCTTTCACGGGCTGGGTTTAGCTTCACATGCTGTGTTTCAGTCAAATGAATTTGCTTTCTGATTCTCCAAACTGACATTCCATCCTATCCCCCTGTCTTCAAGACTGAGCTCATGTGCTGGTCACCTTCTATGAACAGCCTTTCCTGATACCTATAATTATTAGTACTCTCTCCTTCAGATTATATTGTATTTATCTTTTTAAATATATGTGCCACTGGCAAGCACGATGAAAGTTCCTTGAGGACAGGGATGCCCCCACCCCATTTTTTCTGTATCAACAGCACCTAGCATAGAAGTAACCTAGTAATCATTTTAAGAGAGGTTATCTCTGCTCCCAATGATGATAAAGTTCTCCAAATATTACTCATCAATATGATAATTATGGCATAAAGTCCTAGCATACTACAAAGCTTCCTTGGTGAAAGACAACAATGCAAAAGGGGTTTGCTTACTAGCCACATTAAAAAAGAAAAAACTAAATGGATAAAAAACGTACATTCAAACAAACACATTGTTAGGCAGCTGGCCAAAATAGTGTCAAGTCTGTCTTTGTACATGCACACACACACACACACACACACACACACACACACACATACACACATAATATATAATGAACGTAGCTGCAGGCTGTCAATGAGAAGGCAGAGGGGCTGTAATCATCTGGATGGAGTATCCACCCCAATGAAATTGTAGATTCAATGAAAAGTATGGTGATCCAACGTGACTACAAATGAGATTCAAATGAATGTGCCCCATAAAGATGATTGTATTTGAACAGATGGAGAAATAGGGGAATCAAAGAAATGTGAACAGTACGGACAAAATGAAAATGGGTTTAGTGTAGAATCTGGTACAGAGATATTTCTGAAACAAGACATATTTCAAGACCAGCAAATCTACATGGGGGCCCACATACTAACTTGGAAACCAGGAGCTGAGTTAGATTATAGTATGACAGAGAACAAAGCTTGACCAAAGGTAGCATGGTGCTCTTTTAATCTTGTAAGAAAGCTAGGAGCCCTGGCTTTGATAGACTGATCCAGAAAACTCTATTTGGGAATTTAACTTGATAGACACGGTAGCTTATAGACAGGATATATGTATGTAAACAGAGACCTGATGACAAAGTACTTATACTTTGGTTTACAATCTAGTGGTCAGAGAAATGGTTTCAAAGTGAGATTAAGAATTTCAAAGCATTAAAATAAACCCCACTCTTCCCCCCACAAATTCTTTTTTTTTTTTTTTTTGCGGCGCAATGGGGGTTAAGTGACTTGTCCAGGGTCACACAGCCAGTAAGTTTCAAGTGTCTAAGGCCGGATTTGAACTCAGGAACTCCTGAATCCAGGGCCGGTGCTTTATCCACTGCGCCACCTAGCCACCCCCTCACAAATTCTCTTAATAGATGTGTCTTTATCATTCTAAAGAAATCTTATAAGGGAACATAAAAGGAACACGAGTGGGTTTGGACCACTTTGGGGAAGGAAGAAGTGCTACATAAAAGCATATTTATACAAAAGCTACAACTAATTCATATTAATTCTGTCCATATTATATAATAGCACTCAATATAGTAGCATCATTCAAGATAATCATTCCTACTTATTTTTAAGTGTATTTTGAATATAAATTACAAGCCAGTTCAGTGTATAACGCACAGCCCTGATTTATCAAGGGTTATTCCAACCACTATAACAACCATTCAGTCACATCAGGCAGGTTTAGAAATATGCTGCTGAACAAAAAAGCCCTAACTTGGTAGATCATGATCAACCTAAACTTCAGCAATTTCCTTCTAGTCACTTCCCACTGAGCTTGAGGGTTTAAGAGAAAATTAGGAAGGTAGGGAGAAGGGAAAACAAGATAAGGGAGAATTCACTATTCTGGCACCTTGCTTTGGTTTGTATTGCTCTCCCCTCTCTTATTGCCAAGTCTTTTTCATTTCATAAACTCTTGGTTTTTCCCCTTCCTTCACCCTTCCCTATCATAAGATTCTTTAAAAAAAAAAAAAAACAGGGAATTAAGGGTTAAGTGACTTGCCCAGGGTCACACAGCTAAGTGTCAAGTGTCTGAGGCCGGATTTGAACTCAGGTCCTCTTGACTCCAGGGCCGGTGCTTTATCCACTGAGCCACCTAGCTGCCCCCATCATAAGATTCTTAATAGCAGATATCTAACAAGTATCTATTTTCCATCCTCCTTCAGCCTCTATTTTAAGTCTACCCTCCTAAAGAACTGCCCTAAACATCACTGAACATGATTCCCTACAATAATCCTATTACTATAAAATCGCCAGGCTCCAAGCTTTGAGCTGCCCATATATAAGCAGTAATTTTTAAACTAAGATATGCTGCAAAAGAGATAAAAAATCTGTAGTAGTGTGAACCCCTTGCTCAGGAAAGGAATCATCCAACCATTTGAACTGGGAAATGTAGTGATCTCATTTCCACAGCTAAGATGTTAGTAACCTATATTACTTCAAATGTTGCTACAATTTTATATTACCACCTTTATTACAGAATACTTTCACAGTGGCGCAGTGGATAAAGCACCAGCCCTGGATTCAGGAAGACCTGAGTTCAAATCCGACCTCAGACACTTGACACTTACTAGCTGTGTGACCCTGGGCAAGTCACTTAACCTTCATTGCCCTACCAAAAAAATAAAAAATTATTGCCTGTTGGGGAAATTGAGGTACAAGAAAAGAGACTAACATGCCCGTCTTAGTGTTTAGTGGTATTATCCAAGTCTCGAGTTCCTTTCAATCTTTCTACTAACAGATAAATCCTGTCTCTTTATAACATATCTGATCTTGATATTTTAGATACAAACATGTGTCAAAGGAGAATTAAATAATTTTTAAAAGTTGCTTCCTGGTCTTCAGAATATTATCACAAATTGTGTAAGAATTGTGTAATGGGAAAATGAGGTAGGCTTGTCATGCAGCAAGAGTGAAAGATGTCAGATGGGTCACAATTGGCATCCACAAATGTTTATGGAAAAAGATGGATAAGAATCATACAGGATGGAAGGCAAGAAGAGATGTAATCAGTACCAGTAGGGGGAGCAGTCATGTCAACAAGCTCATAGGTATACCAGAGTATATAAAGTAGTTGACCAAAGGATAACTATTTACTTCCATAGAAGTATTATTTCTGAACTTGACCACAGTGACTCTGTATGAGCGTAGAAGACTGGATGGGGATTTCCGGTTTTCTTTTCTTTTTGTCGTTTGTTTTGTTTTGTTTTGTTTTTAGTGAGGCAATTGGGGTTAAGTGACTTGCCCAGGATCACACAGCTAGTAAGTGTTAAGTGTCTGAGGCCGGATTTGAGCTCAGGTCCTCCTGAGTCCGGGGCCGGTGCTCTATCCACTGCGCCACCTAGCTGCCCCAATTTCTGGTTTTCTTTTCCAAAGAAAAGACAAATCAGGAGACAGTGATATAAGTGCCCTGTCTCAAGAAAGCAGTTGGCTTTTTGAATTGGAGATTGCCATCTTTCTTGAAGTATATCACTAGCAATATAATTTCTTTATATGCACAGATTCCCTGTTCTATTTTATTTCACTAATCATGGCATATTAAAGTCAGCTGTCTTACAAAAGAGCAGGGTCAATTTCATAGCTATCAACAGAATGAGTAATAGAAAACTTGAGTTTGAATGATCATTACCAATGATAAGAACTTGCCCTGCTTTATGCTATATGTATCTTATTTAAATGGTGGAATAGGAGGAAGTCCTATCTGAAAGATTAGCTACAGATCAATTTTACAGTCTATTTTCAGAGCCTGTCAACTAAGAATGAACTCTTCATGTCTTCATGTCACAACTGACATCTCCCCCTATTTTGCATCCCCTACCAATATACCCCTCTTTAAATCTCCATAGACAAAGATGACAGATAATTTTCTCTATAGTTGTGTTTTTTCCTCATACATAATATCAGATCTTACACTGGATGAAAATACTGCATTCCCAGTTTCATGCAAACAATCTCCCCAAACTGAAAAGGAAAAAGAATATAATGAAATTCTGTTTGCAGCATCAGAAAGTGAAATGGACATCATGAAAATAACCCAACAGTTCTTAGCACTTGTATTAGTTGCAGACTACTTTCCTTTTTTACCCAATCTTTTTCTCTCCAATAAGGAATATTCATCTGTATGCCTATTTCGGATATTTTTAAATGATTTTTTGGTTAACAAGTATATACTAACAAATGAAAAAAATTAATAGTGTTAAAATCCATGTACACCATTATAAGCAATAAAAGTTAAGAGGATCTGAAGAAAGAACCAGCTCTTCCTTATTCTTTAATTGGCTCTTTTTGTTTCTTATGTTGAAATACATGGGGAAAAGGGAATGGCGCAGCCTGGCACTTTTATTAAAAAAGAAGAGATTTCAAAATAGAACCTATACATTTAATTAACGCTACATAATATATGAAATAATATACATGTTATGATTTCCATACACAGGGAATGTAAAGATAATTTTACAAGACATATACACAATCTCATTTTTCCCAACATTTACTTTGTAGGACACTGTGAATGCTAAGTGATTTCTGTGTATATACTGTCTCGGCAAAAATGAATATGAGAAATTTGCCACCAAAGATTTCAATACCCAAATCAGTGAGTAACAAGGCACCCAAGTTTCTCTTTGTTAATGGATACAAAAATGACTATGCTCCCTTTCCTGATGCTTATAGTTGTAAGGGAGAGGATATTGCGAAGGATAAACTGAACATGCAGTATTTTTTGCTAGTATTCATAAAGGAGTACTCTTATTATGTAATGTGCTCTGGAAAGACATTTAAGGATTACATAATAAACTCTCCTATAAAATAAGGCTTTTTTTCCTTTTGAAAAACTTAGATGCTGAAGGCCATGTGGGAGTCAAGATGGCAAAAGAAAAACTTAAATGCTTCAGAAAAGTCAAAACTAATCAGATTCAGGAATAGGAGAAAGCATGAAGTTTCTTATACAGCTTTCTCAACACTCCTCAGTCTTAACTTGTGCCACCCTAACGTGTGTTACTCTAATTTTGAGCATCTTAATTAGCTGAGATTGGCAATTGTATGTGATCATGCTTTCATGGAAGCGTGAAATAAATCTGTAATAGTGTACAGACGGTAACTCAGACTATTTTTTCCACATAATGACATGGTACACACTGTGGAAACCATAACCAGATCCTAATTTTTGTGCTTATACTACTACTCAAAATAAGGCATCCACCATTTTTAGTAGTACAGTTTTGAAAACTGCTTTTCCCTTCTACTTGGGAAACATACATTGATGATTAGATGAAGCATGTGAAGGCTAGGAATAGGAGACACTAAAGGAGAATTCTATTTTAGCTATGAATGAGCTGTTATAAAACTTACCAAAGAAAGCTTTCAAAATCTGTTCTTATTAAAGTCTTTTCCTACAATTTTCCCTCTCCTCATTAAAAAGAGAAGAAAATAATCCTATACACAAGCAAGTTACGTTTTGAAAATCATGCTTTTAAGTAAAAACTTAAGCTGTCTGTACCTCTTGTTCTGTTGGTAAAAGTTTTTGTTTTAACTTAAAGCTTGACAAAGAACAGAAGAATATTGCGGAATAAGGCCTTTCTTCAATGAAAGTCTATAATGTGCTTTTCATTATTTCTTTAAAGAATAAAAATGTATGATAGGTTGTTGGGGATTTTTTTTGCTCTTTATACCTCACACATTGTTACCAAAGGAAGAAAATTCACCACAGCAAGCTGGTAATTTGTGAAATGCAATAATTGATATATACAAGCCACAGTCTTAAATATCCAGGCACATGCACTTGAAACCAATAATCTATATTATAACATGTAAATGATCTAAAGTGGTAATATATAAGAAAAGAGGAATGGAAAAATCTTCAATTTTTACACATTTGTAATTCTTAAACTGTTCAGTCCATAAAACTCTTACAATATTCTATATTCACATAAAAGTTCTTATGAACAAAGCAAGGCTCACACTGACCCCCACTTCTCCCCAAAAGTAAAATATATGTATATATTTTAGCTATAAAAATTAAAGGGGATGACAAAGTTAAAAACTTGTATTAAGGCCCTGTTCAGAGTATTTAACATGGCACTTCAGCATTAAACATCAACATTTAACAAATTTTATAGGAATCTAATTTTGTGGACAAGTACACGTGTCCCTTGAGTTGCAGAGTAAACAAAAGATCATTTTGTTGATTTTTTTCCCCAAAGAAAATTAAGGTTATTCATGTTCATGAGAATATAGGATCATCTAGCTATAATGAACATATACATTATAAACTAACATTGGTTTTCAAAGCTACAGTGCAAATTGCATTTTTATTAATATCCCCCAAATACCACTCATTTCTCTTTATCACAAATGTCATCCCTTTATAAAAATGAAATCAGACTGCCATTCCCCTCAAGAGAGCTATTTGCATGCTTTTCTACTCTAAAACCTAACATCAGATAAATTAGCTTTTGGTCATGCAGCACAGACCATCCTCACAATAATCCATCTCTTGTATTTCGGTCCATCCAAAAAAGAAATACATTTCACTATGATAATTAACAGGTCATCCTTGCTACTCCATACTCCAAACTGACAACTGCAGGTTCAGTTTTGGAAAATTCTTCTGCATATTCACTATAACGATTGTCTGCGGTGTTGCTGCCCTCTATAGTTCGAAGAGCATCATTCACAGGTAATATGGTCTGCTCCTTCTTAAAACACAGGGAAGGTTTGAGGGTTGGAGAGTCAGGATGGATAGAGCGCAAAGATTCCTTGGTGAGAACGGTATCACTTTGCCTGTTTTTCTGATGTTTGATTTTCTAAAACAAATTCAAATTTGAAAAACTACTGTTATTGAGAGCCTTTTAGGTTTATGCATTCATTATTAAATTAAAATCCTTTGTTAACATTAATTTTAAAAAGTTCAAATAAATAAGATGTGGTTATAAATACCAGTTGTTTAAATATATTTTCATTTAGTTACAGCTTTAAAGGTTTTTTTGTAATCAATTTAATTTGAGAGGACCTGAAGGAAATCACTAAATTTACCCTTACACATGATGTAGACATCCATCAGTTACCTAGAAAAATGCACCTCTATACATTATAGATTCTTGCATTTCTCATAGCTGATTTTTCTTTTTTTTTAAACCCCGCTTTTTTTTTTTTTTGGTGGGGCAATGAGGGTGACTTGCCCAGGGTCACACAACTAGTAAGTGTCAAGTGTTTGAAGCCAGATTTGAACTCAGGTCCTCCTGAATCCAGGGCCAGTGATTTATCCACTGCTCCATCTAGCTGCCCCCTCATAGCTGATTTTTCATGGAAAAAAGTTTATAACAGAAATTAAGATACTTATTATTACATAATCAAATATTCTCTATGAAACTTTTCCCTATTTCTCCAACTGCTAGTGCCCTCAACTTAGTTTCTTTATACATACATAAATATATACATATGTATATACTTATTATGTATTCACTTGTCTCCCTTGTTAGACTATAAGCTTCTTAATAACAGAGATTGTTTCATTCTCTGTTTCTGTATCCTCAGCATCTAGCACAGTGTCTGACAAATAGTAAGTACTTAATAAAAGCTGATTGATACTTCTTGTGCAAAAAAGAATAAAAGAAAACATAAAAACTGGTTGTGGTCTAATTTCAGTTAGTTTAGTTATGAATCACCACATAAGAGGTCATTTCTAACACTCAGTCCAATAAATATCTGATGGTGCAAAACACAGTATAGTGGATTCATCCTGTACTCTAATGTGATGTAGTTGAACAAACATGTATCAAGTTCCAGGCACAGGAATACAAAAACAAAAACAAAACAGCCCCTCCCCTTAAGGAACTTATGTTCTATTGGGGGTGACACAACATATACACTAAGTAGCTCCATAATGAAATAGCTGAAGAGCAAAAAAGTAAGAATGAGAAAAAAACCTAAGATAGAAGTTGACACCCAAGCTGTACCTTGAAGGAAGCTGGACATGTTACAAGACAGAGGTAAGAATCTTCATAAACAAACTTACCTAAATCATTCTTAATAATGTATACAAAGATTCAATTCTGGTCTTCCCTACTACTGTTTACTATGTTTACATAATGGACTTTAAGCCCAATTAACTTGACTGATTCCTGACAGAATTCTGACAGCAAATAATTTGACAAAGAATGTCATGCTATTCTTGCGGAAAACACAGAGAGGTGGGTTAGATGATAATATAATTAGCTAAATTTAGACCTGGCTGAATGGTGGGAGTCAAAGAGTAGCCATTAGTGGTTCAATGTCACCTTGGTAGGAGGCCTTCAGTGGAGTCCACAAGAGATCAGAGGTCAACATATGTTGTACAACATTTTAAGCTAAAACTTAAAGAGATGGGGCAGCTAGGTGGTGCAGTGGATAGAGCACTGGCCCTGGAGTCAGGAGTACCTGAGTTCAAATCCGGCCTCAGACACTTAACACTTACTAGCTGTGTGACCCTGGGAAAGTCACTTAACCCCAATTGCCTCACTTAAAAAAAAAAAAACTTAAAGAGATGACAAGCTCATCAAATTTTCAGATGACATAAAGGGAAAGTTAACACATTCTATGAGAGAGTCAGGATCCAAAAAGATCATGACAGGCTAGAGGACTGGGCTAAAATCCAATAAGATTAAATTCAATAGGAGTAGACGTAATTTCTTACACTTGGGTTCAAAAAAAGTCACCCTCACAAGTGCCAGGATAGGCAAGTTCGCTGTCTGAAAGAGATCCTAGGATTTTAATGGGCACCAAGTCCAGTGATTCAGCAGTGGTACATGGCAGCCAACAAAACAAATTAAAAAAAAAACTTTTATGTTCCAGGGCTGCATTAAGAGAAGCCTAGTTTCCAGAAATAAGGAAGTAATGGTCCCTCTGAACTCTGCCATATTCAAACCCAAGTGGGACTATAGTCAGTGCTAGGTGACCCCTCTGGAGAATGTCCAGAGGGGGTTAGTCAGAATGGTCAAGAACCTGGAATCTGTGTCATATAGGAAAAGCTAAAGGAACCAAGGGTGTTTAGCCTGGAGAAAACTGATAGGGGACATGATACCTACCTCCAAGTATCTGGGAGCTGTCATGTGGACAAGGGACTGGATTTGTTTTGCTTGGCCCCACAAAGCAAAACAAGGAAAAATGGGTAGAAGCTTCTAGGAGGCACATTTAGGCTTGTGTTCATGAAAAAAAAAAGTTCCTGCAAATACTTGAAGCTACTCAAAACTGGAATGAGCTGCCTTTAGAGGTCTTTAAACAGAGCCAACAAGAGTAGATGATTTCTTTCAGAAATATATTCAAAGACTGGAATAGATGGCCAGAGGGATACCTTCTATTTAAAGTTCTATGATTCTATGAACTTTCCTTAGAATGGAATGAAGAGGGAAAAAAATTCCTCAGAAGATAAATTGTGCCTTTCAATTGCTTGAAATCCTCTCTAGACTCACCCTCTGTAATACTGACATCTTTCCTTTTGCTATCTTTGGATGCCCTCACCCTGGGAGTCATAAATTCTCACTGTGGCATCACCTTCTGGAGAAAATTAAGATCTATGTGAGATGGTCTCTATGGGATACTGTCTGGGAAAAGTCTTCCTTGGTGAGTGGTATACCAGTCAATCAGATTTTTTGTTTGTTTGTTTGTTTTTTAGTGAGGCAATTGGGGTTAAGTGACTTGCCCAGGGTCACACAGCTAGTAAGTGTTAAGTGTCTGAGGCCAGATTTGAACTCAGGTCCTCCTGAATCCAGGGCTGGTGCTCTATCCACTGCGCCACCTAGCTGCCCCGCAGTCAATCAGATTTTCTCCAAAAGTTCTATTTAGTTAGAATCTACTTTCTCCTTTTGGGTTATAGAAGGTAAAAATGATAAAATAACTATATCAATGATACAAACTACTTTCTTTGAAGAAAAGAAATAGAGGTTAGTTTGTGGTAAAATTACTGACTTAAAGAAAAGACTTATTGCAATAAGTAATTTTAATTGTATTGTAACAAGTACAAGAGTAAAGAACTGAACTTAGTTTAAATAGTTCAAACTAATATTATGTTTTTCGGAATACTCACAGATTCTAGTTCTTTAATTTCTTTCTCTAGTTGCTTATTTTGATCATTCATGTTCATAATCAGCTTAAATACAGACTGCCTAGGATGCATTGTTCGATCAAACTGATGGTACATATTTCTCCAAAACCTCAAAGGAAAGAAAACACATTTTAGTGAATTGTCTTCATGGGAGAAGAGTATATAGATGCTCAGGTATGCCTACTTACTTAAAGTTGAAAGGCACTGTATTCGGCTCCAGCATTGTCAGTTTCTGAGAGCTGGGACTGTAGAAAGGGTTTAAGTACTTTTCGTGGTCATCCAAAAGAAAGGGCCACAAGGAGTAAGTCTTCTCTTTCAACCTTAACACAGTCAGAATGAGAAAGTTTTCATGTAGATAAAAAACTCACCTTCTAAACTCTCATTTTAGTTCCCCATTGTGATTCCTGCCTTTTGCTCTTCTTCTATGCTCATCACATATGCTATACATGACATATACAAAGCAAACCCTATCTGTATATGGCTTACATGCACTGAGTGAAAATGAGAACACTTTTAAGCCCTGGTTGGGACTAAGTAGACTAGAAATCCTGGAGTTTTTTTTCTGATTTTATTTTCTATATCTCTATTATCCAATATGTCATCAAGTAATATAAATGACCTCTTTTAAATATTTCATTTTCTAGTTAAATATTTAACTTTCTCTTCAATCTCCATTCCCACTACCACAAACTTAAGTATAGACCTTTGTCATTTCACACCTAGATTTATTTACTGCAGGAATAAATCCTCACTAATTATTGGCAACTTTCATCTTTCCTTTCCACCAATCATTTACTTAACAAATAATTGCACAACACTTTTTATATGTGAAGCACTGTGCTGAACATAAAGGGTGAGATACTAGGATACTGCTGCTAGATATAACTTGCCTTAAACTCTGCTTTCATCACAGCAGTTCCCCACTCGAGAACCTCTAATCATTCCCTACTGCTTACATAAAGGTTAAAATGTTTCTGTATTGGGGCAGCTAGGTGGCACAGTGGATAGAGCACCTGGCCCTGGAGTCAGGAGTACCTGAGTTCAGATCCGGCCTCAGATACTTAACACTTACTAGCTGTGTGACCCTGGGCAAGTCACATAACCCCAACTGCCTCACTAAAAAAAAAAAAGTTTCTGTATGATTTTCAGGGTCCTCCATAGGACCTCTTTGTATAACTCTCAGGTTCTACCAACTTCATATTATTATACATAAAATATTACTTAAGAACAGGGGATTTATATTGGAGGAGAAACAAGTCCCCACAAAGTGAAACACATTAAGGTAGCCAGGAGAGAAAGAACTCCTCTAGGTTAGAGGAGTAAGAAAAGTGAGTTAAAAGAACAAGTTTCTAGCTCAAATTTTACCACTAAGTAGTGGTATGACTCTGTGCAAGTCATAAGGTCTCTGTGCCTGTTTTCAAGTGAACAATGTAGGAATCAAACTATATAAAATGTCAGAGTTAAAATTACATATTTCTTCACAGCGAGACCCTGACCCAATCTGTGACCATCATAATGGCCAAACATCCCCAAACATTTATAATTTTATTTTTATTCCACAAAATTATTTATTTGGAATTACAAGAAATGTGTTTATTTCCTTATATTTTAAAATAACCAATAGTTCATTGTTTTATCAAATTTCTCTCTCCCCCACCCCAATCTAGTCCAGTGATTTCATCACTGTAGAGAACTCTTAGTAGGAAAACCCTCTTTGCTCATGAAGATCAGTGACTCATCTGTATAGAGAAGATGCCTCAGGGAGCTGAGAAGTTAAGCGACTTTCCCTAGGTCACACAGAAAGGACTTGAAACCAGATCTTCATAAATCCAAATCCAGGGCTCTTTATACTCCTGCACAGTAACTCTATGGCTATTAGTCCTCAGTTTGTTAGAATTTCTTTAAAAAGCCATTTCAAATAAATCATCTTACTTGAGATCTTCTCTTTCTTTTTGACAATTCCCAAGGAAATTTCCAAACTGGCATGAATGAACATGCTCATGGATCTGAAGAAGAAATACTTCATTGTACTCAAAAGCTTGTGGAAATTGTTCTGTCAGATGCCACACACATTCCAAAAACTGAGTGAACACCGGTGAAACTTCCTTTGGATCACCATCCAAATGACCACACCTATATATGTCCCCAAAAGCAAAAAGTTTTTAAATTGTGTATGAAATTCATCAATTAAGTATTATGTAAACTACATACATAAAAAGTCTAAACATTTTTAGTTATATTGGCATATGAGAACTGGAATGAATTTTCTTGTTAGCAAGGTATATACATTTAATAACCAGCCTTGCAAATACATTTCAACTAAAACAGACCAAATTGTCTGCTGCATTCAAATACTGAACACTAAAACTTGTATTCCATAATCAAGTTACTTTTATTTACATACCATTCAGTTAGTCATTAAAATAAATCCATCTAGAGACCTTAGAGCAATTTATTCTGGTAGGAAAAATATTAGCTTTCATGTAATTAATAACATAATTGATAATAGCATTGGTACTTCAAAATATTAGTGCTCTCTGCCATTAGACACAATTCAGTTCAAATAAATTGTACAATGTTTTAAAAGACTAAGGTTGTCAATTATACAAATTTGACAACTATTCTGTACCTATCTGAAAATTTATGTCCAAAGGAGATCCAGTCCTTCTCTATCAAAACCTAGAAGAAAAAGAAATTACCAAGTCATTTCAAAAAACTGCCTTTTAATCTACTCTGAATGATCAAAACACATTATCCTAAATATACCATTAGGCATTTTTACTTAATAATTATCAAAACCATCAAATTCTAGTATTTTCCTAACCGTAATATTATCTTTTCCCATATTATATTTATAGATCTTGTTAGCCTCATAAAAAAAGTTGACAAGAATTTCAAGCTCTTTCCTGTTAATCTTTAATAATACAAGAGCTATCATTCACACAACAAAGGCTGCTTAGAAAATAGTTAAGAAGTTATTTTAACAGTTAAACTGAAGTACAATTTAACAATAAATCAAGATTTCACTGTCAACTAATTTATTGAGTTCCTATTGTATTGACTATAGACCTAAAAGGCTTTACAAAATAAAAATAAGTTGCAGTCTCTGCTTGAGGAACTTTTCATGTTAAAAAATTTACATAAAGAAACACAAATCCAGGCATAGCTAGCTATGTGGCACAAAGGATAAAGCACCGGCCCTGGATTCAGGAGGACCTGAGTTCAAATCCGACCTCAGACACTTGACACTTACTAGCTGTGTGACCCTGGGCAAGTCACTTAACCCTCATTGCCCCACGCCAAAAAAAAAGAAAGAAAAGGAAAAGAAACACAAGTCCAAGTTAAAACAATTGAGTTCTCATAACTATTATGAATAGGTGGGTTTAAAACAGTTTTACAGGACATAAGAAATGAGGAGAGTAAGAGGATTGATGTATTCAAGTCACTTGACCCAGGCATACTACATGCTTTGGTTCTGAAAAAATTGGCCAATGTGATTGATTAATAAGTGTTAGTGACATCTGAAAGACCATGAAAAATGGGAGCGATACCACAAGACTGGAAAATGGCACGTATTGTCCCAATTTTCAAAAAAGAATAGAATCTGTATATGATAAGCCAGTGAACTTGACTTTTGATTTCCTAAATTCTGAAACACATCACTAAAGACATGGTTGGTGAACATCTAAAAAGGAAAGTGGTTGATTACAAAAAGAACCAACATAGCTTCATCAAGAATAAACTGTGCCTAGGGGCAACTAGGTGGCAGAGTGGAAAAAGCACCAGCCCTAGATTCAGGAAGACCTGAGTTCAAATCCAGCCTCAGACCTTGACACTTACTAACTGTGTGACCCTGGGCAAGTCACTTAACCCTCATTGCCCTGCCAAAAATAAAAGAATAAACTGTGCCAGACTCAACACACCTCTTTTCCAAACAATATTACTCAACTGATAGATGAAGATCATGCTGTGGATACAGCTTACATACATTTTAGCAAATCTTTTGATAAAGAATATCATACTATGAAGAAGATAGAAAGACAATGATAAGATGATAACATAAATTCAGAACTGGTTGGATGGCAGGGATCAATGAGTAGCTGGTAATGATTCAGGGTCAACATGGCGGATCTTTAGAGGAGTACCTAAGGCATCTGGGTTGACCCTGGGCTGTTCACCATTTTTATCAATGCCTTGGATAAAGGCATAGATGGAATGCTCATCCAGTTTTCAAATAACACAATGTTTGGAGGAGGAAGGAGGAGATGGAATATGACAGATGATAGAGCCAGAATCCAAAAGGATCTCAAAAGGCTGGGGCACTGGCCTGAATCTGATGAAATTCAGTAGGCTTTAGCATTGGGTGGAGAAAAATCAACTTCTTAAGTATAAGACAGAAGAGATATGGTTAGATAGTAATTGTTCTGAAAATTATCTGGGGGTTTTAGTGAACTGACTACTCACTATGTTAGCAGTACGATGCATCAGTCAAAGAAGCTAACAAGATCTTGGCTACATTAAGAGTAGCAAGGCTGCAAATAATAGAGTTGATAATATCATTCTACTCTGCCCTCAGGAGACCACATCTGGACTTCTGTGCTAAGATCTGGGCTCCAGAATTTAAGGACACTGCTAAGCTGGGGAATACCCAGAAAGGTCAACCATGACAGTGAAGGGCCTTGAGCCCATGCCACAAGAGGATTAGCTGATGAAATGTGGGGTGTGTTTAGTCTAGATAAAAAAGATTTGGGGGATACGAAAACTGTCTTCAAGAATTTTGAATGAAAAAAGAAATCAAAGCTATCTATACTAATAGGAAAAAAATACTCAATCATTATTGACTAGAGAAATGCAAATTAAAACAATTCTGAGGTAGCACCTCACACCTATCAGATTGGCTAAAATGAGAGAAAAGGAAAATGGCAAATGTTGGAGGGGTTTTGGGAAAATTGGGATAGTATTACACTGTTGGTAGAATTGTGAGCTGATTCAACCATTCTGGAGAGCTGCCCAAAGTGCTATAAAACTGACCCAGCAATACCACTAATATATTGGTTTATATCCCAAAGAGATTTTTTTTAAAAAAGGGAAAAAGACATATTTGTACAAAAATATTTATAGCAGCTCTTTTTGTGGTGGCAAAGAACTGGAAATTGAAGGGATGATTCCCCATCAGTTGGGGAATGGCTGAACAAGTTATGGTTTATGATTGTGATGGAATACTATTGTGATATAAGAAATGATGTGCAGGATGCTTTTAGAAAAACCTGGAAAGACTTAAATGAACTGATGCAAAGTGAACCGAGCAAAACCAGGAGAAGACTATACACAATAACAGCAATATTGTACATATTGTGAATAACTTAGCTATTCTCAGTGATAGAATCAATGATTTGAGACAATTCCAAAAGACTAATGATGAAAAAATGTTATCCACCTCCAGAGAAAGAAGTGATGAAGTATAAATGTAGATCAAAGCATACTATTTTTATTTTCTTGAATTTGTTGGTGATTCCTTTTTTTGATGACTAATATGGAAATATGTTTTACATGACTACACATATAAAACCTTTTGTCAAATTGCTTGCTGTGTCAGGGTGGTAGGAGGGAGAAAGGGAAGGAGAATATTTGGAACTGAAAATTTTTAATAACAAATGTTAAAAATTGTTTTTACATGTAACTATAAAAAAATGAAATATTTTTTAAAAAATAACTTAAAGTGCTGTCATGTCAAGTAGGAGTTTATTTGTCCTTTTCAGCCCCAGAAGGCAGAAGCACAAGTAAACAGGTAAAAGTTGCAAAGAGGCCAATTTAGCCTCAATGTCTAGAGTTAAGTTCCTAGCAATAAGCACTCCCCTAAAGTGGAGTTGCCTTGGGAAGTGGTGAGTTCTCCTCCTTGACGGTCTTCAAGTAGACACTGTATAGTCATGTGTCAGATATGACTTTCTTTTGTGCACTGGTTGTACTAGATTAGCTGCTGAAGACTGGGCAGCTGGGTGATGAAGTGGAGTTGGGAATGCTGGGTTGGGAAGCAGGAAAGAACCTGATTTAAAGCAGGGGAGTATCTAGAAAGTTCATATCCATCCTCAAACACTTCCTAGCAGTTGTGACCTGGGAAATCTCCATCTGCCTCAGTAAACTCACCTGTAAAACGGGGATAATGGCATCTCCCTCACAGGATTGTTGCTAATAAAGCATTTAGCACAGTGTTTGGCACATAGTAGGCACTTAATAAATGCTTATTCCCTTATCTGTTGGTTCTCTCCAATTCTCATATTCTGTGATTCTCTAATTATTTGTGTAAGATAGACTGGCTAACTTTGAAAAATATTACTGCTGCAAATTGTGAGCATGAGACATTGAGAGACTCACTCAACATGACAAAAGAAGCTAGTTGCACAGCCAAGACTCAAATGCAAGTTCTCTACTACACAGATTTCTAAATAGTAGAACTTTCAGGTTAATCAGGCACAAACACATTATACCAAGAAACTCTGGTTTCTGGAATTCTCAGGCACAAACAATGTTGGGAGGCTCACTCTGTATTTTTAGAGAGAAACCATTCAATGTTACATAATAATAACAGCTCATATTTAAATAATTCAAAATCATTATCATATCCATAGAAGCAAAAAATCTCTGAGATAGAAAAGACCTCAGAAGCCATCCAATCCACTTATACTTGAACAAGAATTGCTCAATGCCATACCCAGCTCCCAATGAACTCCTCAAGAGAGAAGGAACTCGGGGCAGCTAGGTGGTACAGTGGATAAAGCATCAGCCCTGCATTCAAGAGGACCTGAGTTCAAATTTGACCTCAGACACTTGACACATACTAGCTATGTGACCCTGGGCAAGTCACTTAACCCCCATTGCCCCGCCAAAAAAAAAATAAATAAATAAAAATAGACTGACTCCAAATCTGCTTCTTTGCAGCTCCTACAATTTGCTCTGGTACTTCCCTCTGGGCCAACCACAGAATCTAAGGCCTCTTCCACATCACAGTCCTTCCAATACTTGGATGTAGTTTTCATCTCATCCCCTTCTAAGTCTTTGGTTTTTCTCCAGGATAAACATCCCCAGTTCCTTCAACCAATTTTCATACGGCATGATCTCAAGGCTCTGAACTATCTGACTATTGTCCTATGGATGTCTTCCAGTTTGTCAAGTACAAAAATGTGGAATCCAAAATGGAACATAGAACTTATGGTGTGATATGAACAAGGCAAGCCCAGCAAGACTATTATCTTATCTCACCTTCCCAACATGAAACAAAGTTTAAAAGATCATTAGACAAAAAAAAGTTTCCTTAATTCAGGTTAGCTGTTGTCAAGTTTATTCATTTTTATTTGTTAAAAGATGACAATGTGGAATCTTTTATAAGCAATTCTAACCTAGCATGGTATAAGAAAAATAATTTTCAAAATATAGTACTTTTAAAAGATTCAAAGAGAAAATTACAGTACATTCTCTATTAATTTTACAAAGTCACAAAAAAGCATTTTGTATAGATTATACTACCAATGGAAAACCTTCAAATTGAATGTCAAATAAATCCTCACCATGAATCCTTTGATTGTTCTGTAATAGGAATCCAGTAAGAGAGCACCAAGGGAACAAACTTGAGAGGTCCTGTCCCAACCGTCAGAGCAATGTACCAGCACACTTGCACTTTCAACAACTATTGCCTGAAAATAGAAAACATATATGTATATACCAGGAGAAGGCATTTTAGTTCAATCAATAAGCTCTACTGATTAGAAACCTACATAATCTCATACAGCAGGATCAACTGAAAAGGTAATATTTGTCAGTGTTCTATGTCGAGTTCATTTAGAAAATGTCACTTGCGATGAAAGTATAAATTAAGGCCCTAAGAAAAGGCAATCTCTAGGTAACATACTATAAATATAACCTGTGTTTCTAAAAACTGAATAAAAGTGAATTTCCCTTTAAAGATGGGGCTTATTAAAAGCTATGCTAGAAAGAAGAGGAAGTACTGAAAAAAATAGCTAGCAAAATTAAGTTTAAGTAAGGGCGGCTAGGTGGCACAGTGGATAAAGTACCAGCCCTGGATTCAGGAGTACCTGAGTTCAAATCCAGCCTCAGATACTTGACACTTACTAGCTGTGTGACCCTGGGCAAGTCACTTAACCCCCTTGCCCCACAAAAAAAAAAAAAGTTTAAGTAATTCTGAAAACAAATATCTTCATGTTATTTGTTTATAATATACCCCCAAAAGGCCAAAAATATTCAGGAGGGCTAATGAATCGTTCATTCAACAAGTACTGATTAAACTGATTATTATGCGCCATGAAATATGCTAAATGCTAGAGATACAAAGACAGAAGTGAATCGGTGCCTGACCTCAAAGAGCTTACAACCTAGCCAAGGAAGACATTATATACACATACAGCTATATAAAAATAGGTACAGGGCAGCTAGGTGGCACAGTGGATAGAGCACCGGCCCTGGAGTCAGGAGTACCTGAGTTCAAATCCAGCCTCAGACACTTGACACTTACTAGCTGTGTGACCCTGAGCAAGTCACTTAACCCCAATTGCCTCACCAAAAAAAAAAAAAAAAAAGGTACAAAGCAAGGGAGGGAATGGTTCACGTGGAAGGTGGTGTTTGAACTATTCCTTGAAGGAAGCTAGATTCTAAGAGCTGGAGAAAAGTGCATGCATTCCAGATATGGGAGACAGCCATGGCAAAGGCATGGAAATGGGAGGTAGAATATTATATATTAAGAAAAGTAAGAGGAGCAGCCAGGGGCACAGTGGATAGAGCACCAGCCTTGGATTCAGGAGGACCTGAGTTCAAATCCGACCTCAGACGATTGACACTTACTAGCTGTGTGACCCTGGACAAGTCACTTAACCCCAAATACCTCACACCCCCCCTCCAAAAAAAGAAAAGTAAGAAAGCCAGTAAGGCTAGGCAATAACATGCACTTCTGGAAAAGTATGTTGAGGGCCAGACTATGATGAATTTTAAATGCTAAAGAGGAGTTTTTATTTGATCCTAGACATTTTAGGGAACCAATGGACTTGATTAAAGTAGGGAATAATTTAGTCTTATCTCCTTTCTTGTTCAGTTATTTTAGTCATATCTGGATTTTTCAGGATCCTTTGCAGGATTTATGGCTTTTGTTGTTCAGTCATTTCAGTCGTGTCTGACTCTTTATGATTCCATTTGAGATTTTCTTGGCAAAGATACTGGAGTAGTTTGCCATTTCCTTCTCCAACTAATTTTATAGATGAGGAACTGAAATAAGATCTTCCTGATTCCAGACCCAGTGCTTTTTCCACTGCACCACACAGCTGCCCTCATGTCTGGTTAAAAGGACATAAAATGGATGATAATCTAGTAAAGGAAATTGAGAGAGAGTAGTAAAATCACGAAAGGGCAGTAACCCAGAGAGAAGGGAACATGAAGGAAGGAAAAAAGGTGGTCGATATATGCTGCAGAGAAGACAAGAAGGATAATGATTATGAAAATGCCATCGGATCTGTCATTTAAGAGATTTTTGGTAACTATGCAAAGAACAGTTTCAGTTGAATGAGGATGGACCTTGCTAAGGGATATTTCATGATGAGTGGGCTATTCCAGGGTGAAAAGGCCTCACACACCGAGGAAAGTTCCAGGATGAGCCAGCCAACTGTAGAAGTGGCATGACAGTCCAAAGGAAGTTAGGATTAGAGCCAGGAAGGGAATGATTATATGCTAAACTAGCACCTGTACTACAAAGAGGTAAAGAAGAAAGCCTGGGCTCAAGATTTGTGTGTCCAAAAAGACATTTATTAGAGGACATTCTCTACAGTTCGCTAGAGATGGGTGGAAACATGTGGGGTGCAGGAATCTTCCAAACTAGTCTTCATCATTGGGTAATGTGGTACGGTGACTATTCAAAGATGAATTTCTGATTTTAACTTTCTGTAGGAAAAGTCCTATCTGGCAAGGCAAAGTGGTTTCCTACTTTTTGAGCGGTAGCATGTGATAGGGGATTGGGCCTGGATTTAAGACTTGGGTTCTAATCCTGCCTCACCAGCTATGTGACCCTGGCTTTAACTTTGATGGGCCTCAGTTTTCTCATATATAAAATTAGGGGGTTAGACCTGATGATATCTAAAGTTCCCTTCTAGATTCTCCATTTTTTACCATTTCAAGATCTGTAAAGAATGTTGTAAATATGGCAGGTAGCAAGTATACTTAAATACTGGCAATGATATTTATAAAACCCTTTTTTTTCCTGATAGATGACGATGTTAAACAGTCCATTCTATGTTCATTCAAAATTTCAGGCAGATAGGGGAAAGTATAAAGTGACTTGCCTAAAGTCACACAAATAATCAATAGCACAACTTACTTAAGAACCTAGGCTTCATTTCTAGTCCATGAAATTAAGATGCTTCTACAATTCAAACTGCTGACCAAAGCCAAATAGCTTTCTGAATACAGATCAAGAATAGCTATATAGCACAATAAAGTGAAGGCTAAACCATTAGCCTACACACATCCTTGCTCTTTCCCTTGAGATGCAGTAAGCAAGTGAAATGAAAATTTTTCTGATGGCTTTACTATAAATATAACTTACAGGGAAAATAATTTGGTAAGAATAATACTGTATGTGCTCATTTTTAACTATTTCCACCGGCAAAACTTATGAATCATAAACCTTCCTTTAATTCAGTATTCAGGATGCACATAGATGTTGTAATTAGTTCAGGTAAAATAATATGAATGCTTCCTAAGTAAACCTCCCCAAAATCTAAGTTAATATTTGTTTTTCTTCTACCTTCATTCTTCATGACAGTGTTCCCAAGACTTGAAATTAATTATGGTTTGACAGCATTATTCTTTGGAAAGAGCTAAGAAATTTACTAAAAAGAATAAAAGAATGTAAAATTCTACTTTCAGTGATACTGTAGGTACTATTTTTTTTATCTTTAAGATGCCTTTATTTCAGTGGCAAAAAAGTATAATTAATTATAATAGAAAGTTCAACATTTCCTAACATTAGAATATGTTCATTATAACACAGATCTCAGGAATTTTAACTGCACAATTTTAAGTCAAAATAACCCTAATCAGATGCCACAAGATAAAGTTTGAACTTTGATTCATAGTACAAATGAAACAAACAAAATTTAAACAAAATAAGGCACACTACTGTAATTCAAGATCTCAGAATGGCCCTTCCTTGCTTGTCATATAGAATTTCCAATGCTACTCCATTATATGGCATGGAAGAAGTTCTTGGTTGCTGATCAGTAAGATTTCATTTAGCTGAAGATAATGTGTGAAGTTTTGTACTGAATCACTGGAAGGTCCTGTGTCCTCTGTATTATCTTCCCATATAGGAATGTTAACAGTTTGATCTTTTAATATCCCTCATGAAGTCTTTTTCCTGTTTATCTTTTTATGCTTCTCCAGGGTCTTGTATTTGAAAGTCAAATTTTCTATTCAGTTCAGGTCTTTTCATAACAAATGCCTGAAAATCTTCTTTCTCCTTGAAGTTCCATGCTTGCCTCTGAAAGATGATGCTTAGTTTTGCTGAGTACGTGATTTTTGGCTGTAGTCCCAGTTCCTTTGCCCTCTGGAATATCATATTCCATGCCCTCCGGTCCTTTAATGTAGAAGCTGCTAGATCTTGCTTTATCCTTATTGGAGCTCCACAATATTTAAATTCCTTTTTTCTAGCTGCTTGCAGTATTTTCTCCTTGACCTGGGAGTTCAGGAATTTGGCTATAATATTCCTGGAGGTTTTCCTTTTGGGATCTCTTTCAGGAGGTGATCAGTAGATTCTTTCAATTTCTATTTTAGCTTCTGCTTCTAGAATATCAGGGCAATTTTCCCTCACAATCTCTTGGAGGATGGTGTCTAAACTCTTGTTTTGGTAATGGTTTTCAGATAGTCCAATGATTTTCAAATTATCTCTCCTAGATTTATTTTCTAGGTCAGCTGTTTTTCTAAGGAGATATTTCACATTGCCCTCTATTTTTTCATTCAATTGGATTTGCTTTACTGTTGTCTGGTTTCTCATAAGCTCACTAGCTTCCATTTGTTCAATCCTAATTCTTAGGCAATTATTTTCAGCAGACAGTTCTTTAATCTCCTTTTCCATTTGGCTTTTCAAACTGTTGACTTTTTTCTCATGACTCTCCTGCATTGCTCTCATTTCTCTTCCCATTCCTTCCTCTCTTTCTCTACATCTTCGTTCTTTCTCTCCTACTTTCTCTTCAAAGTCCCTTTTGAGAGCTTTCCATGGCCTGAGACCAGTTCATATTTTTCTTGGAAGCTTTGGATGTTGGAGCTTTGACCCTAATTATTATCTTCTTCTGAGGATGTATTGTGGTCTACCTTTCCTCCAAAGAAGTTTTTCGATGGTCTTCTGCTTTCTCTGCCTACTCATCCTGGCTTACTGTTTCTTGGCTTTTTTACTCCTTAAAGTGTAGTGCTGCTTCCCGGGACACACCATTCGTGCTACAGCGTGGCCCAGGGGGTGATTGGGCTTCTTCTCAGCCTGCCTGGCTTGTGAGTAATCACAGCTGCTTTCTCTTTGACCCGGAAACAGAAGTCTGATTGAACTCTGATTCTCTATGGGTCGGAAGCTTGGCGTGCTTTTACCCCCTCCCCCACTTGGCCACCACCACTCGATTCAGCCCACTGGTTCAGACCAGGGCGCCTTTGCCCCAACTCCAGTAGATACTGCCTCCACCTCTACCTCCGGCCTACCTCCGAACCCCCCTCACCAGTCCGTGATTGGAGCCTCAGAAGCTGCTGGTGCTGAAGACTCTGACATGTGCTGGAAGCACTGTCCCTGGCTGGGTCCGGACTGCGCACTGAGCTGTTCAGCCTGGTCAGTAGGTGATCAGAATTGCCCTCTTTTGCGGAGAAACAGTCTCACTCTGTTCTTATGTGCATTAGGCTGTTCTGGGTTTTGATTTTTTTACCCGCATTATTTGGGTGGTGAATGGACAGGTTTATCTGGAGCTTGTGGGAGTCACAGCCTCTCCTCCACCATCTTGGCTCCGCCCCCTGTAGGTACTATTAATGGATCTAATCTTCCAGATTTAATTTCTTTTATGGATCTGTTAGTCATTTGCTTAAATCCCAGAGGCTTAATATTTTAATTGTATAAAACATTTTTTTTCTATAGCCTGTAATAGTATGTCTGTCTTTCACACCCACTACAATAACTATGTCCAAATACCAATGCATTACCAAAACTTTTTACTTAAAAAAAAAATAACTACATACTTTCAGAATCCTAAATCATCTTATATACATGAAATGCTATTCAAAAGTAATGAAACTGATTTTCAAGTATGAAAAGACAGGAAAAGCTATCACAGAAAGGTCCGAAACATGCTGCAATGGCTAATTTTGCAACAGTAATTAAAGGTCAACCCAGTCAGTCTTGCACAAGTAATTGTTTCAGGCCAGTATAAAAACAATGAATTTACTTTGAGGGAATAACATCAAATTGTGTGTGATGGGGGGGGCGGAAATCAATTGTGTCAAAGTTGGTATATTAAAAGGATACTTTTGTACACAAAGTAATGTCAAGACTGGAGGATTTTTTTTACATGGAATACATAAAGCAGTTAAGGGGAATATACATACTGATTGTACAACAAGTTACCTAAATAGTTACTAGATTTATATAAATAGGTTAAAAGGGTCAGAGACTACTAAGAGTCCTTGGCAATAGTAGGTGCTTAATAAATATGAAACAGATTTATTCACTCATTTAATGGCATCATAGTGATGAAATTCTGAAATTTCTGAGTAAGTGTGCATACCATATGAGGAATGAACTTTAGCCCAATGAATCTTTACATGCCAGTATTTTAAGGTTACTGAACATTTATATTAGCAAGTGTAAAAATATTTTTGATGACTAGCCTAATTTGGGGGGCTAATCTGACTGGAGGACTAATCTGGGGACTGTTGACTGTTTGGCTATTTGACTGCTATTAATTTAATGTGGGCCGTTTATAAAGTTCCACCACACTGCTCCGCTTCCAAATTGAAAAGCAAAATACTAAGAAGCCTCTTAACTAAATAATCAAAGCAGAGTTTATTTATGAGATACTATTTAAAATTAAGAATACAGGGAAATAAAACCTACAACCTGACTGCATTGCCGTGGGTCTCTTTCCACTGTGTCTCAACCCTTTTTTAAAATACAATAAGGGCCTTAGCCGCCTCTTGGGCCTTAGGGCACTCAGGTACTTTATTCTAACTCTGAGCCCCTTTCACTTTGTAAATCCCTTCCCTTCTAACTTTCCTCTCCTTACTGCCACCGCTGAACCCCTGTGTTTCTCTCTCACCGACCTTCTGTCTGTCTGCTCCATCAGTCTGCCCTTCGGCCTCTCTTTTCCCTGCTCCTAGTCCTTCTCGTCTTCTCCTGCATCCTTGTAGCCCCATCTCTAGTCTGCCGCACTCCAACCTTTCTAATCTCGTCAGCCGCCACTTGACCTCTTCTCCTCCTCATCTCATCTGTCTGAACCCCTTGCTGTCTAACTCCCAGGTCTATATATACCTTTTCTTCTCTCCACTCAAATCTCGGGGCTTCCTGCGCCCCCACAGACCAAGCTAATCCTCCAGCTAGGGCTGCGGCTGGTGGGGGCGGGGGGTGCACTCCAGCCTCACGTGCCTCAGCACAGGCTATCCGGGATCTTTCGGATAGCTCCGCTCAGGTCGGAGGGAGCTGGGGGCTTTTTTTTCCCCAGCTGTCTGACCTGGCGTCTTGTACAGTCCACGGGGCTTTTTGGCTCAGCTGAAGCAGAGGGGAAGGGGCACCAGCACCCCCCCACACACACAGAAGAGACCCCGAGGGCCCAAGGCTCCCTGATCCCAGCCCAAAGGCAGGGTCCCCAAATCAAAACAAATCTGCACACTAGTCTGAAAAAACATCTTATTGACTAAACTTTGTTTCAGTTATTTCTAAAACTGAAATTCACCCTTATAAGACAAAGGATATTTTTTTAAAAGAGTCACCACTCTTACCCATTGAGAAAACCAAGGCTCAGAGTGAGTAAAGACTTAGGGTCACATAGGTGGTAAATAGGAGCACTAAAATTCAAAACCAGCTCCTCTGATTCCAAATCCAAGTTTCTTGTCTATTGCAACACATGGTCTCAAATAATTAACAAAAGTTATTGATATGGGGTTGGGACATATTAAGGAATTTGGGGACTATTGAAGTTTAAACTGGCCCACTAGCTGAAGGATGGACACACCTTGAGAAGTAAGAGAGATAAGTCCATTAGGTGTGACTACTGCCTGATTAGTGCTGGGAGGCAGAGATGGCTTCAGAAGTCAGGACCACCACCTCACTCAAGCTTTCCCCACCCCCAAAGGGAACTTTCCATTGTCAGGTGGTGGTCACCCCATCTATGGTCTGTGGAGGCTTTTGCCTTTCTTCTATTGAATGAGCAAGAAGTCTCTAAGATATCTCCTCCTCTCTTGGTCACTTTCTCTAAGGCCTAAATAAAAGACTTTTATTCTAAAGATAAAAGTCACCAGTTTTGGAGGAAATTAGCAATTATTGGAATGAGCAAATAACTTTACAAAGTAAATACTTTCTTAGGGATAACATTCATTTGGATATATAAATTCTGATATTTATTTTAAAAAATCAGTCTCATTCTTTTAGAATAGTGTTAGCCTTAAAGTTAGAAGGCAACTAGACTATTAGTTTGAAGTGCTTAAGCACAGTTTTGCTCCAAGCAAACTAAAAAGTAATTAGATTATTTTTCCCCCCCAGGGTAAAATAGTAAAATTTAGGTTTTTTTAATCTTAATCATCTTAATAGATAATTATAATATAAAAGGAAATCAGACAGATATCACAGCACCTTATTTTGTACCCATGAAAATACAATGTGTAAGAAAATAATGGGCTTTGCCAATGCCCAAAGGCCCCACATTGACTGGATTGATTGGACTGACTGAGATTAACTGACTTTGATGATTAACTTACTTAAAGCTAATCCAATTGAAACCACACCTGCCTGGCCCTCAAGAGGGTATTGTTCTCAGAAGCTGTGGACTCTGACTTCAACACAGGACCACCCTCAAGTCCAATGAACCAGTGGATTTGGGGGGTGCTAGCCAAATAGCTTGAAGCAGGGTGGAAGGACCGCCTCTCCTTGGGAGGCAGAAGGAGCTTCCTCTGTCAGTTCATCGCTCAACCAGGCTGGTGGTGGAAAACTTGAAAACTCTAGGCTAGATAGGCTTTTTCTTGGCTTTCTGACACAGGTGTTCTCTTTTTCACTAATAAATGCTTAATACCCAAAACTGGTGCTAAAGGTTCTAATTTATAAGTAAACCCTAGCTAGTTTTCCTTACACTTAGGACAGTAATAAGGCGATCACACATTAAATTTTAAACTCCGCAAATGTAAGGCAACAACTCTTCTCCTTGCTTTAATTACAAGAGTAAAAAAATTACTTTGGCTAAGAAGATAGCAGCATCCAAGACAGCTTTGATGTGGCGAAGCCATCCAGAACTCTCCAAACCCGAAAAGAAATCGCTCACAGAAAGACCTTTTGTCCCATTGACTGGAAAAGATAAAAGGCATTTTTATTAGAAAACTAATAGAATGTCTACTTTTCTTATTCAAATCTGGTAAGAAAGTAAATCTACTGCTTTATTTTTCAAAATGGAAAATGTATAATTATAGAGGCACAACTATAATACCATATCAAATAAATACATATGATTTTGTGTTGGAAAAATATTGTCATACCTTTTTTAGTTTTAAAAACAAGCAGGATCACTGAATCACAGGACTTGAAGTTAGAAGGGACCTAGAAATCATTTGGTCTAATCCCTTAAGATACAGGTGAGGAAACTATTTTTAATTGTTTTAAAGTTTCCAACATACCTTATTAACTGAAACATGCCTGACTTGATTTTTGTACCAATAAATATACCTGTAAAGTAGCCTAACATTAAAAAGGAATAAAATATGATCACAGGTTTTTACTATCTTGTACTGATTATTTTTAGCATAAACTTTCTAGAAAAAGCTCTAAATAATTATGTAAAAGAACAATACTGTCAACCAGTAATAAGTCATACCTTCTAATAGTTTCTGCAAACTCGATCTCATTACATGAATATTTTCAATTCCAACAAACTGGAATCTAATGTTGGAATAGTTGTCTTCATTTTCATAACCTTTTCCAGCTGCTCTGTTAGCCATAGCATTCAGCTAAAATATAAAAGAAAACAAAAAAATTTTGAACCAAAGTGTTATATCTGTCTTCTTTCTTTTTAATTTTTTTTACTGCAAAGGTTCATAAAATGATTTAAGTATACCATTTTTAGCTAACAGATACTTAAACTGTTTTCTTGCTAAATTTAATTGATAAAATTGATCAATTAAAAAACAACTTTTGAATAAGCAGAAATGTTACTAGCTTTTTCTTAATAATGAAGAAAAATAATATTGGAAAAACATAAATCTTTTTAACAGGAAATCCCAGATAGAAATCCTCATGTTAAATTAATAGAGGGTAAACACTTCATGCCTGAGGATTGAAAGATTCAGACTTGAGTTGCCCAATCGCTTAATATACCAGTCAAATTTTTATAATGTGTAGTTTTCATATATAGAACAATTTCCACTTATAAGAATCACAATAATTAAATTGCTATGCCTAAACATAAATGTATAAATATATTTTAATTCTTCCAAGCCCTTTGGATATTCCATGATACAACAGAAAAAAATTACTAAATTTGCTTATAGTGTTTACAAGAAGCAATCTAATGGACCAAAAAATAAGGTAGCTTAATCAATCATTTGATCTGGCCCACAGGCTGACAATCACTACTGTTATGTATGACAGAGCTACTCATTCACTGCACATAATAGCTAAATTATTTTTAAATGGAGTCACATACAAAACTACCTCCAAAATTATCCCTACCTGACTTCAAGCCTGACTAGTAAACATTCAAAGGAAAGTGTACTTTCTCTCTAAAAACAAATACACAGGAGGCAGCTAGATGGCACAGTGGATAAAGCACCGGCCCTGGATTCAGGAGGACCTGAGTTTAAATCCGGCCTCAGACACTTGACACTTACTAGCTGTGTGACCCTGGGCAAGTCACTTAACCCCCGCCCCTGCCCCATTGCCCCTCAAAAAAAAAACAACAACAAGTACACAAAGAGAGTTGATAAAGAAATTTACATGCATAAAGAGTAAATGATCCTCAAACCTGTTTTTCTAAATGTCTTACACTATAATCAATTTCTATATCTACTAAATAAGAACTAGTTCTAACCAATAACTCCACCCATTAAACTAAGCCAAAAATGTAAAAGCATAGACTTTCTTACTGAAAATGTCACCAACACTTTGGGTCCTAAAACATTATTTTTTTAAAAAGCATTTTTACAAATTAGAAGCTTTAAAAGTTTATACATTTTCTTCCCTTTGATCCTTCATAACATTAGTCATTAAATTTAACTCATCTTCCTTTTCACCATTTCTTTTTCATTTGAGACTGCAAGTTGAGGTAAATTATGTCTAAAATAGCTATCATTCCTTTTAAAAGCTGCCTAAGAATAGTCTTGGGCTCTAGATCGCTCACTCGCGCTCTCTCATCGCTTTCTCTTATTTTCTCATCTCTCCAGATTTTTGAAGAAATCCTCACTATAATTCTGCCAATGTCCTTTTTTGAAGCCCACCAGCTCTGCATGCGATGCTATAATAAAAATTAAAAGTAATGTTAGGTATAACGATCTAATTGGAAAGTTAAGATTAGTTCAACGTTCAGCACCCAATGTGAATTGATTTTAATTTTGCTTATTATAACCAAGAAAAAAGTTATTCAGGTCCTAAGCCTATGTGTCAAAATTTAACCTTATAAGTCAACCATATGAGAATTTATTGTACAATATTTTTATTCCTCTAGCTCAATGTTTCCTAAAGTAATTCTCTATTTTCCTAAATCTTTTATGTACACTTACTTCTCTCTAATTAAAGATCACTGTTTGATTAATTAAGGAATTTCACCAAATAGCACTACTAAAAAGACATTTAGATTAGCCTCATCTTCCAAAATGTGCTTTGTACTCCTGTATGGCAATAAGTTGAAATTACAAAAGCACATCACTAGCAAAATCCATTTTACATGGAAATTGAACCTCTTCACTCAAATAAACATAAATTTTTCACTTAAACATAACTTAATCATTATTGTGTAAATGTCCATGTTTGGGCCAATGTATATCATTAAACTGCCTTACAATTAAGAAAAATTAGACAAATATTTCTAGTATTGTGAAAATTTTTGCCTAACAATGGATCATTGCTTATATTTCCTTAATAGATCATGCAAATTTTTTACAATGTATGATTTTTGCATATCAGACAATTTTTATTATCACAACTATTAAATTGCAAAATCAATTAAGCATATAAACATGCAAAATAGAGTTGCTGGAACGTATAATAACTTCGAGAACCAAATAATAACCTCATGTTTTATATGAAACACACTAAGAATATTAGAAATAACCAAGCTTCCAAAGGTCTACAGGTTACATACACACATACCAAAATATACTAAAGATGATCACTGTGTGTTGTTAGGAAATTGTTTTTATCCTGTGGTGCTACTCTGGACTGATGTCCTGCAACACTGTTTAATGTATTGTGAGGAATACAATTTTAGACCTTATGAGGGGAAAAGGGTCAGAGCAGAAATGTAATTTGAGAGAGGATATAGTTACTGCTTCTTCTTACCCTCTTTAGAGCTCCAAAAGAAATATATTCCCTGACTTTTCTTATATCTGAGGTAAAAGAAAAAAGATGTCTCACCACTTGCCAAAAAAAAAAAAAAAAGGCTTAACTGTGAAGTATGTTCTGAATTTCAATCAAATAAAAACTACAGAAAGATACATGCCCTACTCTATGACATCTTTAAAAATCAAATAAACAGTTGTTTTAAAAATTCTTAGGTTCTGATATGTGTTTACTGGACCATTTTTAAAGAATTACCAATTAATTCAATCATGCAAACAGTACACTAAATTGACACTTTTGACTGAATTTTCCAAACTTATTATTTTGTCATGCAAACAATTTCAGCTTATCCCTCCACGTAAGCTATGCCATAAATAGTAAAACCTTATGGTAAGCTTCATATAAAGTATACTTTAATTTTATGATGGATAAATATAATTAATGTAGTATGTAAATGTAATGTAGATTTTTTAAAAAATTTTAAGCAAATAGAAAAATTGTTTTTATAAGTTTGGGTTACTCTATTTTTTTCAGTATATACATTCAGACTAGTGAGATACTTGAGAAATAGTTGAAAGTATTGAAAACTCTAGAAATTTAATCAAGAATAGCTAATGACAATTTTATTTCATAGAGAATTCCCAAAAGAAAACAAATTATCTTTGCCTGCTATAATTAACCTTACCTACAATTAACTAACACAGATTAACATCTTATCTAAATTATATTCTTTAAATATTATACTGTATTGTATTTCATATCTCAACTCCAAACAAGACTGGTCTATTCATAATCCATCCCCCCCAATTATTTACATTTTAATCTGTCACTTGAAACTTAAGCAACTTTGAAGATTACAGTCAATTTTGAATTTGACAAAACTTCTTTCTAGGTTTATCATGGGTATCTACATCAGATTTATGCAGGAAAGGAAGTGGATTTGAATATTTCCCTACTTTAGGCTGTTTCTTTATTTTTTCCCATGTTCAGAAAAAACATCTTTAAAATATGAGAAAGTAAATGCCCCCTATATATGATAACTACGTAGTCGCTATCTCCATTCAAGTGCCAAATATGGAATAATAACTAGCAACAAGGTCAGAAGCATCAATTCATATTCAAGGAAGATTAAAATATTCTATTAACAACTTTACTGTCACCTTTAAATTGAGATCAAAAGATAAAAATGTGTACCCTTTTCACGACTCATAAATTAGTTGTCAGGAATATTTTATTTAAAAGATAAATACTACTCCACACTCTTAAAGATACATACTTTAGGTCTGGTATCCATGACATACATATACTGATTGCTTGGGTTGGTTTTACTGATGGCTTGCAACATGTGTTCATCCTCTAGACATCTGGCACTGAAACCTGAGAGAGGTTGACTGCATCTGCAAATGGCAGCCTAATTTTTGAAAAAAGGCAGGGAGGAAGGAAAAATACAAATTATCTACATATCACTAAAATGTTTTAGAAAAGCTGTAAAGGAAAAAGAAAAAAAATTACTTAATATTAAAATGAGTTTGTGATATCAATTGAAGGACATTAGTTTTAAGTAACTGTCTTAAAAATAATTTCCAATATTTTGGCTTTCCCAGAAGTCACTTTCTTTGGTGCCCAAAATATTCACTTCTCTTTTTTTGTAAGACTATTGTAGGTCTGGGGGCAACTAGGTGGTACAGTGGATAAAACACCAGCCCTAGATTCAGGAGGACTTGAGTTCAAATCCAGCCTCAGACACTTGACACTAGCTGTGTGACCCTGGGCAAGTCACTTAACCCTCATTGCCCTGTTTAAAAAAAAAAAAGACTATTGTAGGTCTAAAGAACATATAAAATAAAGTGTGCCCCAACCTAATGATCCCCTCTCATTTTGAAGATACAATTTAATCAAATGAAATAATGCACATAAAGTACCATTACAAACCTTCAAGTGCTACATAAATGTGAGCTAGTGTCACTGTTTTTGTTGTCACTGTTATTATTATTATTATTATTATTATTATTATTATTATTATTATTCTCTAAGTGAAAGTCCACCATTTCATGTATAGCTAAAGGGTTAACCAATTAATCAACAAACATTAAGAACCTACCATGTTGGGGCAGCTAGGTGGCTCAGGGATAAAGCACCGGCCCTGGAGTCAGGAGTACTTGAGTTCAAATGTGGCCTCAGACACTTAACACTTACTAGCTGTGTGATCTTGGGCAAGTCACTTAACCCCAATTGCCTCACTAAATAAAAAAATTTTTTAAAAAAGAACCTACCATGTGTAATGACTGATATCACTAATGAATATCAATGTAAAAATTTTAAATAAAATATTAACAAGGACACTACAGCAACATATCAAAAAGATTATATGCTATGAACAGGCTGAATTTATACCAGGAATGCAGGACTGGTTCAATATCAGGAAACTATAAATATAAATGACCAACAACAAAAATTATAGGATTGACAGATGCATAAAAACCTTTTGACAAGATACAATACCCATTCCTGTTACAAATACAAGAAAGCATAAGATCATTCCTTAATATGTTTTAGAAGTGTCTATCTAAAATCAAGTGCCAGCATGATATATAATGGAGATAAACTAGAAGGCTTTCCATTAAGAGCAGGGATTAAAAAATCAAGGATGTCCCCAATTGAGAAATGGTCAAAGGATATGAACAGGCAGTTTTCTGATGAAGAAACCAAAGCTATCTATTCCCATATGAAAAAATGCTCTAAATCTCTAATGATTAGAGAGATGCAAATTGAAACAACTCTGAGGTACCACCTGACACCTATCAGATTGGCTAAAATGACAAAAAAGGAAAATAATAAATGTTGGAGAAGCTGTGGGAAAATTGGAACACTAATGCATTGTTGGTGGAGCTGTGAACTGATCCAACCATTCTGGAGAGCAATTTGGAATTATGCCCAAAGGGCGATAAAGCTGTGCATACCCTTTGACCCAGCAATTCCACTCTTAGGTCTTTTTCCCAAAGAGATCATGGAAGGGGGAAAGGGACCCACATGTACAAAAATATTTATAGCTGCTCTTTACATGGTAGCAAGGAATTGGAAGTTGAGGGGGTGCCCATCAATTGGGGAATGGCTGGACAAGTTGTGGTATATGAATACAATGGAATACTATTGTGCTATAAGAAACGATGAGCAGGAGGAGTTCAGAGAAACCTGGAGGGTCTTGCGTGGGCTGATGATGAGTGAGATGAGCAGAACTAGAAGAACATTGTACAGAGTATCATCAACATTGAGTGTTGATCTACTGTGATGGACTATATTCTTCTCACCAATGCAATGGCACAGAAGAGTTCCAGGGAACTCGTGATGGAAGAGGATCTCCAAATCCAGGAGAAAAAAAAAAAGAACTGCGGAGTATAGATGCTAAATGAACCATACTATTTCTTTTGTTTTTGATGCTGTTGTTTTTTTTTCTATTTTAAGGTTTTCCATCATTGCTCTGATTTTTTTCTCTTATAACATGACTAATGCAGAAATAGGATTAATGTTATTATGTTTGTGTGTGTGTGTGTATATATATATATATATATACACATATATATATATAACCTATATCAGATTACCTGCTGTCTAGGGGAGGGGGGAGGGAGGGGAGGGAGGGAGAAAAATCTGAAATTGTAAAGCTTGTATAAACAAAGGTTGAGAACTATCTTTACATGTAACGGAAAAAAATAAAATACTTTATTAATTAAAAAAAAAATCAAGGATGTCCATTTTCACCATTATGATTGAATATACTATACTATATATAGATATACTAACTATAGCAGTAATAAAAGAAAAAGAAATCAAAGCATAGCAAAAGAGGAAATGAAGATGATAGTTTTGCAAATGATAGTTTATTTAGAGAACCCTAGAGAGTCAACTAAAAAACTAAGTGAAACAATTAACTTCAGCTAAGATATAAGATAAACCCACAAAAATCATCAGCATTTCTGTAAATTAACAATAAAATCCATCAGGAAGAGATATAGAAAGAGAAAAATCTATTTAAAATAACTATGAACAACACAAAATATTTGAGAGTCTACCTACTAAGGTATTCACAGTAACTATATAAACACAATAACAAAGCACCCTTTATTCAAATAAAGACAGCTCTAAATATTTGGAGAAATATTAATTGCTCATGGGAAGGCCAAGTCAATATAATAAAAATGACAATTCTACCTAAATTAATATACTTATTCAGTGCCATACCAATGAAATTACCAAAAAATTATTTTATACAGCTAAAATCATAACAAAATTCATCTGAAAGAACAAAATGTCAAGAATATCAAGGAAATTAATGGGAAAAAAAAGTGAAGGAAGTTGGCCTAGCCATATCAGATCTCAAACTGTATCATAAAGCAGTATCATCAAAACAATCTAGTACTGGCTAAGAAATAGAGTGGTAGAACAGTGGAATAGATTAGGTACACAAGACACAGTAGCAAATGACCATAGTAATCTAGTGTTGATAAACCCAAAGACCCAAGCTTTTGGGACAAGAACTCACTATTTGACAAAAACTGCTGAGAAAATTGGAAAACGATAGGGTGCAAAATAGGTATAGACCGACATTTCATATCGTATACCCAAGATAAGGTCAAAATGGGTACATGATTTAGACATAAATATTTATACCATAAGCATATTAGGAGAGCAAGGAATAGTTTGCCTGTCAGATCTATGGAGAAGGGAAGAATTTATGGCAAATGAGATAGAGAGCATTACTAGATGTATAATGGTAATATTGATTATATCAAATTAAAAAGGTTTTGCCCAAACTATAGCAATGCAACCAAAATTAGAAGAAAAGCAAAAGGCTAGGAAACAATTTTTAAAGCAAGCATCTCTGATAAAGGCCTCATTTCTCAAATAAAGAGAAGTGAGTCAAATTTGTAAGAATGTTTTACACGACTGGACATGTATGACCTATATCAAATTGCTTACTGTCTCAGGGAGAAAAAGGAGAAGGAAAGAATTTGGAACTCATAAGTTTTAGAAAGGAATGTTAAAAATTGTCTTTACCTGTAAGTCAGGAGAGGGAATTTTATATATATGTGAAGAGGATGATTTCAGAGAAACCTAGGAAGACTTGTATGACCTAATACAGAGTAAAGTAAGCAGGACCAGGAGAAAAATTTATACAATGACAACAATAGTGTAAAGACAAATAACTGTGGGAAAATTTAGGAACTCTGATCAACACAACTGCAGAGGATTCATGAAGAAGTATACTAACCAAGTTCTGATAGAAAGGTGATAGATTCAGAGTACAGTTTGAGATATATAGATATATGTAAAATTTTTTTTGTTCAAAGCTAAGGCTAGAATTCCTTTGCCTCACTAGACATGTCTGTGACAGGGGTTTATCTTTCTGACTCTCTCAGGATAGGAGAGAGGAAGAGAAAGTAGATGTTCATGGGAGGGAAAAAATGATAATGTGCCGAGCATTCTGCTAGGAGCCAGTGAGACAAAGACAAAAACAAAAGTCTCTGTCTCAAGGAGCTTTTATTATTTATGGGGAGATAACATATATAAGTATATATGAAACAAACAGAAACAGAAGACAGTATAGAAAAGGAATACACTAGCAACTGGGAAGAATAAGAATGGCTTTTTTGGGGGGGCGGGGGCAATGAGGGTTAAGTGACTTGCCCAGGGTCACACAGCCAGTATGTGTCAAGTGTCTGAGGCCGGATTTGAACTCAGGTCCTCCTGAATCCAGGGCCGGTGCTTTATCCACTGCACCACCTAAAGGTAGGGGTCCCCAAATCAAAATAAATTTCCACAGAAGTTATCATGTATCAGTCAGTGTGATAAATTTTATGGATACAAATACAAATATAAAACAATTCCCGCTCTGAAGGAGCTTATATTCTAATATGGGAGACAATAGGGATAGCACATTATATATAGCATAAATATAAAGTTAATTATTTACTAAGTAGCTAAATACAAGGCAGTTTTGGAAGGGCACTAGCTGTTGTGGAGGCTCAGGACAGGCTTATTTCATGCAAAAAATGGTGCTTGAGCTGCTTTTAAAAAAATAATAAACATTTTTATTTATAGTTTTGAGTTCCAAATTTTATCCCTCCTTTCATCCCTCCTCTCCCCCCTCCCTGAGGCAGTAAGCATATATGGGTTATACATGTGCAATTATGTAAACCATTAAAACATTACCATATTAGTAAGTTTGTACAAGAAAACTTGAATAAAAGAAAAAAAATGAAAGAAAGTGAAAAATAGCATGCTTCAGTCTGTGTTCAGTCAATATCAGTTCTTTCTTTGGAAGTGGATCGTATGTTTCATCAATAGTCCTTTGGCATTCTTTTGGATCATTGTATTGCTGAGAATAGTTAAGTCATTCACAGTTCTTTATCAGACAATATTGCTGTCTCTGTTTACAATGTTCTCTTGTTTCTGCTCACTTGACTATACATCAGTTCATACAAGTCTTTCCAGGCCTTTCTGAAGTCATCCTGCTTGTCATTCCTTATAGCACAATAATATTCCATCACAGGGGCAGCTAGGTGGTGCAGTGGCTAGAGCACTGGCCCTGGAGTCAGGAGAACCTGAGTTCAAATCTGGCCTCAGACACTTAACACTTACTAGCTGTGTGACCCTAGGCAATTGCCTCACCAAAAAAAAATATTCCATCACAATCATATACCACAGTTTATTTAGCCATTCCCTAATTGCTGGACATTCCTTTGATTTCCAATTCTTAGCCACCACAAAAAGAGTCACTATTTTTGTACAAAAAGGTCTTTTTCCTTGAGCTGCTTCTCAAAATAAGAGGACTTAATTGAGATGGAAGTAAGGAGACAGTGCATGTAAGATGGCCATAGCAAAGGTATAGAGATGAGAGACAAAGTTTTATAAGTAAGGAACAGAGAGCCAATCTGGCTGTATTGCCAAGTATGGAAAGGGAAAATAATGTCCAACAAACCTGTAAAGATAGGTTGGGGACAGGTTGTATAGGGCTTTAGAAACCAAACAGAGGAGGGACACCAATTTGGATACTTAAAATAATCTATGTAAGAGCTGATGAAAACCTGAATTAAGATGGTAGCTAAAGGGGGCAGCTAGGTAGCGCAGTGGATAAAGCACTGGCCTTGTATTAGGAGGACCTGAGTTCAAATCCAGCATCAGACACTTGACACTTAACTAGCTGTGTGACCTTGGACAAGTCACTTAACCCTCATTGCCCTGGGGGGAAAAAGATGGTAGCTGTGTGAGTACAGAGAAGAGTTGGATGTGAGAGAAGTGTCAAAAGTAGAAGTGGCAAGATTCACAGCTGATTGGATATGTAGGATGAAGGTAAGTGAGGAGTCCAGGATAATGGCAAGATTAGGAACCATAACTAGAAAGGTGGTGATACGTTCCTCAGAAATAGGGAAGTTTACAAAAGGGAAAACTTTTTGGAGAAAGATGATGGATTTGTTTTTGGACATTTTTAGTTTATCATGTCTCTGGGACATACAGTTTGAAATATCCAGTAGACAATTGTTGATGCTGGAATGGAGCTTAAGGGGGAGAGGAAGTCTAGCTATATATAGATCTGGGGATCATCTGCATAGAGATAATAGTTAAATCCATGGGAACTGATGAGATTACCAAGAGAGTGTAGAGGGAGAAGAGTAGAGATTTTCCAGTAAAACCATTCAATCCAATAAACATTTATTAAGTGCCTATCCATGTGAGGCACTATGCTAAGCATTGGGAATGCAATTAATAAAAAGAAAGACGATCCCTGCCCTCACCAAGCTTACAGTCTAAAGGGGAGAAGCACAGATGAGATAGGACACCAGGGGGGTACCCAGTATGTGAGCATCTTGTTCTTGGAGTTGAAGCTAGGCAGGGCAAGAGATGCAAAGTGGAGTAATCTGAGAGTCCAGTTTCTGCCCTCTAGAAAGACATTGGAAAGAGTTTGGTACTCCGTTCCCTCCAGACAGATGGGAGAGGAGACTGAGGGAGGTAGAGTCAATCAAGGCTTGAGTTAGCAACATGGTGGTGAGTTTAGAAGTGAGGAGGTTATTCTGAGAGGGGCATCTTGTTTGTGGACTGCAAACCAGGTAGGGAAGCTGATGCAAAGGCACAGCCCTGAGGAAGACCAGCAGTTAGTTAGGAGTCATATCATGATATGGATGATGAGCCAGCAAAGAAGACTGAGGAGTGGTCAAATAAGAAGCAAACCGAGGAAAGAGTAGTATTTTTTTAGATGCCTGTGTATACATTGTCATTATCATATTCAACTCCTCATTCTTCCTCATCACAGACATCTCATCAGTTGCTAAATCTTGTTATCTCCACAACATCTCTACCTTTAGGCTGAGATTAGAAAGCCTTAGGCCCTCAGGGTCTCTTCTGTGTGAGAGGAGCTGGTGCCGCTCCCCCTCTGCTTCAGCTGAGCCAAAAAGCCCCGTAGGCTGTACAAGACACCACATCAGACAGCTGGGGGGAAAATGCCCCCTCTGACCTGAGCAGAGGGATCCGAGAGATCCTGGGCTTGTCCAGGCTAGGCTCTGGTGAAGCACGTGATGCTGGAGCATCCCCCCAGCCCCAGCCGCAGCCCTGACTGGCGGATTAGCTTGGTGTGTGGGTGCAAAAAGCCCTGAGATGTGAGTGGAGATAAAAAAGGCATATACAGACCTGGGGGTTAGACTGAGGAGGAGAAGTCAAGGGGACAACGAGAGAGGCTGAGAAGAGGTTCAGACAAGGAGACAGCAGAACGAGATGAACAGTAACGCAGGACTAGGAGCAAGGAGGAAAGGCCGGCGGACAAGATTAAGAGAGGCGGACGAGATTAGAGGGGCGGCAAAGGCGGCAGAGGGCAGACTGACCAGGAGGCAGCAGAGAGCACAGAAGCGGTCAGCACAGGGTACAGGTTGGAGAAAGTGAAGATTAAGAGGAGTTAGAAGAAAGTAGCTGAGCAAGGAAAGTGTAACATACCCTGAGGCGAGAGGTAGCTAAGACACTTATTGTATTAAAGAAGTTCCAAGGCCCTTATTGAATGGCACAGCAGGTGGAAAGAGACAGGCACTGGAAGGCAGTCAGGTTGTACATTTTATTTCCTTGTATTCTTAATTTTAAATAGTATCTCATAAATAAACTCTGCTTTGATTATTTAGTTAAGAGGCTTCTTAATCCTCTGCTTATCAATTTTGGGAGTGGAGCAGTGTGGTGGAACTTTATAAAGGGCCCACATTAAATTAATAGCAGTCAGATAGCCAGTTAGTCACAAGTGCCAGAATTAGTACCCCAATCAATTTAGCCCCCAAATTAGCCCTAGTCATCAAAAATACTCCACATTTAATGGCGACCCAGATGGGACTTGTGACCCAATTATAATTTTTCTAAACTTATCATTTTTCGTTTATTTATAATTTCTCATAAGTAGTTATAATTTTTCCAGGTTAGTTATTATTAATAATTTTTTTTACACTACCTAATAAGTACTTGTTGATTAAGTGGCAGAAATAGAAAAGTTTGGAAAAGATGTAAGTGTGAGAGGAGAGATAATGAATTCTGATGAGATGTCTCTGGGACATTCAGTTGGAAATATCCAATAGGAAGCTGGTGCTGCAAGAGCATGTGGATATTTCAAAATCCACTAACTACTCAAAAGGGATATGTGAGCTCATGGATTTAGAAGTCCCTCCAATGATGCAGATCAAAATCCAGAAAGCCTTGTCCACCCTGGACAGCTCTTGTCCATGTCCCCTCAGAAGTTCACCTATAAAATAATGGGGTTCAACCACATGACCTTCAAAGTAACTTCCACTTTTAAATTTATGGTCTTAAACACTACAAATTACCAGATGTATGATTTGTCTGTTTTACTTAAAGTTTTTAAAACTTAATAAAGAAAAGAAAACCTGGTTTCTCTTGTTAGCAAAAAAGCATTAGAATACTAAGTTTTTACACCTACTTTCTGTCACTTTGAATCACTGAAATTTGAATACAAATTGTAATATAATCATAATGAAAAGCAAAGAGTTTTGTACCGCTTTATCCTGATGATAATATGACAGTACTGGGAATCTTCCTTTGCTCCGGAACTTGGAACTACCAACAATTATTGGTTTACTTGCTGTGCTGGGAACATAAAGGTCTCTGGGATAGGTTTCACAAATCTGTAATAGAATAACTAAATTTAAACATTTGATTCATATTCCAAAAATAATCTACATGAAAGCTACCAAAAGAAAACCCTGCTCATAGATTACTTTTAAAAGTTATCTGGGCAGCTAGGTGGCGCAGTGGATAAAGCACTGGCCCTGGATTCAGGAGTATCTGAGTTCAAATCCGGCCTCGGACACTTGACACTTACTAGCTGTGTGACCCTGGGCAAGTCACTTAACCCCCATTGCCCCGCAAAAAAAAAAAAAGTTATCCGATCCCCCCCAAACTGTCCCAAAACACTAACAATCAGAAAAAAACACATCAAAATACTCCCCAAGGCATCACTTCATATTATCAAACTAGTAAAGTTCCTAAAAAATAGAAAAACATTTGGAGAAGCTATGGAAAGACAGGTGTGCTAATTTACTGCCAGTAGAAGTATAATTTGATTTAATTCTGAAAGACAATTTGGAATTTTGTAAGAAGTTACTAAACTGTCCATTCCCCTCAACCCAAAGATTCTACTGTTGGAACTATATCCCAAGAAGGTTATTCACAAAAAGAAAAGACCCATCTATACAAAAAATATTCCCAGCATTATATGTGCCCAAACAAAATATGTGCCTCATAATTAAGGAAAGGCTGAAAGAATGATAAAAATGAAAAATTCAGAGACATTGGAAGATTTCTATGAACTAGTAAAAAGAACCAAAAAAAATCTCAATACAAATAACTACAACAATGTAAATAAAGCCAAAATAGAGATAATAAAACTCCAAACAAATAAAATAATCCATCTCATTACCATGCTATTAAAATTATAAAATACTTTTCTCCTTTTCTGTTACCAACTGATAAATTAATTGGAGGGGGAGTGCCTTGGAAAAGTACTGTCAATAAAAATATTTTAATTTAAAAAACAAAAGACTTTAGGTAAAATATTACAGGAGGCAGTTCCACAATGATAATATTAGACTATAAATAGGTTACCAGCCAAAGAACCTTACATCAGGGTTTCTTGACTTTTCAATGGGGTTTTGGTTATAATACATTAAATAATGTTTTGCAAAATGTGACAGGTTGAAATAGTTTCACATAGTGAATGGCTGTACTTAAAACATAAACAAATTTTACCATACCATTCTCTGATCCATTCCCCACTCCCTTCCTAATTCCTGCCCTTCTCTCCCAAACACAAGTGACTTTGGAACCTCTCAGGGAAAGTGCCAGGCCCATATTTACCTTGTAGTCTCGATTTCCATCAGATAACTGCCACTTTGAATTGGGAATGCCCATTCTTCTATATTCTTCAGCCAAGTCAATGAGTTGCCAACCTTGCACCCGTTCAGCCTCATTTTGTTTGGGATTATAAGAAAATGCATAGAGGTCTTCATATTTTGCTATTTAAAAAAATAAAATATAAAGGTTTAAGAGAACAATCTGGGGCAGCTAGGTGGCGCAGTGGATAGAGCACCAGCCCTGGATTCAGGAGGACCTGAGTTCAAATCTGACCTCAGACACTTAACACGTACTAGCTGTGTGACCCTGGGCAAGTCACTTAACCCCAATTGCCTCACCAAAAACAAAAAACAAAAACAAAGCAAGAGAACAATCTGAAGAAAAATAAATTTTAAAGTGAGTAAGAGGGCTTTAAAGGGGTTCCCATAATAAAAGTCTCCAAAGAGATAAGATGTCAAGTTTTTTGGATTCAACTATACTTATATAGTTGACTAAAGATATACACAACTTATGAATTTTTTTAAAATATCATCTAACAATCAAGGATAAAATTTAGCAAACAGAAACAATAATAAACAATAAACAGAAGAATAATGTAGTATACCATAAGTGCAATTTCTCTATTAAAGTATTTTCTTGGAATTAAAAAGTATTTTAAGTAACAAAAAACAGTGGCAGCTATTTATTTGCCTATCCACCATCTCTCTCAAATGAGGTAAAATGTTTTCATGCAACAGGGACAGTGGTACTATAACTTTTAAAAAAAAAAAAAAAAGACTGAGGATAGCAGGTGGTCAAGAATGGATATTCCCTAAAGGAAGTGGGAAACAAGGAGAAAGATGCAACAATGATCAGGGGCTCACAAACTAAGAGTAGCAAAAGTTGCAGGAAGCTCAAAAGAGCCTAGCTACCCACTCAGCAGCCACTCATTGCTACCCAAACCAGACTTCATATGAAATAAATAAGACAATGTCATGGGTCCCATGATTTGCAGGGGAGAGGAAAAAAAAGGAAATAGAATCAAAGAAAATTACAGGCATATAAAACTGCTCCCAGCTCATCCTAAAAAGCTAAATCCTATCAGTTAAAAAAAAAAAAAGTACCCAAGTACTAAGTATTCAATTTTGGCCCCCAGGGGAATGTACATGATGGAACTCCCAGATCCATTTCATTTAGAAGAGAAAATCATTCAGAATCTGGCTAAGAGTGACTAAAGATCACTCCCTGTACTCTGTATTACTATAGACTATGGGGATGTCTTTCTTCATTAAATATATTATCACCTATTGTAAGATTGCTCTTTTTCTCTATGTTCACTACATTTCAAACAACCACACCCTCTCCCCTCCCACCCCCCTCCCCTCTCCCCACCTCTCCAATATACATGTATATAGACAACTGAGACAGCTTATTTTTTTTTTTTTTGCTATTAGGAACTGTTCACAAAGCCCTAAGTTTCATGCCCTCTAATGCTAAACATAATGAATGCTATTCACCCTAGCCATAAAATGCCCATTTAAAATGTGTTATTGCTCTACTAGCTCCCCATATCCTCCCAAAACATTCAACTGAATCTACAACAAGTGTTATTTTTCTGTCTTAGTTATTAAGATCATCCTTCTGGGTTTGTTTGTTTATTCTAACAATTCAGATTAGTACTTATTTCACTGTCCCTATGTTATAAAGGTTTTCTAAGACAGAATATTCAGGAACCTGAACTTAAAGTTATTCATAAAGTCAAATGGATAATAAATATCGAGACATTAAATACTCTACTTCAAAAGTGACTCAGTGATCTCTTGGATCTAAGTAAGAATCATACCTTGTCTGGAGAGTTGTAGCAAAGAGTTATAAATATCATGGCAGTCTCTTTCTCTTGGAACAATAAAGTGAACTATCCTGAAGTTCTTACACTGAATCACAAGGGGACATCCAGAAGTGGTCAAAGCAAGTTTCTCTACTGCAGCAATGTGATGATGCAATATCTATAGCATACAAGAAACATTTAGATCACCAGTACGAAAAGGTCCAAGTAATCTATCTCTATAGTCATGCATAATATACTTAATAATATACTTAAATATGGAATCTTAAAATAAAAGGGCAAAAACATTATGTGACATGCCAGAATTCAAAAGAAAAAAAAATCAGTAATATTTTAATCACTCAAATGCCTGTTACAAGTCAGTAACCATCAGAAGATGGTTAGTCCTCACATACAACTTTGTTTTGTGATTTTCTAATGTACTTATTAGCATGTAATATTGTGCATTTCAGTCATCAGTGTTTATATATTATCCCTTCCTATACAGTAAATTCTATGAGGGCAAGGACCTTATTTTACCTAACCTTTGCATCTCCTCCAGAGACTAGCACAGTGCTCTACACACAGTGAATACTCAATAAATGTCTGTTATGTGAATGAATGCTGTTAACAAGTGAAAATTAAATATAAGCACACAAGAGAAAAGCCATTATAGACAAATTATAAAAGATACAAATCTGCATTAGACATATTCTGACTCACACTCAGCCCATTTTTAATAGCAATTTCAGAAGACTAAATTTATTCATGCAGATCTATATATGGGACTTCACTCCTTGAAGGTAATTTTATGACTGTCATTCTCAATTGCTATTAATTAATTTCTAATAATGATGCCTTCTATCTATACAGTACTTTATATTTGGCAAAATACTTCCCACAAATTATCTCCCTTGGCTCTCCCAGTAACCCCATAAAGCAGTTAGCACCGAAAAAACTAAAGCTCATGGCTATTTTGATTTGTCTAAGGTCAGACAGCAAATTGGTATCAGAACTGGGATTGGGGGGCAGGTAGGTGGCACAATGAATAAAGCACTGGCCCTGGATTCAGGAGGACCTGAATTCAAATCTGGCTTCAGACACGTGACACCTACTAGCTGTGTGACCCTGGGCAAGTCACTTAACCCTCGTTGCCCCCACACACACACACACACACACAAAATAACTGGGATTAGAACCTTCCCTCTATCAATTTTCAGTTATTTTCACCAGTATTCATGACGTTCTCAGGACCCTTCACTATGCTGGTTGCCTTTAGATGTTACTCAGTTTCACAATGTCCTTCCCAAGATGCAGTACTCAGAACTCAAAACAATATTCTAAATGTGGCCTGATTGGGGCAGAGTAGTGGTCCTACACACCTTGTCTCTCTAAAGCAACCTAAAATTAGCATTTTATATAAGTTATATATAGGCTATGAACAGTTAGAAAAAAAGAAATAATGGTCACTTTATAGAAGAGATAAATTTGTTATACTTAAGTATATCAGTCCAAAAAAGGCAGTATATTAGAAATTTATCCATTACCAGGAGATTTTTTCAAATTAGAATAATTAATGGAAATGTGTTTAGTCAACTGGACATATATTATTATACAGTAAGATCAGAACTAAAAGGCAGTATTGCATAGTGGCCAGCAATTTTTTAACTTTGAGTCAAAAAAAATGTGGGTTTAAATCAAGCTTCTGACACTAGCTAAATGACGGTAAGCAAGTCACATACTCTGTTACTAAAATATGTCTATAAAATTATAAGTTAGTTCTCCACAATGGTAGTTCCCTTTGACAACAACCCTACAAAGTATAAAACCTACTTTACAGATGAGGCAGCCTGAGGTTAAGTGACTTGCCAGGGCCACACAGCTTTGTCTGAAGCTACAGTTGAATCCAGGTCTCCCTGAGTCTAACACTCTATTGACTAGAACACTAAGCTAGACAATAAAAGCAAGGAAACATAAACCTGGGAGGAATTAGGAAAGGTGATATGTAGAAGGTGGTCCCTGAGCTAATAAGAAGAACAGCTAAGGGGGTAGCTAGGTAGCACAGTGGATAGAGCACTGGCCCTGGGTTCGGGAGGACCTGAGTTCAAATCCAGCCTCAGACACTTGACACTTACTAGCTGAGTAACCCTGGGCAAGTCAATTAACCCTCATTGCCCTGCCCCCCCCCCAAAAAAAGCAATTATTATTGCATTTGTTCCTCACGACAAGCCTAGGAAGAGGATGTTATTATTATCTCCATTTTACAGAGGAGGAAAATTAGGCTGAGGTTAAGTGACTTGCCAGGGTCACAGAGCCTGAAGTGTCTGAGACCAGACTTAAACTCAACTCTTCCTGATTCAGGCCCAGTGCACCATCCAGTACAAACACAAAAATTAGGTAGCAATAACTCCAAGCCCAGCTTTCTTTCCACCATGTTATATGGCAGCAGCTCAGGCTGATTTCACACTGATGTTAGTCAAGCAACCTGTCCCTGCTCTTAATTTTTACATTATCTTCTCCTTGAAGATAAGCATCTGCATTAATAATGAGCTTTATGGGGGGAAACAAAGACCTCAAGAAACCACATACAGAATCAGAAATTCTGATTGTAAGGAGACCCTAAGATGACTAAGTTTGAAGTGAGTGGATGTAGGCTCAGATTCCAGGGTCTGCTACCTACTAGCAGAAAACAAAAGTCATTCAGTTACAAAGGACTCAGGAAAAACAACTGAAGGACTCTGAATGCAGATGGAAGTATGCTATCTTCACTGAATTTTTTTCATGCTTTTTTCCTTTTGGTCTGTTTCTTCTTTCACAACTATGACTAATATAGAAATGTGTTTTACATGATTGCACATAGATACCCTGTATCAAACTGCTTACCATTTTAGGAAGAGGAACGGGAGGGAGAAAAAACTGGAACTCAAAGTTTTATAAAAATGAATGCTAAAAATTGTCTTTACATATAATTGGGGGAAAAATACTATTAGAAATGGGAAATGGATATAAGTCAAGACATAGACTGATTAGTAAGATTTAAAGGAGTTTAAATAATTTAAAGCATAAACTATCTTAGCTATCAATTATAAATTATTTTATAAAATATTACAGAAGATAGTAAAATGAATTAATGCCAATTCAGCTTATGAAATGGTTTCAGTGTTTTTCATGTTATTGAAAATTATGATTAATATAGCATGTGCATTTTTCAGCATGTACTTTGCTCATACAGTTCACTTGTAAATATCATCTTATTAAAAAGTACCTTAATAAAATTCAGCTACAAAAAGAAGTCATTTTCAATTCAATAAATTTAATTCAATAAACATTTATTAAGTACTTACAATCTGCCAAGCACCAATGGGCTAAGCACTGGAGATACAGTAGAGAGGCAAAAGGAAGTCCCTGCCCTAAAGAAGTTCATAATCTAATGGATTGTTATTTCACCTGCGTGGGTCTCTCTTTGCTCATCTGTAAAATAAAAGGGCTAGGGGGCAGCTAGGTGGCACAGTGGATAGAGCACTGGCCCTGGAGTCAGGAGGACCTGAGTTCAAAGCCAGCCTCAGACACTTAACACTTACTAGCTGTGTGACCTTGGGCAAGTCACTTAACCCCAATTGCCTCACAAAAAAATAAAAAAAATTAAGAGGGCTAGACCATATGATCATTAAAACCCCTTCTAGTTCTAAAAATGTGATTCTGTGATAAGTAATAGAAGAGAGCAGTTTTTCAAAAAATTGCTGTGTGACATGAATTTTCCTGCTGCAAGAAGCCCCGTGATTATCAGGAAATAAGCTAGAAGTCCATATCCTGTTGTTATACTTTTTATTATAAAAAGGAAAGTTTTTTTTAAAGGGAAATGTCAATCATTAAAATTTTCAAAGACATAGTCAAAAGACAAAATAATGTTAAGGCATGATGGTTGTTATTATGCAGCTAAACATGTAACTAGAATCCTTACCCACGTTTCTTTCTGAAGAGAATCTATAAATAATAAATGTGTTGCAGTAAGGTAGAGTGTTCCTGTTAATGACTTGTTGTTTGTGCTGAACCGGTCAAGTAATTTCACCTGTTCAACCTAAAAGGAAATAGCATATAATTTTAATTTCAAAAATTGTACAAATGTCCTCCATTATTCAATTTTACAAACATTTACTCACTGAAACAGTCAAGTGTTCATTATAAACAGAGCATAGCACAAGGCTCAGAGAACATGAAAATGACAAGGGATCTCATCTCCATAGGGACAATGACAAGTACACACAAAAGTTTGAGACAACACAAAGTATCTCCAAAGTCTTAGAACATTAAGCCATTAAAACTTAAAATTGCACTAAGACTTTGGGGACACACTGCATTAAAATGTTATAGAGCAAAGAAGAAACAAGGATAAAATGTTCCAAGAAAACTTGAGAAAAAAACACTTTCAGCTGAGTTGATAAGGAAGGCTTTATTCAGGAGGAAGAAGCTGATGTGGGCCCTAAAGTAAGAGAAAGATTTCAACAAGTGAAGAATAGGGTGTGTGAATCACAAGCATGCAAGATGCAAAGTACAAGCAGAGACAGGAATAATTAGTGCAGTTTGGCTGACATGTAAAGTGATTAAAATAAAGTTGGGAAGGAAGGCTTAAAACTAGATTGTTGAGGTCCTTACATGCCTGGATAAGAAGTTTGAATTTGCCCTATAATCAATTAATAAAGAAATAATGAAGGTTTTTAAGCAAGAGAATGTATGTGTCTTACACATTAGAAAGATTATTTTGGCAACTATGTAACCAAAGAGAGGAGAGAATGGAACTAGGGAAACTTTTTAGGAGGCCATTATAAAAGTCCCTGCAAGAGAAGACAAAAGGCTTGAATTACAGTGGTGGAAATATCTGTTATATGATTAACATATTATAGAGATGCAAAACAACGTGCTTTGTGTAATCTGAGAGGTAAAATCTTTACCAACCAGGGTAACAAAGGAAAGCTTCCTCAAAAAGATGACAACTGAGTTAAGATGGGTAGAAATTCAAGCAAAGAGTAAAAGGGAGGTCATTCCCATCACAAGAAATTACCTTAACAAATAATAATCATAATCAAAATTTAGACAGCACATCTCATGGTTTCCAAAGCGATATATATAGATATATATATATCTATCTATATATAGATAGATAGATAGATATAGATATATATCTATCTATATATATATATATATAGAGAGAGAGAGAGAGAGAGAGAGAGAGAGGGAGAGAGAGAGAGAGAGAGAGAGAGAGATGATAGATAGAGCCTAATTCTGATCTTAATAATCCTAGGAGGTAAATACTGAAGTTGTCATTTCCATTTTACAGATAAAGAAACTGGGTCTGAGAAAGGTTAGCTGACTTGCCCAAGGTCACAAAAGTAGATATCTATGCAGGATTAAAACCCTGGTCTCCTTGACTCCAACTTCTGTATCCAGTGTGCCATAATGCATCTCTAAAGGAATGAGTGCACTACCAATTCAGGTCAAAAAGCCATCCAGGTTGAAGAGCATGGAATGCATGGCAGGGAATGAGATCAGATCAGAATCATAATGAGGCTATAAAAAGGCTTGGGATGAAGAGGGAGCCATTGAAGATTTTTTAAAAAGGAGTGACATAACCAAAACTATTTTAAAAAATTATTCCAGCTACAAACTTTGCTAGAAAAACTACAGTGAGACAGAATTTATTATTTTCCAAAAGCTTGTTGTTTTCTATTTCATTTCTATATAGTTCTAGTTGTTAGGAAATGTTTCCTTAAATTAAGATTAAATTTCCATCTCTAAAACTGTTATCCACTCTTCTTTGTTCTATTGTCCGAGTCAAGCAGAACAAGTCACATTTCCCTTCCAATACTTTAAGACAGCCGGCATTTCCCCCACTATGTTCTCTCTTCTCCAGACCAAGGATGCCCAATTCCTTCCACTCATCTTCATGTGGCATGATCTTGAGGCCCTTCATCATCTGGATGCTCTCCACCATGTATGTCTTTCCTAAAACTTGATACCCAGAAGTGAATACAACAAACCAGACATAATGTGATCCGAGTCCCATAGGACTATATCATCTTCATGGCACAGTGGATAGAGCACCGGCCCTGGAGTCAGGAGGACCTGAATTCAAATCCGGCCTCAGACACTTGATACTTACTAGCTGTGTGACCCTGGGCAAGTCACTTAACCCCAACTGCCTCACCAAAAAAAAAAAAAAAACATGCAAAAACAAGATCTTTTAGCAAAAACTGTTATCTGACTCCACTAACCTAAACTTGTAATGTTAATTTTTTTTAACCAAAGTATAAAATTTTACATTTCTCCCTATCTAAATTTCGTCTAATTAAATTTGGCCCAACTTTCTAACCTTTTGAGATCTTTGTTCAATACTATCATACAAACTGATACAGTCCCTCCTAATTTTGTATCATCTACAAATTTGAAATATAGGCCATCCATGCTGTCATAAAGACATGAATAAAAATGTTAAATGGCTTGGGACCAAGAAAAATTTCCCTGAGGGGAAACTCCTCAGACTTCCTTGCAATTTGACATTCAATCAACAAGCATTTATTATGCATCTATTATGTGCCAAAGAATGTGCTAGGTGTTGAGAGATACAAAGACAAAAAAGGAAACAGTCCCTGCTCTCAAGAAGCTTACATTCTATCAGAAAAGCTATATGTATAAATATATATGAAACAAAAATGAAGTCGTTTAGGAAGAGCCAACACTAGCATTTGGGAGTATGAAGAAGGGCTTCATGGTGCTTGAATGAAAAGAAACCATGAGACAGGTGAAGAAAGAGAGCTTTTTCAAACAATGCAAATGCACAGAGACAGATGATGCAGTCATGTGTAAGAAACAAGGACGATAAGGGGCAGCTAGGTGGCGAAGTAGATAGAGCACTGGCCCTGGATTCAGGAGGACCCAAGTTCAAACCTGGCCTCAGACACTTGACACTTACTAGTTGTGTGACCCTGGACAAGTCACTTAACCCCAGTTGCCTCACCCCCCAAAAAAGAAAAAAGAAATAAGGATGATAGTTTGACTGGACAATGGCATATGTAAATGAGAGTGATATATGATAACCTTGGACAAATAGGTAGGGGCCAGGTTATGAAGGACTTTAAAAGGCAAAGAGAAGAGTTTATAATTGATCTAATGGCAACCAGAAGCTGCTGAGCAGAGGAGTAACATAATCGGACCTGTGCTTTAGGAAGATCTCTTTGACAGCTGTGTGGAGGATGGGTTGGCATGTGTATATTTACCCATATATACTATCATATATATCATATATACTATCATATCATTATCACATAACACTTATACAAAAAAATAGACATTTAAAAGAATGAGGAAAAAGAGAAAATATTTTATCCTAGAGCCAAAAAGAAGCCACTAAAGTTTGTTAGGAGAATGACATGGTGAAGCATGTGCTTTAAGCTAATTATTTTCACAGCTAAGGGAAAATGGATTGGAGAAGCAAAGATTTGAGGCAGGAAGACCAAGCAGAAGTCTACTGAAATAATTCAGACAAGACATGAACCAGAACTGGGGTGGTGGCTATGTGAACTGAAAGATGATTGATGTGAGATATGGAGGTAGAAACAAGATTTAACAACTGACTAAAGGTGTGTCAGAAGCATAAGGAGTCAAGGATGACACCCAGGCTGTGAACATGGGTCATTTAAAGGATGGTGGTGCTCTCTAAAGGAAACCATATACTCAAATAACTTTAATGGCATTTTCAACGAATAGCAACCTTTTCTTAAACGTCTTCATTTCAATTGTTAAAAGCTGACACGAGCTGCTTGTTGAGTTTTGCTATCCTTGAAAGGCAAAAATATATCTAATATATTAATAATTTTAGCAATGACTTTAAAATGTTATTCTGTGTGTATTTGTTTGTGGTTTTGGTTTTGGGGTGTTTCTTTTTTGGATGGGGCAATAAGTGACTTGCCCAGGGTCACACAGATAGTGTCAAGTGTGTGAAGCCAGATTTGAACTCGGGTCCTCCTGAATCCAGGGCTGGCACTTTATCCATTGCACCACCTAGCTGCCCCTGCAATGACATTCTTGAAAAAGATATAGTATACATATTTATTGACATAAACATGGACTGTCATGGTATTAAAATTTAAATCACAAGTGTTGTGACTACTTTGTACAAAAATTAGTTTTCCTGTGGGAGGAGGGGGGGAGCACCTACTATGTGCCAGATACTGTGTTACATAAGTGCTTTACAAATATCAAAAACCCTGGGAAGAAGATGCTAGTATTATCCCCATTTTACAGTTGATGTAACTATGGCAGACAGAGGTTAAATGACTTGCCCAGGATCACATAGATAGTGTCTCATATTACATTTTAATTTAGGCTTTCCTGACCTCTATTCACTGTGCCATTTAGCTGCCTCTGTACCACCTAGTGGTCTGAACAGTCTTTTTTACATCCTGTACAGTACAATTTTTTAGAGAAATCAAGGATAAGTAAAGCATGTAAGTAAACATGTAAAACCTGTTGGCTTTAAAAGCTTTGCAAAGAACTCAATTTTATAAAAACACTATTCTTCCCACAAATATTTTATAGCATTAAAAATAATAAAATCACAATTAGATTCATCATATATAACTGTTTAATTGACTAAGGAGCTATCTAAAGTGTCGCAAAGTATCTTTGCTACCCATTTCAGACAACGGATAAAAAGTACTTTTCTAACATATATAATGTAACCTTTTTTTGTCACAATTGTGCTTGTAATTTACTTTACTTCAAAATTCAATTTTTTAAAGATAATTTATTGCTAAAAAAAGGAGACAAACCTGTTCATCCTAACTGCCCCCCTTGACCTTGGTAACCAAATGCTGTCTCCAGAGTTTGAAGATGAAAAGGTCTGAACAAGAGTTAACCATTTGTATTATTAAAAATGGTTCTATACAGATTGTCAACATGGGTTAGTGGGGTATTGCCACAAAGAATCAGTGAGACAAAACTAGCATTTTATTTGGGGGCATAAGGTTTCAGAAAACATTTTTAAATTCTGGTATCAAATATAACTTAGACATTTTGCCAGGAAGCTGCCCTAACCTTTCACACAACAAGATAAAAGTTTGACAGCCTTTCCATTTAAAAGGAATGTTCAGGGTGTAGACATATACAGATAGTTCTTGATTTATATAAATTTGCATTATGAAAATCTGACTTATGTAAAGAATTCTGAAAGAAATACAAATGAGCATCTGATTGAGTTGCTAACTGCAAAGACTGCAGAAGAAAGGGAAGCCTCAGAACACGAAGTCAAACCAAAAAGTTTCACAACAAAACAGGTGGCAGAAGCATTTGTGAGTGGTTTCTTTTTTCTTGTATTGAAAAGATAGATCCAAATACTTCAAGATTTTTTAAAGTTCAAAGACTAGTTCAGGATAGTATTACTTGCTATTGCCAGATACACAAGGGGAAAACAAGAGCCACAGTGCAGACATCTCCCAATGGTTTAAAGAGAGTTGCTCAGCTAGCCACCAGTGATAAAGACAAGGTGAAGTGAGGGAGGAAGGGACAACATACTGCACACCTCCATTAACTGTACAGTACTGTGCATACTTTGTCATTAACTTTACCTTTCACTTCATAATTCTGTTTATTATCATATTGTAGTATTTATTATGTCTGCGTTTTAGTACACTTTATGACTTGCCTAAGGTATGTATAGGCTAAGGGTGGGTAGGGGCAAATTTGCATTACATAAAAATCAATTTATGGAGAGATCTGAGGACTGGTCCACTTAAGTGCATAAATCAAGAATTGTACATGGATGGGTGAGTTTAAGGTTTCAAAGTAAAATGGTAAAAACCTAAGTTATTCACACACATCCACACACATACATACTGATTAAAAAAAATTTAAAACTGCTTGGGGAAAATAAAAGGTCCATTAAATTAATTTCCACAAATATTTATTAAGCCCCCACTAAGTGCAAAGCACAGTGCTAGGGAGGACAAGAAACCCTCAAGCATGGGGGGGGAGAGTCGGTGAATGACACAAATCACAAGACCTGTGACTATGGCCAAGTTACTTAAAAGTCTCTGAGCTAGGGCTCCTCATCTGTAGATTAGATCACCACTAAAATAATTGTCAATTCCTAAATCTACGATCCTATGAATAATCACACTATAAGGAGAATGACCACTATCCATCTCTGGTGATCCCCATGGGTACAAATGATACAGTCAAAAGAAATATAAAAACCATTATTAAGAATTATTACCTCTTGTGAAAAAAAAAAAACAAGCACCTGAATACTTTAGGAGAAAAAGTTATCTTTTTATCACTGTGGGCAATCAAAGGAAAGGTTTCATGAGAAAAAGGCAGCTGTGAGAATTGAATCATTCAACAAGATAGATGCCTGAAAAGGACTTAGAGTTCTGTAATGGCTTAAAACACAGAATGATAGATCAGTAATGGAGTATACCTAACAAGGTCAGGCATAAATGTAAAAATTAAAGTTCATCATGAGTAGAAATTGGTTCATTCTTTGTACTTGTATTCACCCCTAGCACCTAGCATAGAGTCTAGCACATAGTAGGTACTTAGTCTCTACTTGATAACTGGTTGTCTTACTAGGTGGCACACTGGATAAAGCACTGGCCTTGGATTCAAGAGGACCTGAGTTGAAATCTGGCCTCAGACACTTGACACTTACTAGCTGTGTGACCCTGGGCAAATCACTTAACCCCAATTGCCTCACCAAAAAAAAAAAAAAAAAAAGAGGATGAAAAGGAATGTCAATGGAGAAAACTGCTTCCAAATATTTACTAAGCCAGATATCACTCAGAGCAGCTATAATGTAAGGGGGTGGGGGAGAACCTCAGTAAAAACACAAAGGAAATTCCAAGAAGACAAAAATGTAAAAAAGAAGACAGCAATAGAAGCTCAGAAATTTATACATAAATGAACAAAGTACTGGCAACAAGCAAGGTGAAACTAGCACAGAAAGATTAATTTAACCAGATAGTTTATCAAAGACTAGGACTGGAAAGGGGTTCTGGAAGGCAATTCCTATTGAAAAGGATTGGTATTGATAAAAGAAGGGATAGGGTAGTGTTCCCACAGTGGATAAAGAGCCAGCTGTAGAATCAATAAAACTGTATTATTTGTAATAGGCAGGTCACATATCCATTTTTAAATTTATTGTGGCATATAGCACTAATGCTGATTTTAGCTCAATTTCTACCAGACTTCTTTCTGGTTTTCCCCTAAGTTCTTATCAAGTAAAGTGTTCTTTCCTAAATAATTTGTTTTCAGGTTTATTCAGCATTGGGTTATTGAGTTCCATTATTTTTGCTTCTTCCTTGTCTAGTCTGTTCCATTGATACACTTTTCTATTTTTTAATCAGGTGAAGTTGATTTTTTAACTCCAGTATGAGACTTTACATTTATTCCTGATACATTTCATCTTAAAAGATCAATTTGTTGTTGTTTAGTCCTTCAGTCATGTCTGAGTCTTTGTGACCCCATTTGGGATTTTCTTGGCAAAGATACTGGAGGGCTTGAATAATTTCCTTCTCCTGCTCATTTTAGAGATGAGGAAACTGAAGCAAACAGGGTGAAGTGATTTGCCTAGGGTCACACAGGTAGTGTCTTCTTTCCTCCAGGCCTGGCACTCTAGCCATTGTACCACTTTGCAGCCCTTAAAAAATTTAACAGTGTTTAATATTTTGGGATCTTATCCACATCAACTCTCCCCTCAATAATGACAATAGTCCTATTGTTATTATTAACAACTGCGTTTATATAGTGCTTTAAGGCTTGCAAAGCTCTTGGCAGACATTTATTTTGCTTTTATGGAGAACCATATGAGATAGATACAAGTATTTCAGTTTTAGAGATCAGCAGCCAGTCTCAGAGAGGGGGTGATAGTCTTCTGATTATCCAATTGGTAAGTGATAGAAGTCGTATTTGAACCCAGATCTTTCCAACTAACCAGATTCAGCATTCTGCCTTATACTCTGCTGCATCCTAGTTTTTTGTCATCAGCAAATTTGATAATCATGCCATCTATTCCTTTATCTGAGTCACTGTTAAATACCCTTTAACATACAAGCAAGGATAATTACTTAGTAATTTCCTTCAAAATTGATACACTGAACTATTCAACCAGTTTCTGAACCAAGTCTCTCTTTTTCCATAAGAAGAGCTGGAAAGCCCAGGCCAAATGCTCTCTTAATCATTATCCCATTCCCCTTAGTAAGAATTCTCCTTTCTGAGCTTTTCTCTGAGCCCTATCCCTCCTACTCCAACACCCCACCACCACCCGCCAAAGCTTGAAAAAAACCTCGATGTTGTCTTTGGCTTTCACTCTCTTCAGTTCAATAAGCATTTATTAAGTGCCTCCTATACTCTATTATAAAACTACTGTGCCAGGCTTGTGATCTGTTTCCTGACTCATTTATTTTTTTTTCTTTCTGTCTCGGTCTTTCTTCAAAATATTTTCTACCATGCCCTCCCTTTCTGGTTCTTGGATTTCCATATACAGTTGTCCCTTCCACATCTTAACTTTTTCCATCAAGGCTTCAATATATAGCAGATTGACATAATAAATGGGAATTTTTTGGAAGTTTTGTGGAAGCCAGAGACAATACACGAAGGCCGGCAGATGACACAGAAAAAGTTTAGAAACTCAGAAATGCATAAAACATATGCATAGTATTGGATAATATTAGCATATTTCATCTTTTAAAACCATGATAATTCAGACTCCTCCAGTACAAAAGGAGGGCCAAAAAATTTTACTTGGATTTTCCAGATTGCAGGGGCACCTCACCCCTAATTCCCTGAGATGTGGAAGGGATGACAATATGGATGCAGCCTGACATCTGCTCTTCAACTTAAAGTATTGGAGGATTTCCTTTGACCCCAAAAGGTTAAATAATTTGGCTTGGATCACACACCACTATGTGCCAAAGGAGATTTACTCATTCTTTCAAGTCCCTACAATACACTACAAAAATAATTCATTAAATCAATGACTGAGTACATTAGTTTATGCATCCCAAAGTGCATAAACAGGTCTAAAATTGCCCTGTGTGCTGCTAGAAGGCCCAAGACAAATGAGGAATGAAAAAACAGAGAGGTTAAAGAAAAAGAAAAAAACAAAGGAAAAAGGAGAAAGAAATGGAGATGGGAGAAGAAAGGCTAAAAAAGTCATGTTGAAGAGGAGAAATTAACACAAGTACCACTTAATGACATCATTGTCATATGAGACTGGTTGCACTACGCAATAACATAACCATCAAAGGTATATAATAATAAAACAATACCAAGGGCCAAGATCAAAATTTGGTCCTCCAAATAATCAGGTATGGGAATAGGATGCTATGGGGAAGAATCATCCAATACCTTTATTCAGAAATATACTCCTGGAAGCTGAGTGGTAGGTATCACACTTCAAACTCCTCATCTCTCCAACCCATTTGATCTTAGTTTTGTCAACCCTTCCTCTCACTGAGATGTAGATGCTACTGACAAGGAAAACAAAATTGCACTGTGGCAGTCAGTGACTGTGGCCAGCCGCCTCCTCAAATTCTGGAACTATTGGGATGGTCTTTTAAAATAATACCATTTAAAAGTATTTGTATGGTACCTTACAGGGCACAAAATACTTTAACATGTTTTTCTCATTTGATCCTTATGACAACCCTGAAAGGAAGAGTATGTGGTATTATTTCCATTTCAAAGTTTAAGAAACTGGGGCTCGAAGAGGTTAATTTGTTCCAAATTCACAAAGCTATTCAAAAGAAGAACCAGAACTACAACTCAGATGTCTTCACTGCAGGTCCAGGGCTCTCTCTATTATGTTTTCTCTCCATGTTCAATTTAGCACTAGGAATAAGTCAGGCACTGAGAAACATAAAGCCTTTCATGATTTAGGTTACAACAGCATCTCAGCAAAAAATGTATCAACTTCATGCTATCAGTTAATATCTGTGATGGCAATGAAGCCTTTCATCTATAATTCAGTGCCCTGGGCAAAGAGCTCTTAATAAATGCTTTATTTTATGATAATGGTTTTTTGAAGCCCACTACAAATGTACATCTCCAAAATGGGGTATTAATACAAAATAGTGTATTACAACCTAGTGGCTAAGTAACACTTCTAGACCTATTTATATTTATCTTGTATCTAAAACATAAATTAGACCTTACTGATACTTAATATACAGCACCCTCAGTCTGTATATCAGCTAGTCATGTATCCTGAGCCAAGTGCTAAATTTCATGGTGCAGAAGGGCTGACATTGACACCTCACTCATTTGTTTGCTTTCAGTGTTCTGAGATGTATTTATTGCAGTTTAACAGTGCCCAGTTGGGTAAATTTATATAGGTTACCTAGGTTTAACCAAAACTAATCCTCATGAATTGGACAAGTGGCTTAGAAAGACTTTTGCAAAGAAACTGAGGATTCAAGAGAGTAGTAATAGGAGCATAACAAACAACAAGAAAATGGTGGAGCTGACGCTTCTACTCCTAATAACAAGCTCTTCATCAGTCACATTACAATATAAAGACAACGACAATCTAATAAGATCTGACAATAAGTAAGCCCAAAAAATCCATATTATTAAGCTTAGTAGAAATATACCTAGATCCATTACCATTAATGGTGAACCCCATTCTAAAGTATTTATTGTTCTTTGAGATGTCTTAATTAGCAAGGCATTTAAAAACTAGCTTTTGTTACTGAAAATTGTCACCTAAAAAAAACCCTGCACATCTTTACACCTGAAAAACTTGGGAACAGAATGTTCTGACTTAAATAAAAATCTTCCAAATGAAGAGTTTCAGTGGGTCTTAAATGCATTCTTCAAAAATATAAAAATGCAACATCTCACTGGTTTGCAAGAATAACTAATTAACATCAGCAAGATGGTAATTTACTAGCAAAATTTCAACAAAAATCTATTAACTAGTGGACAGGATTGAAAAATGAATATCAGGATTCAGTAAGCAAAGACAAAGATAAGACTGTTTCCACTTCCATCTAAGGCATTTTTGAAACTACTTAGAACCAGATCTTCAAAAGGCTGTATCTCAAAGTGTTATACCAAATTTTCCAAAATAATGAAGCATATAGTGAATTATATTGCTCTCACCAAAAAATATTACCAGTAATAATTTTAGAGAAATAACATGAGAAATTATTTTTAAGATATTTTATTTCACTTTTTTCTTGTTTTAAATTTCTCTTTTATATTTTATGATATATGGTATATTAGTACAGAAAATAAAAGGCAAGAAAAATAGCAGGTTGGAGGGGGAAACAAACAAGAAGTAATTGCTGACAGAAGGAAGCACAACAAAGTAGGAGAGAAGAGTCAGAACTATAAAAACAGATATGGTAATTCAAGAGGTATTTTTATTGTGTGGGTCTATTTTAGCATAGGAACAACAGGTCAATGGTCCCTTAAGGCAATATTATACAATACTTGTATAGCATAATAACTGAAGATAAATTACAATCCCTATCCCCTAAATGATATGAAGCATATTCTTTAAGAAGGCAGTTAAATGATCGATAGATTTTTTAAAAGAGATTTCCATGGATTAAAAAAAAATCAAATTTTTTAAAAGTTCTGACACTTTAAAAATTAAGCTTCAAAAGAAATTTCACTTCTATGTAAGCCCGCCTGCAGATTCTAGAGAAATTTGGTATTATTTTAGTACTTCAAATTTGCCAAGTGTTTGTTTATGAAGAACAATCATAATGATCCAAATAAATCAACAAACCTATTTTCAAAAAAGGGGGGAGGAATATTTTTATCCAATCCAAAGTCCATGGCTATATTCATTATCCTTTACAACAACTATATATAAAAATGAAGTTGTTTTATTACCTACTTTAGCTAAGCTTTGTTTCCCAATGTTATTAGTAATTAGGCATCTATTTTTAAAATGGAATATGGGGAAAAACACGATTTAAGATAAATAAAACTTCAAGTAATACAAAAAAAAGATAATAAATTATGTTCTGAAATACCAGCTAATATTAACATTTCCTTACTCTTGTGGAGGTCTGTGTGTCTTAGCTTTATATCCTCATTTAATTGTCTAACTAATGAAACGTAGCCTTACATTCTTCTGGCAAAAAGAGAAGGAAAGCTAAAGGACGAGCTATTAAGCACTGCTTTTGGAATATGTACCTCTAATTGAAGTTTCAAATGTCGATGGGAGAAAGAACATTCCATAATGAGTCCTAGGGAGCGATACTTCACAAGAATCATAGAACTATATGATTATATCTGGAAAAGACTTTAGAGAAGCTCTTACTCTCTTCCATCATGACTATCATTATTTCTTCTATTAAATTCTATATAGACATCACAGTGTAATTTGAAATTAGTATGGCATGATCAGTGTGTTAGAGGAAGAAGACAGTCTGTATAATGAAGAATTGTCTTTGTGTATTTCTCATTGTTTCTTGGCAGGATTACCTCATTAGAGCCAAATTAGAACTCAGTAAACAGAGATGGCTCTGAAAAGCATGTGAGTCTAGTCAAGCAATGCTCTTTCAGAGATTCCATCAGGCGTTTACATATTTCTAGAGCTTGCAGAGATACCAGAAACCAAACCTGAAATAAATTAGCATATTTATTCTTAAATGTAAATTTTAAGTCTCTTATGAGTCTTTAAAACTCTCTTCCTTTTATAAAATAATTCAACTTAAATATATTTATAGTACCATCAATAAATTTTTAAAAATAAACTGACAGTAAAGGTGTATAAGTATGCCAGAAGATTTGAGAGATAGAAACAGCTTTTAAAACAATGAGTAAGCTTTGTTGCTGAATAAGCAAACCAAGCTACGGCTAATGAGAACCATGCTGAATGTTCAGCCAACAATACTAGGAGGAAAGGGAATGGTTTAAACAGTTCTACTGCATTTTGTATATCCCACATAAATTGATGGGGTCCATTAGAATTTATTTTCTATATATCTATTACTGGATCAAGTCTCTTAATAATCATTTTTATTGAAAAATAAGGTTTACTGGAAAAATGATTACAAAATCACAGAATTTGATTTCGGAGGGCCTTCGGGAACCATCTAGTCCAACTCGTATACAGAAATAACTCCAACCATAAAAACCTGAGATGTAGTTATCCTGTGGAGATCGGAAACTTTGTGAATTATCAAAGAAATAATCTGAGTAACAGACCAAGAAAAAGGATTAGAATCCAGAAGTAACTGAGTTCAAATACTAGCAATTTGATCACAAATCTCTTTCAGTTTTTTCATCTATAAAACAGGTACTGCCTGTTGCAAGGAAAGAGCATTTAAATAATTCATATTCTTGTAGCACTTTTAAAAGTTTTAAGAACTAAATCTGTTAGAGTAATTGAATTTTTCTAAAGTAGTTTTGTATATTTGACAATATTCATTAACAGATACCAGGGATTTTCCTAAAGTACAAGTCTGACCATTCCACTCCCCTGTTTAAGAAGTTCCAGCAATTCCCTATTACCAGTAAGATAAACCACAAATGCCTCTGTTTAGCATTTAAAACTCCAGGCTGCATTTTCAGACTTACTACATATCATTCCCACCACACACACTTATAGTCCAAGAAAACTGGCCTCCTTACTATTACTCACATACAATCTTCCATCTCCTAAAACTGCCCTCTCTCCCAGTTCCTAGAATGCATTTCTGTCTCATCTCTTGGCCCCCCTTGGAATCACAATCTTCTTTTAAGACAGAAATAAAATGCCACTGTCCACATAATGTCTTTTCCGATCTTATCCACTCCTTTCTCTTCCCCCCTCCTCCAGGAAATTTCCTTGTATTAATATATATTCTGGGGGGGGGGGAAGGGGGGGGGCGGCTAGGTGGCGCAGTGGATAAAGCACCGACCCTGGATTCAGGAGTACCTGAGTTCAAATCCAACCTCAGACACTTGACACTTACTAGCTGTGTGACCCTGGGCAAGTCACTTAACCCCCATTGCCCGGCAAAAGGAAAAAAATATATGTATATATGTGTATATATATATATATATATATATATATATATATATATATATATATTCTGTATCAAATGTTGTTTGCCAAGATATTAAACTGATTACTAGCTTGTCACCCTGAGCAAGTCACTTAAGCTTTGTCTGCTTCAGTTTCCTCACCTAGAAAATGGTGATAATACCTACCTTCCAGGGTTGTTGTGAGGTTTAAATGAGATATCTGTGAAGCACTTTCACTATATAAATAGTAGCTATAATTATTTATGGAATGCAAGTTACTCACGGGTCAATTCTACCACAGCAATGAAAGATTACTTCAATACCTTAATACTTCAGTTGTTTACTAAGCCACCACCAACTTTCGAATCTTAAATTCAAACTCCTAGATAATTCTTCATTTAAAAATAGGAATTCCAGTCAAAATCCGAGCAACGAGTTATGTAAAAAGGAGTTAATTACTATTATTGGTTTTGTTTTGTATTTTATACTCGAACACACAAAGCGTGAATCTTTGCGGAACCTAGATACACTTTTAAAAAAAAGATCTGCAAACTGGTTTTGAAACAAAGTTTTGCTTGGAAAATATGAAGGTAACAGTGTTTATTACCACCACTTCCCTAAATGAACGGTACTTTTTTAAAATGGGCACTGCTGGATTGATGATTTCAGCAAAACACAGCAAGTTAAGAATCATCAGTGGGTTTATCTTTCCTGACTGTACATTCTATGACTTGGAGCCTAATCCTTAAAAAAGGAGAATGGATCTTCCCCCTTTCTCTCTTCCTCCCACCCCACCCCGAGACTTACAAGCATGGAACAGGAAAATCAAATAATACACGTATGCACAGAGAAGTATTTAAGCATCCAGGGTCCCCCTACAGTTTCCTGACAAGAAGGAGGTGACTAGCGGCTCCAGGTGCACAGCCTGCCCAGCCGCTGACCTTCTGCCTCTTCCGTACAGGAAAGGGTGTCTGGAGGGCTGCAACTGTGAATTTCTCCAGTCCTAAAAGTCCCCAAATCATCCCCGTCTCAGGAGCGGAAGGGAGGGTGTATACAGAAAGCCTCCCTTCTCCCTCCTTGGCCAAGGCCCGCTGTGTCCCCCCTCCTCCCCGCAACCCCACAGTCAAGACAGGCAAGACACTTCTGTCGCAGAAGTAGGCGATGTCGGGGCGACCCTCGCCTCCCTCAAGCCAGAGACCCCGGGCGGCCGCCGGCCTGCCCACACCCCAACCCACCCCCGAGCCAAGAGGGCGGCGGGGGCTCGCCGCGTCCCGTAGGCGATCTACCTTGGTTGTGCGAATGTGCTCCATCCCGAGGCCGCTTCGGAAGGAAGGCCCCAGAGCCTGCCTCACGGGCTCACCATGAATCTGGGAGAAAAGCGACGGCGGCAGCGACAGACGTGCAAGCCACAGCGACCGGAGTTACCGCACCCGGCACGGCGCGACCCCGCCCACCAGCTGGCCCCCGACCTAGCGGATGCGCGCAGCCGCAGCCGCCCGTCTCCTAGAAACACTTTCGGAAACCGAGGCGCGGAGGAGAGAATGAGCTGGGAGGAGAGAGTACAGAAAAGAGGGGTGCCAGCTTCGTTCTCTTCGCCAGGTCGCGTTCTTCATATCGCCCCCTATAGGTCGGAGGGAAAACTGATTTACTATTGACCAAAAACCTGATGGGACTTTTTAAAGGAGCAGGGTCGGGGTTTAAATGCCATGGTCAAAGAGTATGCCTTGGGCTCTATAAGTCTTTTCAAGCCTTTTACTAAGAAGTAAACCTCAAAAACTGTGGAATAATGCGGAAAAATGTATTACAACACGTTTAAAAATGTAAATCAGGGTTTTTAAAAAATATATATCTTTATTTGAGTATTGTTTTAATTTATATTTTCAGTTGAAATATACAAAAACTGCATCTCTATTTTGATTTTAACTAGGACCTTGTGAATTTGATTTTTAAAAATTATTCATTTATCTTTAACTTTCTTTTTTTCCTCTAATTCTAAATTTTGAATCAACTCCCTCCTTCCAATTTTCCCGCACCCCATGAGAAGGGAAGCAATATATCAATAATACGTGTGGAATCATACAAAACATTTCCATATTAATCATATCGTAAAAAAGCAAGAAAAATAAAATGAGAAAATTATACTTCAGTTTGCATTCAGTTCATCAGTTCTCTCACTCTCTGGAGATGGATAGCATTTTTTTTTCAAGGAATTGTCTTGGATCATTGTATTGATCAGAGCAGCTAAATCTTTCACAGTCGATCATGAGTAAAATATTGCTGTTCAGGGAACTGTGAATGACTTAACTATTCTCAGCAATACAATGATCCAAGACAATCCCAAAGGACTAATGATGAAGCTTACTATACACCTCCAAAGAAATAACTGATATTGATTGAACGCAGACTGAAGCATGCTATTTTTCACTTTATTTCTTTCACATTTTTCTTTTATTCAAGTTTTCTTGTACAAAATGACTAATATAGTAATGTTTTACATAATTACATATGTGTAACCTATATCTGATTACTTACTCCCTCAAATTGGGGGGGAGGGGAGGGGAGAGAAGGAAGAATAGAATTTGGAATTCAAAACTTTAAATAAAAATGTGTATTATTTAAAAATTGTTCTGTTATTGTGTATAATAATCTCCTGATTCTGCTCACTTTACTTACATCAGTTCAAGTTTTCCTATGTTTTTCTGAAACCATTCCCCTCTTCATTTCCCTTAGCACAATAGTACTCCATCACAATCATATGCCACAATTTGTTCAGCCATTCCCCAAATGATGAATATCCCCTCAATTTCCATTCTTTGCCACCACAAAAAGAACTGCTACAAATATATTTGTATAGATAGGCTCTTTTCCTTTTTCTTTGATCTCGTTGGGATACAAACCTGGTAGTGGTATTGCTGTGTCAGTGGGTATTCACAGTTTTATAATCATTTAGGCCCAGTTCCAAATTGTTCTCCAGAATGGTTGGATCAGCTCACAACTCCACCAACAGTTCATCAGTATCTCAATTTTTCCCTCATCCCCTTTAGCATTTGTCATTTCTGATCAGCGTAAGGTGGAACATCAGGGTTGTTTTAATATGCATTTCTCTAATCAATGGTAATTTAGAAATTTTTTTCATATGACTGTAGAAAATTTTGATATCTTCTTTTGAAAACTGCCTGTTCAGGGGGCAGCTAGGTGGCGCAGTGGATAGAGCACTGGCCCTGGAGTCAGGAGTACCTGAGTTCAAATGCGGCCTCAGACGCTTAACACTTACTAGCTGTGTGATCCTGGGCAAGTCACTTAACCCCAATTGCCTCACTAAAAAAAAAAGAAAGAAAACTGCCCGTTCATATCCTTTTGACCATTGAGGAATCTTGTGAATTTGTTAAAGGAAAATTAATTTTTAAAAATATAAGTTATATAAATAGTAAGCTGAATGAAATTGAAATAAACATAAAATCAAAGAAGAATAGGCTGATTAAAAACAATGGCAATCCTGATGACTCTCCTTGTCAGTTCTGGGTCCAGCTCAATGCCATTTGCAATGTCTATCTAAGATATATACACTCAAAGATTAGTTCTATGAGTGGTCCATCCAAATGTATATCATAGGATAGCGATTGGACCTCTGATTTCATTGATATAGTGCACCCTCAGATCAATTACCTCCCCCTTTCCTGCCTATTGAGAAGGCAAGAAAAACAAAACCCATTACAAATATGTATACTCATGCAAAACATATTCCTGCATTAGCTATGTCCAAAGAATATATGCTTCAATCTGTAGTCTGAGTCCATCAGTTCTCTTTCTGGCGGTTGATGGCATGTTTCATCACGAGTACTTTGGTTGGTCATTGCTAAGTCTTTTAAAACTTCTTATCTTATATCCTTTTACCCAGCAATACCACTACTAGGTCCATATCCCAAAGAGATCATAGAAGAGGAAAAGGGTCCACATGTATAAAAATATTTATAGCAGCTCTCGTTGTGGTGGCAAAGAACTGGAAATCGAGGGAATGCCCAACAACTGGTGAATGGCTGAACAAGTTGTGGTATATTAATGTAATGGAATACTACTATGATGTAAGAAATGATAAGCAGGAGGACTTCAGAGTAACCTGGAACCAAGAACTAATACTGAGTGAGATGAGCAGAAGCAGGAGAACATTGTACATAATAACAGCAACATTGTGAGATGAACAATGGTGATAGACTTGGCTCTTCTCAGCAGTGCAATGATCCAAGACAATTCAAAGGACTCGTGATGGAAAATGTTTTCCACATCCAGAAAAAAAGAACTGTGGATTCTGAATGAAGATTAAACCATATGGCTTCAACTTTTTGGCTACTTTTTTTCTTTTTTGAGGTTTTTCCCGTATTCTGACTCTTCTTTCACAATATGACTAATGCAGAAATACATTTAATGTAATTGTACATATATAACCTATATCAGATTGCTTTCTGTCTTGGGGGTGGGGGGAGAAAATTTTGGAACTAAAAATCCTATGAAAACAAATTGTGAAAACTATTGTTACTTGTAACTGGAAAATCATAAAATACTTTTATGATTAAATTTTTAAAAATTTATTATCTTCACAATATTGCTGTAATTATACAAATTGTTCTCCTGGTTCTGCTCACTTCACCTTGTATTAGTTCATAAGTCTTCCAAGGTTTTTCTGAAACCATCACCTTCATCAGCACAAGGGTATTCCATCACATTCAGAACTTGACCAGCCATTCCTCAATCTGATGGGCACCTCCTCAGTTTCCAATTTTTTGTCACACATAAAGAGCTGCTAGAAATATTTTTCTATGTATGGGTCCTTTTTCTCTTTACTTGATCTCTTTGAGGGTATAGATCTAAAGGTAGTATTATTGGGATGAAGAGTTTGCACAGCTTAATAACTTGGGGGGGGCATAATTCCAAATTGTTTTCCAGAATGGCTGGACTTGTTCACAATGTGGGAAAACTTTATTGCATAGTTTGAATCTAGCCATGCATGTCTGAGCGACCAGACCTATTGCTTAGAGATCAGATTTGTTCAATACTTATGTAATCATAGTCTTTCCTTATCTATATATTTGACAGGTAATTTCTTCCATGTTGCACTAATTTGCTTATGACATCACCCTTCATGTCGGAATCATGTACTCACTTCATTTGATACCAACAAAAACCCTTGAAGTGGGTGTTATTACATTTCACAGATGAGGAATCTGAGGCACAGAGAAACTAAGTGACTTGCAAAGGGTCAAGCAGGTAGTGTCTGAGAAAATCTTCAAACTCAGGTCCTCCCAATTCCAAGTCCAGTATGTTATCTACACTGCCATCTAGTGGGGCACCTAGGCGGCACAGCGAATAGAGTATTTCTCCTGGAGTCAGAATACTTATTCGAGTTCAAATCCTGTCTCAGATACTTATTAGCTGTGTGACACTGAACAAGTCACTTAACCCTTTTTGCCTCAGTTTCCTCATCTGAGAAATGAGCTGGAGAAGGAAATAGCAAACCACGCCACTATCTTTGCCCAAGAAAAACCCAAGTGGGGTCATGATGAGTTGGACACAACTGAAAGAAATGAACAACAAAATCATCTAGCTACTTATATAGGTGAATATTTATGAATGTTCTCCTAGTGATTTGATTTTCTTGTGAGGGTGGGGTCAAAAGTTCTCTACCCTCTTTAAACTTTTAAACCTGAATTTGTTGAGAACATATTTCTTTTTTTGACTTTAAAATAAAAGTATTATTTTCCAGTTATATGTAGGGATAGTTTTCAGCATTTGTTTATATAAGATTTCCAATTTCAAATTTTTCTCCCTCCCTCCCCTCCATCCCAGCCTCCCCTAGACAGCAGGCAATCCAATATAGGTATATATGTGTGTGTGTGTGTGTGTGTGTGTGTGTATACACACACACACACACATATATACACATACATAACAACATTAAACATGTCTGTATCATTCATGCTATAAGAGAAGAATCAGAGCAATAAGGAAAAACCTCAAAAAAGAAAAACAACAGCACCAAAAACAAAAGAAATAGTATGGTTCAATCAGCATCCATATTCCACAGTTCTTTTTTTTTTTTCTGGATTTGGAGAGCCTTTTCCATCATGAGTCCCCTGGAACTTTCTTGTACCATTGTATTGGTGAAAAGAATCCAGTCTATCACAGTTGACCAACACATAATGTTGATGATACTGTGTATAATATTCTTCTGGTTCTGCTCATCTCACTCATCATCAATTCACACAAGTCCTTCCAGGTTTCTCTGAACTCCTCCTGCTCATTGTTTCTTACAGCACAATAGAATTCCATTACATTCATATACCACAACTTGTTCAGCCATTCTCCAACTGATGGAAATTGAGGGGTTGCCCACCAATTGGAGAAGATATTTCAATCAATCAAACCCTTAGCCTTAAACTAAGTGCTAAAAAATCCTTTGCATTGAAAATGGAATTTAGTGTCGAAACTCCAGGGATTGTCTATAAATTATCAACTAAGTTGGGAAGAGATTCCAAAAATCTGAGCTAAGTGATGTTATAGCTAAACTATTCTCCCCTCTCCTTCCCACCCCAAAGGAACTGCCTTCAAGGAAAGAAAAGGCCTCAGCTTTGTCCTTGGCCAGGTCTTCTGCACCACTGCCACTACCAACACTAGCCCTGTACCTTTGGCTAGAGGGAGACCATCAGAATTTCCAAAGGTCTTGAAGATTTTGGACTTCCCATCTTCTTCTTACCATTGTTCCCTTATGATAGTATGGTCTAGCATCAGTGTCTACAATTAGAAGCTAAGATCAGATGGGCCGGATGAAGATTTGTTATCCTTAAGGAGAACTTCTTGAGCACCCACAAATGGGAGAAAAGAACTTCCAGCACCTAAGAAGTGAGTTATTTCTTTGCTACATGTGTTCTCTGAGCTTGAGTTCACTCCGCCGCCCCCCTCTCCGCCCCCCACCGACTATGTATGTTTTTTTGGAAGTTTCTCACAGACATTGTGTGTGTGTGTGTGTGTGTGTGTGTGTGTGAGTGAGCTGGTCCTATTGTACCACTTTAGTAAATATCCCTTTCTAAAATCTATTTCAGTTGATAATTTGGAGGGAAACATGCCTGAATCCTGAGGGAGAGTTGTAGTTATTGAAGCTCTCAGAACAGGATTTATCATTGTTTCAAAAATCTCTAAATCCCAAGCCAAAAGAAAATAGGTTTATTGAGATAGGAATTCCACCTCACAATAAAGCAGGTCTCAGGTCTAGGACCCAAAAACCCCAAGCCTCAAGATCCATGGATATTTAGATAGCATGACTCCTCCCACAAATTAATATAATCAAAGGAGTACAAATACAATAAGTATGGAATAGGAAGAAAGAAACCATCAGTCAGAAACTTGTACAATTACTTGTCATTCTATATATCCTATATATACTAAGTAACAGGCTCATAACATAAAAAGCCATCTACTGGATTGCATCTTTGTCATCTCAGATGTAGTCTCTCTGGCCTATCTTTCTCTGAGTTGTTTCTCAGTTATCAAGACTTTCCACCATATTAGTTAAGCTTGGCTTTCCAACTTTTCTCCCATTCTGATTGGTCCCTTATGGCTCAGAAGTTACTATTTTAGGTATCTGACCTTTAAACTGATTGGTAGCTATACCTAACTACAATTGGAAGTCAACTAGTTGAATCTTTGGTTAAGCTTGTAGAGTCAACAAGTTAGCATTTGCCTTAGCTTCTTTCAATTTCTATCTTACTCTTAAGCTAGTAAAGAATATCATAGTTTATAGTCTATAAACTGCTTAGTACCGTTAAATCACTTGTATCTTATAGTTGTAGAAAATCTCACTCACATCTTTGAGAATGGGAGTTGGGAGGGAATTCTTGGATCCTCAGAGTTATATGAGGTACATTGGTAACAATACGCTCTAAATTGGTTTTGTCCCCCATACCTTTGGAATCTTCTCTTTTAGCTTTCTGCTGCCTACCTCTCCTGGAACAGAGAAGCCCCACCTTGTCCCCAGATTATCTTCATTCTACAAATATACTCCATCCCAAATCCTAGAGTCATGACCTCCCTCTGATCCTTCCTTCTCAAGAATTGATCCCTCAAAAAAAAAGAAGAAAGAAAGAAAGAATTGATCCCTCAGTGCCCAGCCAACCCCCACAGGCCTAACTACACCTGCTATTCCCAACATTGTTTTCTCTGTTGTCATTTCTTTTCTTCACATAACATCCTGGGGACTGAATTGACCACAGTAAATTTTTTGGAGAGAATTCCCTCCCTCCCCTGGCCTATAAAAGAATGTTACAAACAGCTGTATTTTCTTTTTTTTTTTTTTTTTTGCCTTTTTTCCCTTTGACCCTGTTCAGAGGACAGACCAGAATGTAGCAGAGTGGACATGTTCTGGAGGGGGCAGTTGGTGCATGTACACAGCCTTTCTCCCCGCAAAGAACTGGTGATAGTTGTCCTCTTAGCAAGGAACCAATGCTTAGAACCCCAGGCTTTCTTTTTTTTTTTTTAATTAATAAAGTATTTTATTTTTTTCCCATTACATGTAAAGATAGTTCTCAACTTTTGTTTATACAAACTTTACAATTTCAGATTTTTCTCCCTTCTTCCCCTCCCTCCCCCCTCCCCTAGACAGTAGGTAATCTGATATATATATATATATATATATATATATATATACACACACACACACACACACACACACACACACACACACACACACACACACACACATAATAACATTAATCCTATTTCTGCATTAGTCATGTTATAAGAGAAAAATTAGAACAATGATGAAAAACCTCAAAATAGAAAAAACAACAGCACCAAAACCAAAAGAAATAGTATGGCTCATTCAGCATCTATACTCCACAGTTCTTTTTTTTTTTTCCTTGGATTTGGAGATCCTCTTCTATCATGAGTTACCTGGAACTCTTCTGTACCATTGCATTGGTGAGAAGAATATAGTCCATCACAGTAGATCAGCACTCAATGTTGATGATACTGTGTACAATGTTCTTCTGGTTCTGCTCATCTCACTCATCATCAGCCCATGCAAGACCCTCCAGGTTTCTCTGAACTCCTCCTGCTCATCATTTCTTACAGCACAATAGTATTCCATTGTATTCATATACCACAACTTGTCCAGCCATTCCCCAATTGATGGGCATCCCCTCAACTTCCAATTCCTTGCCACCACGTAAAGAGCAGCTATAAATATTTTTGTACATGTGGGTCCCTTTCCCCTTTCCATGATTTCTTTGGGAAAAAGACCGAAAAGTGGTATTGCTGGGTCAAAGGGTATGGACAGCTTTATCGCCCTTTGGGCATAATTCCAAATGGCTCTCCAGAATGGTTGGATCAGTTCACAGCTCCACCAACAATGCATTAGTGTTCCAATTTTCCCACAGTTTCTCCAACATTTATTATTTTCCTCTTTTTGTCATTTTAGCCAATCTGATAGGTGTCAGGTGGTACCTCAGAGTTGTTTCAATTTGCATCTCTCTAATCATTAGAGATTTAGAGCATTTTTTTCATATAGGAATTGATAGCTTTGGTTTCTTCCTCAGAAAACTGCCTGTTCATATCCTTTGACCATTTCTCAATTGGGGAATGACTTGGATTCTTATAAATTTGATTTAGTTCCCTATATATTTTAGAGATGAGGCCTTTATCAGAAGTACTGGCCACAAAAATAGTTTCCCAACTTTCTGCCTCCCTTCTAATTTTGCATGCATTGCTTCTGTTTGTACAAAATTTTTTTAATTTAATGTAATCAAAATCATCCATTTTGCATTTTATAATATACTCTATCTCTGGTTTGGTCATAAACTGTTTTCCTTTCCAAAGATCTGATAGGTAGACTATTCCTTTCTCTCCTAATTTACCTATGGTATCACCTCTTATGTCTAAATCGTGTATCCATTTTGACCTTATTTTAGTATAAGGTGCCCAGGCTTTCTTTAAGGTTCAGCTCACACCCTCCAGGAGACCTTTTGTGTCCCTTCCCTCCTACCTACCCCCTCTAGTTGCTGGTAATAACCCATAAAGTTCCCTTCCATCTCCTTTTTGTCTTGTATGAATGTTGTATCCTCTCTTAGAATGTCAACTTCTTGAGGTCAGGGACTGTTTTTGCTTTTTCTTCGTATCTCAAGTGCTTATCACATAGTAAGGACTGGAACAAGATGGCTCTGGAGGAAAGAGTGAGGATAGTGACTTTGCACAGGCCTCCCTCACTTAAATCCAATTCACTGAAAGTAATGACATCACCTCCCAATGTCATGGTCCTTTTTGAGAACAAATGACAAACAAGCAGGGAGTGCATTCCAAGCATGGAGTTCCAAGAATGGGGACACCAGTCCTGTCCTTTGCACAGAAATGGAAGATGAATTGTCATGTGTGAGAAAACAGCTGTGCCATTTTTCACTTGTGTCAAACTCTTTGTGAAGACATTTGCCATGTTCTTTAGCTCATTTTACAAATGAGGAAACTGAGACAAAAAAGGTTAAGTGACTTGCTCAGGATCACACAGCTAGTAAGTGTCTGAGGCCAGATCTGAACTCAGAAAGATGAATCTTCCTGAGATCTGGTCTAGCACTCTAGTGTACTTTGCCACCCAGCTGTTTGGTAAAAAAAAAAAAAAGAGAGGTCTTTTTTGGCTGTGTGGTAGAATATAGTAAAAGAAGTAATGTATAATCTGGCTGGACAGATTGGTTGGAGTCAGGTTGTGAAGTGTTTTAAAAACCAAACAAAAGAGTTTATATTTTATCCTAGAAGCAATAGGGACCACTTAAGTTTATTGAGTAGGGGAGTTACATCATTAGCTCTGAACTTGAGGAGGAAAAGAGGGACTGGATGGGGAAAGTAATTAAGCCATTGTTGCAATCTTTTAGCAGAGTGGTGATGAGGGCCTGAACTAAGTAACTAAGGTGGTGGTTATGAGAGTGGAGATGTCAGAAATATTGTAAAGGTAAAAATGGAAAAATCAAGCAACTCATTGGATACATGGGAATGGGGAGAGTAAGAAGCACTCTCAATAGAAACAGTGAAGTTTGGAAGAAAGTTTGGTTTGGGGGAAAATAGGATGACTACTTTTTGGGACTTGTTGAATTTGAGATGCCTATAAGGATATCCAAGTTCAAAATGAGTGGAGTTAGCTGCATGGATATTAAGCCCACTTGAGCAAGAAGCTCCACCTCTCAAATTTGTGTATTTTCAATGGCTGTCCCCCAGGCATGTAATGCTCTTCTCCTTGATGTTGCCTTCTAGCTTGTAAGCTTCCTTCAGGTCCCTCCATTTTCTACAGGATGCCTTTCCTTCGTAGGTTATCTACAATATATATATATATAGTTATTTGTGGTTGTCTCCTCCATTAGACTGTGACTACTAATAAAGCAGAGAATTTCACTTTGTTTTGACTTTCTTTGTATCCCCAGTACACAGTAAGTATTTAATAAATGGTTACTGAATGACTGGGCATTTTTTTCCTGGCTGTCCCCCAGGCATAGAATTCTCTCCTTCCTCTGCTCACCCTTTAAGTGGAAACTAAAACTAAAAGCTCATCTTTTGCTGGAAGTGTTCCCTAACCCTTCTTAATTCTGGCTCCCCCCTTCTTTTATTTCCTATTCTAATGCTTTGGAATTATTATTATATAATTATTGAGCACATTTCAATCATTTTAGAATTGTCAAAAGGAGGTCTGAGGAAGATCAGATCAATAATGGAGGCAACGTATGAGTACAAGTGCTACTGTCACAGATGAAATCGACAGGATTGATCTTATACGAGAAGACAGTGGGTAAAACTTGGGTGTTTACATGTACCATAAAGCACCTGCAAGCGTTCTTATTTTATATGTTTGTTTGTTGTATCTCCCATTAAACTGTGAGTTCTTTGAGGGCAGGGACTGTCTGTCTCTTGCCTGTTTTTGTATCCCCAGGCTTTAGCACAATGTCTGGCACATAGACAGTAGGTGTTTGACGGATGATGATTGATGATTGATTGACTGAATCGTTCTGGTGCACCGTTTCCTCATTTGTAAAATGAGGTTTGAGTAGATAACATCTAAAGTTCCTTCTTGTCTCCAAATTAGTGGTCCAAGGATTCTAATCCAGGAGCCCCGTTCTCAAACCTGCCCACGAATCAATAATATCAAGGTGGGGACGAGGGCACCTAATCCGAATGGCCACTCTGGGCGGGAGCCTGTCCCTTTAAGGCGCACGCTGCTGACGTCGCCCGGCTCCCGTCCCGTGGTGCACTGCGGTGTCTCGGCCGGCTCCCGCGCGGCGGCGTGCGCGGGCCCAGGGGTTGCGGCCGCTCGCTCCCTCTTCTTTCCCGCCCCCTTGTTGAGACCGCCGGCGCTCTTCGAAGTTCTCGCCCGCCAGCCCTGCCGGCCACTGTGGCGGGGAATGCTGCGGGTCCCCCGGCGGCGCTGAGACAAGAAACTAGGCCTAGGCCGGGGCCGGCCGGCTTCAGTTATGGCCACGGGCTTCTCTTTCGGGACGGGGACGCTGGGCTCCACGGCCACCGCCACGGCGGGCACCGGGACCGCAGGAGGAAGCTTCTCCTTCGGGACGGGCACCGCCAGGTAAGTCCACTTCCCCTCCGCAGCCGCGCGCCCCGCGGCTCCGGGCGCTCCGGGGCTCGCTTTGGCCTGGGGCCGGGCTCGGACCCGGGAATCTCCCCGGACGGTGCCCCCACATGTTCAGCTCTCCGGCCTGACGTCGGGCTCTTCTTTCGCCCCTCCCCCACCGCTCTCCGAGAATACGCGTCTCTCCGTGACCCTCCTCTTTCCCCAAGGGGAGCTTCTCTCTTTCCACTCGGCCCTTTTCCTCATCTTGGGCTGGGGCGGGGTGGGGGAGTTCTGGCGACTACTGTAGGGTTGCAGGCATTGCTTTTGTAGTCTTGGGGGGCGTGGAGGCAAAGGAAGGCAGCCTAAGTGATGGGGACTAGGGAACGATGGAGAGAATAATAGCTGATGACAGTAGGGACTGGGAAGGAATACCTGATTAGAATGGAAGTTCTTTGTATTTGCCTTTCTTTGTAACCCCAGCGTTGTAACCCCACGTAGCACAGTGTCTGACACAGAAAAAGCACTTATTAAGCATCCACTGTGTGACAAGTACTGTTCTCGGCGCTGGAGATACAAAGAAAGGGGAGGAAGGGTCCTAAAGGACGCATTATGATGGTAGGGACTACTAGTACCTTGATCATAGGGACCAGAGCAAGAATTCTTAACCTCTTTTGTGCCCTTTAGCAATCTGGTGAAATCTATGCATTCCTTCTCAGAATGATTTTAATGTATAAAGTAAAATTTGCAGGTGTAATGCTCTCCCCCCCCCCCCCCATCCAAATTCACTTAGAACCTGAAATCTGTCCTTAGATCTCAGATTAAGAATACCTCTTCTCTAGCAGATTTGATAAGGTGTACTAGGGGTTTGAGTCAGACTTTTTGGTTCCTTTTCAGATTCTGAAATTCTTAATGTTAATGAAGCCATCCTTTTAGTGGTCTTATCCTCCAAAATCAAAATCTCTTAAGAGGGCATAGACTATTTTTTTTCTTTCTCGTATCACCTACATCAACTACCACTAGTGTCCTGCACTTTGCTGCTCAGTTGTTTTCAGTCGAGTCTCACTCTGTGACCCCATTTGGGGTTTTCTTGGCATAGATACTGGAGTGGTTTGCCATTTCCTTCTCCAGCTCATTCTACAGATAAGGAAATTTAGGCAAACCGTGTTGAATGACTTGCCCCCAGGATCACACAGCTAATAAGTGTCTGAGGCCAGATTTGAATTTAGGAAGATGAGTTCTCCTGATGCCAGGCACTAGCTGCCCTGTTGTTTAGCTATGTTCTGCACAACAAGTGCTTAATAAAATGTTCTTGAATTATCCACCTTTATATTCCCCATAATGATTTGTCCATAGATAGGCACTGAATAGATTTTATAATAAAATAATAATAAATATTAAATATTATTTTTTTACCCAAGTTTAAATTGGAATTATTTACATTGTCTCTAATTCAGAATGCAAAATGAGAGTTATTGGTTTAGCACCTATGTTGGGACCAGGATTAATTAGACCTATGATTTCACTGGTATAGGGAACTCTCAAATGAAGAAATATGTACCAATGTAGGTTGGCACTTTCTTTGCAATTCAAGAGTCTTAAGAAAGTTACCTGGAGCACTGAGAGGCCAAATGATTTATTAAAGGTCACACAGCCAGTTTATGTGAGAGGCAGTATGTACACTCAGGTCTTCATGATTTCTGGACTAATTCTCTGTCACTGCCTCTCCAATTATATTTATGCTGCCACATATTTAATATTTTTGTTCACTAAGTTCTGGTTGCTACAGATATAGAGCCAGAAAAAGTCCATAAATAGTCAACTGAATTCAAGGTGATTGGTCCTAAAATTAGAATTCTGAAACCTAATAAAGGTGTTGATAGAGAGGGCTGTTGTTAAAGTATATAAAATAAGAAAGGATGTAGATTGGATGAACACTGATATTTCTCAAGTTTCTACGTGTTTTGGAGAGCTTGGGAAGGTGAGAAGGAGATACTGTGTTTGTATGTGGCTGACTTTGATGGGGGGCCAACTGAAATTTGTCCTTAATTGTAGATTTTCTTACCACCCCTAAATGGAGGAATACTAGAACCATAAAGTACCACTTGAAGGAAACTGAGTTAGTCCTATATTATTTTAGTACGTAATGAGCTTATGCAACTGAAGAGATAGTGTATATATAATGAACTACATCAGTAAATGTTTTAAATGTGAGTCCTCCAGTAATGGGAATCATAACAAACCTTCTCCTGTGTGATTCTTGTTCACATCCTCCCATAAATTCTTCATAGATAGGCCACCCAGTTTGGGGCTTTCTTGACTTCAGGTCTCTTGGCATTATGTATCTGGAAGTGTAGCAGGAGGGGACTGATGGACAGTAGATATCTAACATATTATTAAAGAAAATCTGGGATGTAGAAGATTGTGGATATCAACAATAAGGGCAATTACACTTTCCCACAAAACATCAGCAACTACCAGTCTAGGTAGTCTAATTTAGGAGAATCTAGTGTAGCATTTTTATTGTCGATAATGATGTGCTATAGTGGAAAGAGCATTGAATTTGGAGTAAGGACCTCTTTTCATATCTTGCCTCATTTATTTACTGTCTACATTTGCAATGCTGGGCAAGTCACTTAACATCTCTGGGCCTTAGTTTTCCCATCTCTAAAATGATGACATTGGACTAGATAGCCTCTAAGTTTCCTTCCGACCCTAAATCTATGATCTTATGTCATTCCTTACTTAGATCCTTGCCTCTCCTTGACAACCAGAAGTAAATGTTATCTCTATAGCATTTCTGGGAAATCAGTAAGTAATATTTTCTCCTTGATGTTGATTCATTTCTTTGGGAATGTTTTCAATTCTGGTTAGGCACAGCCCAGTTAAACAAATACATATTTATTAAGCACCCGCTAAGTGTATAAGAATTCTAGAAACCCGGAGTTAAGTAGCTGAATGAGGCAAAGTCCCTCCCAGTTTACAATCTAGCAAGAAAACTGACTCAAAGAGGTTGTAAATTGCCCATATTTGCAAACTTAATAAAGCATTTAACTCCTAGTGCAATATTTTCTACTATATCATGTCGTTCTTGAGTAACCTGCTGTCCATGAACTTGTTTTAAAAGATAAATTGTCTTTCAGTGTAGTTGATTCCCTTTGTAACCTATGTATTTTATTTTGTGCATTTAAAAACACTAAGTTTTCTGTTTATAATCTTCCCTGGATTGCCAAAATAGTTCGTGACACACACACAAAAAGGTTAATATGTGTTTTAAAGGGTGTTGAGAAATTCTCATCACAAAATCACCTTAGATGTACTTTAGTTTTAAAAACCTGCATATTCTGTCTGTGAGCAATTAGACGGTATGATGCCAGCCCCCAAATTTGGCTATTACTGATGTTTTCAGATGAAGGAAAACTCATTTTCCTAATTTCTTTCTTTTTCTTTCTTTCTTTCTTTTTTTTGGTGAGGCAATTGGGGTTAAGTGACTTGCCTAGGGTCACACAGCTAGTAAGTGTCAAATGTCTGAGGCCGGATTTGAACTCAAGTACTCCTGACTTCAGGGCGGGTGCTCTATCCACTTCGCCACCTAGCTGCCCCTATTTCTTTAAATTTTACTAATAATTTTAAATTATCCTCTTAAATGTTTGTCATCTTTACCATTTAAAGACCTACCTTTTAATCAGTGAAGTTGGCAGACCTCAGAATTCACCTTCCCCATCACTTACCAGAAATAGAAATCCCTTTTGTGCACTTGTCATTTAGCCTTTGCTTGAAAATCACTAACAAAAAGGAGGAATAGTTTCCTATAAAGGCAGCCCATTCCATTTTTTCAACTGCTCTTAGGAAGCTCTTTAGATTCAACCAAAATCTGCCTCTTCCTTTAACTTATAGGTAGGTATTGGTGCTAGTTCTGCTCCTGAGGTCAAGCAATATAATACCTATTCTTTTGAAAAATCCCTTAGGTATTTGAAGATATCAATTATGTCCCCTCCAAATCTCTTCTTCAGAATGACCCTCTCAACAAATGACCCTTTCAACTCTTAACCACTTTTTCTCCTTACTCTGGTCACTTTAGCTTAATGTACTTTGTATGATGTGCTCGGAACTAGGCATCATATTCTAGGTGTGGTCTGTCTAGGATAGAGTATGGCAGTACTATATAAGCAGTACCCTTCTTCTATTGGTTAACTCCCAACTAGGTTGTAAATTCCTTGATAGCTGGAACTATTATACTTGTTTTCTCCCAAGGCCTTCCACTGTGCCATGTTTGTGGGACATCCTAATAAAGGATTGATTGTGCCTAATATAAAATAACCTAAAGAAATATCTTTTCTCTGAGAAGGTAGACATAGAGAAGTATGTAGGTGTATTGGAAAGATAAATGAATTAGGAAGTTGGACCTTGATGACCTGTCAATCAGTAACATTTAATAAACTATTACTATGTGTCAGGCACTGTGCTAAGCACTAGGGATACAAAGAAAGGCAAAAGACAGTCCCAGCCCTCAAGGATCTTACAATCCAATGACCTCTGAGTTTATTTCCCCATCTGTAGAATAAAGGAGGTTGAATTAAATGGTCTTTAAGTTTTCTTCCTGCCTTTAATCTGAGCTGAAGACATACCAGGGAAACTGATTTCTAGGACTACTCCATTATAATAATAGTTCACTTTTTTGTAGTGCTTTAAAGGTTGCAAATCACTTTATATACTTTATTTTACTCATACATGCTGCTGAGAAGATGGAGAGAGATGAGCAGGATTTATTGGATTAAATGAAGTTGCATCTATTGTTTCTGTCCTATATTCCTCATTTTTTCCTCTACTGCTGCTGCAGGCCCCTTTTTCTAGTCCCTTAGTGGGTAGGCATCTCCATCTGCAAGACTCTTAAGACTTTGAAATTTTGGTAAGAGTATTTTAATAGCTGTGAATGGTGTTTACCGGTATCTTGTCTTTCTAAAATAAATGGAAAGGTTTACCTAGCTTTTGCTTTTAATAAGCTTGCAAAGAAGACTGCTACTCATAATAGCCTGATAGAATCAGTGGTGATAAGGCTCTCTTGTTCACTTTCCCTACCAGTTAGTAGCAAATGTTTTCTAAATGGGTGCTTTTGTCATTAAGCCATCTGCCACATCAGAGAAATGACAGACCACCCATTCACAAAACTTAGGGATCTGGAGCCAGATTTATTGAAGGATATTTAAGGTTCCGTCATTCTTTTACTCTTTGGCATTCCCAAGTTTTAGGCTAAGTGCTGACCCAGCTTCCTTGAAGTACAGCATATGGCCCTAGCTCATAGGATGAAAGCCGCAAAATGGCTTTCAATATTTCTCCTTATATACAAAAAAAATTTCCTGTGTGCCTGTTGTTTTGTTGATTTTTCCCATTTTCAAAATCCGTACTTTATGGAGGGCTCAGAGGTCTTAGGCCAAACTTTGGCTTATGAATTCAAGGATGGTGAGAAGAAATTATTAATCTACACATTTAAAAGAAAAGGTATTAAAATCATCTAATGCAAGTAATTTCTAATTATACTTAATAACAACATGTAAAAGAAATATAGAAGTTTGTTCATTCAGCATCTTCGCTAAGTTTCTACTTTCGCATTTCCATACTGAGTAGGTTTTGGCCAGAAAACAGATTCTTTCCATGTCCCTTATATTTTAAAAAATTATTTGAGCAGGAAGGGAAGAAATGAAACATTCTTATGCAAGTTATTTGTCAGCAGGAATAAAGAAAAGCATTGTTAACTTCCAGAAAGTTAAAATAATGTATTTGTGTATATATAAATTCATGTTTTAGTAAATATAATTTCTAACACAGCTGTCATGTTCTGATGCCTCCATTTTATCTTTTCCCTTTTTTTTCCCCCCTTGGTGGGGCAATGAGGGTTAAGTGACTTGCCCAGGGTCACACAGCTAGTTAGTGTCAAGTGTCTGAGGCCAAATTTGAACTCAGGTCCTCATGAATCCAGGGCCAGTCCTTTATCCACTGTGCCACCTAGCTGTCCCCCTTTTATCTTTTAAAAGCAAGTCAAGAAGTAGACTTGTAAGACTTTGTACTTTCTTGCAGGAAACTGAGGGTGGGTTTTTGTTGTTGTTTGTGTGTGTGTTTTGCCCCTCCACCAAGCAAATGTATTCCCTTTCTTGGAAGGAAGGGGAAGAATGGTAATAGAGAATGACTTTAATAAACAGTTTTAAAATCTGTATCTGTAATAAACTTGATGACTTGTAATAAACTTGGGACTATTTGAGAAGGCAAAATATTAGCTGTATATTAACTTAATAACATTTAGTAGTGACATAAATAATATTTTGGGGAGAACTTACTCCCATATGCAAGATCACAGAACTTAATCCTCTATATAAGGTCACAGCTATAGAAACAAAGGCTTCATCATAGAAAAAGGTATTGGAAATTTAGCAAACAATAAGATTTATATTTATTGCTATACTTATTTCTTATAATAAAAAAGGTAGATATTTAACTAGAGATTTCTAGAAGAGTGCTCATTTGCATTATTTTCAGATGGAAAGTAGTATGTATGTTTGTCTATCTCTGTATAGAATGAAACCCTATCTATCAGTTTCCTGATCATCATACTTGCCTTTAGTCACTGGTTGTCATAAAATAATTTCTGAGCTTTGAGTCATGTGGGAACAAGCCTTATTTATTACTGGGAAGTATAATTTTTCACATTATAGTACCTATCATTTTAAGATGGGTGAAGAAAACATAAAACAAGGATAGAGATAGCTAGATGGTGCAATGGATACAGTACTAGACTTGAAATCAGGAAAACCTGAATTCAGATCCTGGTGAAGACATTTATTAGATGTATGACCCTAAACAAATCACATAACCTTTTCCAACCTTAATTTGGCCTGTAAAATAACAATAATAATAGCACCTACCTTACAGGGTTTTTATGACTCTCAAATGAGGTGATATATGTTTATATACATGCTAACTGTTCTTAATTACTATGTAAAAACCTGATAAACAATATTGCTACATAAAATTTCCCTCTACACTTTTTAGTGGAAAATCTCACTCACACCACCGCCCCCTCCCCAAAAGTGTATATGTGGGTAGATTATAGTAATGAATATGATTTATAATCATATAGCAATAGACAGAGAAGACAGTGTAGAAACTTATTCCTGATCTATTCTTAAAGCCATTTTCTGTTTTTAATGTAATGAGAGTTGACGAATTAGATGGAAGAACTAAGAAAATAGGATGATGTGTGGTGCGCGTGCGCACGTGCATGCAATTCACACCATCTTCAGAAAGAAATTGATTCACAGAATTAATATGTGGTCTGTTTAAAAATGTGATTTTTTCAATCAGAAAAAGAACTGGATGCAAGAAATGTATTATGTAGTAGGCACTTTTGTGATAACTTCCTTTGAAATCTGAAATATTAATTACTAGAGACATTTTCTTTTATTAAATACAACATTGTATTCATATTGTTCTTCCTCGTTGATTTTTATCTCAGATTAATTCCTTCTTTCCAGTACCACTGTTAGTAACCTAGTTCTGACTATTTTCAGCCCTCTCATTTGGGTTACTTCAGTATTCTAATAAGTGGTTTCCCCTTCTTCTCTTCTTATCCTGTTCTTGCCCATATTATAATTGGTGTAATCTTTCTTCAACCTGTCCCTTTACACATCTGCCAAAATAATTGTAGTAATGGCACAGAATTTATCATATCAATATTCTGCTTTAAAACCTTTGATAATGCCCCATTGCTTAATTGTATTAAATTAAACTACATCTACTAGCCTGGCATTTATTACTTGGTGACAGTGGGTACCAGAGGATATTTGGGGGGAAAATATGGTTGTTCTTGTTGTATACAAAAATCTTCTTTTCCAGCCTTGTTTTTATGTTGTTTCTTTTCACATATGCACACATTTCCATCAAACTAGATTACCCCATGTGCCAAGCTCTGTGTCTTTTTTTCATACCACCTGTGGCTGTATTATACTGTTCTACTCTATCTCAGTCCTCAATCTCTTGAAATTTACCTCTCCTTGCTTAGCTCAGCCTCCCTAGCTGTTTTCCTGGCCTGAGATAATCTCTCTTTTTGGATCATTTGGTGGGTCCTTTAGCTTGCCTATACACTGACTGTCATCCCATTTGATCAGTGCAGAGAATTTCTGGTGAGGAAACTCCTTTTACTTTTGCAACTTGGCAAATGTTTAATTTATATATTCTTAGAGAATTGCTTAGGGTTCTTAAAGGTTAAGTGATTTGTCCAGGGTTACCCAGTATTATGGGACAGGAACTGGACTTGAACTCAGCTCTCAGACTCTGAGGCCAGCCCTCTATCCACCAGGTGTGTATGGCCTTCAAAACTTGCAGGTGCATCTGAACAGATTAAAATGTAATTAGAAAATATTTAACAAGCTAAATAAAAATACAGTAGAACACAGATAATGGGAATTTGTAGTTTTCTAAGTTAGTATGCTGCCTGCAAAGATCTCTTTTATTTGAGTTTGGCACCACTGCACTACACACATGCTACTGTACTCTTATATGTTTATTATAGTCTAAATTATATATTTCATTTTTATCATTAGCTTATGGTTCCAACTAGATTGTGGGAGAAAAACTAGATTAGTTCTTGAAGGACAAGACCATGTCTTTTTCATCTTTGTGTCTCCCACCATTTAAGAGTGCTATGTATGTAATAGGTGTTAGATAAATGTTTGGTTGAATTGAATTGTTTATTATGTTTATCCTGAGAGCAAATTTGCATCATGGAGATGGACATGCATGTGTATCCCTCTCTGTATATCTGTCTCTGTATATATTTTAATTAAACTACTTCATTAAAACTGAATTCGTCAGTAATTGTTCTTTCAGGATTTGTATTTAAGGTTAAAACTTGTATATGATATGCCAGAATGAAAGAACACATTGGAAATTATAAATCTCACTTTCCCTCTCATATCTGATAGTCTGTTATTCTATCGTATTGACTAATGACCTTTGTTTTGTGTTTTTTGTTTTGTTTTTTATTATTAAGTAATAGCGCCTCATCTGTAGGACTCAATTTTGGGTCTCTTGGAAGCACAGCAAATCCAACAACTACAACTGCTACTTCTGTGGGTTTTGGAACTGGACCTTTTGGTTCAAAATCTACAACAGGGTTCACTTTAGGAGGCACTAATACAGGTAGGGATAATTAATTTTTAACTATGTATTTTATACAGATTTAGAAATTAAATCTCAGCCTTTATGCATGTTAATTCTGACCCCCTTTCCCAGCTCTGTAGTACATATTTCTGTTCACATGTTTTGTAGTTGATTGATGATTGCTCATATATACTCCAGCAAGAGATATATTGGGGGGAATGATATTAATAGGCACTGGTGGTTGGGGGGGAGGGGTCAGAGTAAGAAAAGGGAAGGAGAAAAAAATCTATCTACTCAGCTTAGACCTGCTGAAAAGATCCCAGTGTGCATGAATGCTGTCATAACAGTAGATTGCTGGAGTTAGAACCCAAGATTAGACAGTTACTTCTAATTTAAGATGAGGCACTGCAGTGGAGTAGAGCAGGGCTCATTAGTCTCCAGGCATGGCTCATAGAAATAAATGACATAAGACATGTCTCTTCTTAACTGGGTAGATGTGGTGATCATTAATTGGTCATGATACCTCAACAATATTGGAAGTTACTACTGGCATAGTTGTTCTCAGTAATTGCACAAAGGGATGTCTATGCGTACATTGAAAGATTATGGCCTGTCCAATGGATCAAAAGTGGTACTTTCTTTAGATGTTGTGCGTGGGAGGTTTAACTTCTGATTTAACATAAAATTATGTTTTACAATTAATGAATTTTATAAGCAGTTTTTTTTCCCCTTCTGTTAATAGTGGTATTTATGGGGAAATGATTGGAAATTCTGGCAGTATTTGGCTGGTTTAGCTGGTATAATGTTTATATTGAATTTTACACTTCATCTTCATAGTTTGGTGAGATTTTTTTTACTTATGTAAGTTTAGTTTCTTTCTTTCTTGGGGGGCAGGGCAATGAGGGTTAAGTGACTTGCTCAGGGTCATACAATTAGTGAGTGCCAAGTGTCTGAGGCAGGATTTTAACTCAGGTCTTCCTGAATCCAGGGCCGGTGCTTTATCCACTGCACCACCTAGCTGTCCCCATAGGTTTAGTTTTGTGTCATAATTTCTAAACATTTAGTTTCAGGAAATAGGTAAAGAATATAAGACTATAGTGAAAGGGAACTTTAGTTCACCTTTGGGTTTTGACATATTGGGCTATTAGCTCATGACAGTGAAGACAAATGAAGATCTGAACCCCAGAGGGTTAAGTGACTTATCCAAGGTCATAAAGCAATAAAATGGTAACCAGGATTGGAATGAAAATTCTCTTATTCCAGCCCCAATACTTTTTCCAAGTTAAAGCTGCACGACTCTGCTAGAGCAAGTGAGAATATTTATTTTACCATTTATGCCTTTGATTGTTAACTTGAAACAAAATTTAATGCTGCATATTTGGAATGTTCAGAAACTTGAAGTTAGTTTTCAACTGTGGGTATACACCAAGGTATATGAACCTAGGTTCTCTTCACTTTTCTTCTTTTCTTCACTGGATACATTTATTAGTCTCATGTGTTTAATTATCATCTTTATGCAGATGACTCCCAGATTGATAAATCCAGCCCTTAATCTCTCTCCTGAATCCTAGGCCTCTATCACCAACAGCTAATCGGATATTTTGAATTGATTGTTCTTGTTAGCATCTCAAACTCAATGTGTCTCAATCAACTCTTTCTGTTCCCCTCTTCTAAACTTCCCTATTTTTGTTAACTATCCTTGCGGTTTGAAACCCCATAGTCATCCTTGACATCTCTTTCCTACCCCCTACATTCAGTAAGTTGGCAAATTCTAATCCTACCACCCATAGCCTTTCCCAAGTCCATCCCCTTCCTTCTACTTCACGTGACCATACTTAGTTGAGCCCCTCAACCCCTTTACCTGGATTATTGCAGTAAATTCTTAATTAGTCTCCTTGACCCAAGTCTCTCCTCTCTGTTATCCCCGTACAGCCATTAAAATGGTATTAAAACATGATTTGATCACATTATTCTCCCAATCTATATACTCTAGGGGCTTGTCTCTTTAAGATAAACCACAGTTCCTCCATTTGGCATCTAAATTCCTGTATAGACCACGAGTCTTTCCTAACTTTCCTGGCTTATTAGAGATTACTACCCTCATTTACTTTGTGGTTATGAAAATTGGCCTTGCAAATCACTTTGTAATTTCTCCAAAGCTTAGCTCAAGGACCACCTTTACATGCAGCCTTAGCTTCTAGGGTTTTCCCTCCAAAATTACTTGGCATCCAAATTACCTTGTATGTTTTATAAATGCTTAGATGTGTATATTGTTTTACTTCTATCTTTGTATCCCTAGTGCTTAAAGCAGCACAGTGCCTGACCTGTTAGTGGATACCTAAGAAGTGCTTAATGGTTGCAGTAAAGAAGGATTTTGTATAATATTCAATCAGTATATATTCAAACCAAGCCCTTTGCTAGGTACTGGGAATACAAATTTTAGAAAATGAACAGTTCCTGCTTTTAAGGGCCTTATTACTATGTTCCAGTGCAATGACATGATTAAGATAGTATTTTTCTTGTAGATCATCCCAAGTCTTTTACTGGTGCACTGTGAATAGAGTGTGAGACTTACAGTCTAGAATTCCTGGGTTCCAATCCTTCTCAGACTCTCAACATTGTGTGACTCTGTGCAACTCATCACCCTGCCTTGGTTTCCTCATCGGTAAAATGGGAATAATATCTGTAGCACTAATATCAAGGGTTGCTATGAAGCTCAAAGAGGATTAAAATGTTTTTGCAAACTTTAAAGCAGTATATAATTATAACTAATCATCATCATTATTAATTTTTAAATTCTATCTCTCTCTCTCTTTTTTTTTATCCCTAGGAACATCAACGACTCTAGGTACAGGATTAACTCTGGGTAAGAGCATTTTGGCAATAGATCTGAAACCAATGGCTTTATTGAGTTTAACCCCTTGACCATGATTGGGATGACCTTCCTGCAACCCCGCTTAAGCTGCCACTCTTAGAGCTGGAGATGTATGGAATGATGAAAAAGCAAAAATAACCTAACCAATAAGTCTTTTGATTGTTCACAGAATCTAGGGATGGTTTTTTTTCTGTTTAATTGCCTTTCATAGTTTTTAAAATGAAAAATTTTTAAACATGCTACTGCATGAGTTATTTCAGAGACACAGCTTTAATGGGAAAAAACTTTATACCTAAAAATCATAAAACTTGGCACTGGCAACTAAAATGGTTGAAGTTCATTTTCTCATTTATATAATAAGGGGATTGAATTTTAGTGCCAGTCTTGACCTGTATGCCTGATTTCTGGCTCACAGCCCTCCTTCACTCTATACCCTCCCCCACTGTATGCACACACATACACTCATTCTGTGGTGAATTGGGCCCGTAGTCCTGTAAGTTCTGAGATATGGTCACTTTTTAATTTAGTATCATTAGCAGCAGATATACTTTGGGAAGTAATATATAGTGGATATACTTCTGGGCTTGATAATGATAATCTGAGTTCAAATCTTTGAAATTTGTTACTTTCTCTTGGCTTTAGGTTCTCTATCTGTAAAATGGGATATTAATATATCCATAGTACTACCTTACAGATTGTTGAGGCTCAAATGAGATCAAGTATGTAAAGTGTTTTGAAAAATTTAAAATACTACATAAATGTTAGTTATCATTATTACTTTACCCATGTTGCACTCCAGTTTTTTGGTATGGACATGAGCAGCTTATAGCACTTACTGTTTCAAGTGATAATTCAAGTGGACTTTCAGTGACATTCTACTATTTTCCCATAAAAATGGACCTTTTCCTTCTCTCCTAGCAATTTCTTAATCCCTTCAGTGTTACCTTTTCTTACTATAGTCCCCAGGGCTAAAACGATTATCAAAACTTTGTTATAATATGGTCTTATCTATTTTGATCAAGGGGAGCATTCACAAAGATCCTTTCAGATTGCAAGTCTGTGGCTTTACTTTCCATCTCTGTCCATATTGACTTACTTCTTTAGCCTCTCATGACAAAATACCTTGGACTTTTTCTTCCTGCTTACTATTTTCCTTGCTGGTTTTCACTAGTCTTCTTGCTGAATTATTAGATAACTACTGTTAAGGAGTTTGATTTTATACACAAGTGTATTGCTTGTGCATACATAGGCCCTTGATTTTCTTTTCTTTTCTTTCTTTCTTTTTTTTTTTTTTTTTTTGGGTGAGGCAATTAGGTTAAATGACTTGCCCAGGGTCACACAACTAGTTAGTATCAAGTATCTGAGGCCAGATTTGAACTCAGGTCCTCCTGAATCCAGGGCTGGTACTCTATCCACGTGCGCCACCTAGCTGCCCCAGCCCTTGACTTTCTCATAATAAATTGGTTATTTACCAATTTACTTGAAGGTTTATAGAATGTTTTATCTGGATAAATAAAATGGGTATCATTTCTTCTCCCATTTTGCAGATGAGGAAACAGGTTCATAGAGATTAAATGATTTTCCTTCTGGTCACTTGGCTAGTGATTGTCAAAGCCAGGATTCAAATTCAGATCTTCTGACTCCAAGATCCATGTTCTTTTGACTACCTTGCAGAGACAGTGACTGCAATAACTGGGATTTCTGTCCTGCTTTAAAGCTTACAGAGTGCTTTATATGCATTATCTCATTTGATGCCTAACCTATGGTTGGCACTTAGTAATGCTATTGGTCACATCAGTCCATGATGAAGGACTCCAGGTGCTATTATACCCATTTTACAAATGAGAAAACTGACAGGTCTAAATGTCAAATATTTCTATAACATCACGAAATATTTTTATTACAGGAACTCCTGCCACTACATCTACAACAACAACAACAGGTTTCAGTTTAGGATTCAGTAAACCTGCAGCTTCTGCTACACCATTTGCTTTACCTGTTACTTCTACCTCAAGTGGCCCTCTCTCTCTTTCATCTGCCCTTACATCAACTCCAGCAGCAGGTAAACTCATGGCAGAAATACAAGTTGCATTAAATTGAAATAAGGTTTATTTTCATTTGGTTAAGGACTATAAATACTCATTTTAAGGAAACTATGTGAAAACTAGATTTTATGAAATATGTAAAATAGGCAAATTTGGCAAATATGTATATACATATGTGTGTATGTATGTACAGATAGATATAATTTTATATCTCTAAATTAACCTTTTGGGGAGAGGAAAAATCAACATTATTTAATTTTAAGTGGCAGTAGCAGACTTGAAAGTTTGTCTTTTGTTCCTAGGAACAAGTTTAGTAATTAGTGTGTGTATATGGCATTTAGATTAACTAATAACAAGAATGTATGTTTAGTCATTCCAGCACAGCAGTGCTGGAAAACAGTTTTCTGTATTTTGGATTTATAAGAGCAACTTGTTATTCTAGTCACTGTGTTATAAATACATAAGTGCTAATATTTTAAATGTTGTCTACCAAGGAATAAATTATTTTTTAGCTTAACTTGAAAACTATTGCCCAGAGAGGAATCTATACCCATTTTAATGTGATTTTATTCATTTAGGAGTAAGGTTATGTTTACTTTTCAAGAAAAATCTATAGTCTATGAAGATAGAGTTTCTTCTTGATGCTTACCCTATCTTTTTTTTATTGCAGCTTCCACGGGCTTTTCTTTAAATTTGGGTACAACACCTGCCACAACTACAACTTCATCAACGGGGCTTTCTCTAGGGGGAGCCTTAGCTGGTTTGGGAAGTTCTCTTTTCCAGAGTACAAACACAGCAACATCAGGTGATTGTCTACTTTCAAAATTTATTTCCTTTTCAAATGTTAAAGATTCAGTATTGAAATAATTGGTTTTTCTCTTATCCTCAATTTCTATTTTGAGCAGGTTTATTTTCTGAGAGCTTTAGAGTCTGTATTTACTTTTTTTTTTTTTTTTTTTTTTTTTGGTGAGGCAGTTGGGGTTAAGTGACTTGCCCAGGGTCACACAGCTAGTGAGTGTCAAGTGTCTTAGGCCAGATTTTAACTCAGGTCCTCCTGAGTCCAGGGCCAGTGCTCTATCCACTGAGCCACCTAGCTGCCCCTTGTATTCACTTTTTTTCTTTTCTTTTCCTTGTATTCTCTTTTAACATAAAACTTGAAAATAGTTTTATTTGTAACTTAACTGTAGCATTTTTATTATTGAGCATATTGGCTTTATTTTTAAAATGCAATTTTTTCTGTTTTCTCAGCATTTATCGAACAGCTAGTGGTATGCCAGATACTAAATGTAATATACAAAACTCTGTTTGAGGAGATTCCTAACACCACATGACTAATCTCTAATTTCTCTTTAAATTGGGGCATTTAATTTTAATGCTTTATGGTTTTTGTTACCTCATTCCATGTTATTTTTTAAATCACTCTAGTATTAGAGAGCTGAGTTCACTGGGCGTGTGTGTTTAATGTTCTACATGTCTGCACTAAGTATCAATATCTGGTTATTATGTTAAATAGCATTCTTTTGTAGATTGATTACAAACTGGTTAGTACACTTCGCAGAAGAAAGATTTTGAAATGGTGGTGATGCCGACCAAATAATTTTTCCTTCTTCATATTGCTCTTGCAACAACACTATTATCATCCTCACCAAACTTTTCCTGGCTGTTCTTAATCTGTCTGGTAGATATTCATTCTAAAATTAGCTTAAATGCATTTGAAAATACCCAGGCAAATAGAAAGGATAGATAAGTTATGCTTCATTCATTTGGGGTTTGTTTCCCTGGTGGTTTGGGTGGGGTTTTTTTGGTCTTCTCTAATTTTTCTTGGATTCTTGGGTTTGTGGTTATGATTGTGATCATCTAAAGCAGGACTTTTAAAACTTTTTCCACTCATCACCCCGTTTTGCCAGGGAAAGTTTTATGTGACCCACCCCCCCCACCCCCCCCCCGTATATAGGTACATAAAATTAGGCATACGTAACTTTTTACTGTTGCCAAATTTTTTTTGCGACCTGCACATCATTATGTGTCCCCTAAATGGGGTCGTGGCCCACAGTTTTAGAGGCTAGGATCTCATGATAGTGCTTGATTTTTTTTCAGTAGAAGGCTTAAAATGGGGGCAGCTAGGCGGTGCAGTGGATAGAGCACCGGCCCTGGAGTCAGGAGTACCTGAGTTCAAATCTGGCCTCAGACACTTAACACTTATTAGCTGTGTGACCCTGGGCAAGTCACTTAACCCCAATTGCTTAAAATCGTCTTGAAAGGGGCAGTTGCCATGTAGCTTAGTGATACACCTTTGTACATACACACACATAAATACACATACATACAGCATAGGTTTAAGTAGAGAGAGAGTAAGTCAGTATGATGCCTTAAATTTTTTTCTATTTGATAGCTAATTTTCATTGATTAAAAATTACTAATGGTAAGAATTTGGACTCGGAGGACTTGGGCTTGAATACAGGTTCTTTCACTAACCATCTGTGTGACTTTGTTACTCAACTTTTCTGGGCTTCAATTTCCTTATCCTAATTGATTGGGTTGGGCTAGATGACCATTAAAATTTCTTCAGGCTCTAAAGCTATGATTTTATGATAAAGTGAATTAAATTTTCAGTTATTTTAGAAGGTCCAAAATGCTTTTTATAATATTGAAATGTAAGATTGCTGAATTACCCGTTATAAGAAAGTTAAATAAATATACTTTTGTTAGCAACAAGTGAAATAGTTTTATGCTCGTGGATTTGTGATCTTATCGATATGGATATTGCCATCAGTATTTAGCAGGGTGTATCGTATATAGAGGTGTCCAGCCTTCAAGTTGGGAAGACCTGTGTTCGGGTTCTGCTTCTGACACATACTTGTGTTACCATGGCCGAGTTGTTTTCTTCTCATTGCCCCAGGAAAAACTCTGAGAAAGTCATAATCTACATACATGGAGGGAGTTTCCATACAGGCCATCAAGTACACTGAAGAACTCAACAGTCTAAAGGGAACCTTCCCTCTATCTGCCCCAAATTCAAAGTAACTTCAGTTTCACAAGAAGTTACTTCATTCCTTTGTGGTAAAATTGCTGAATAATCTAAACCCATTTTGTTGAAATTTCATTTTTCCTGAACATATTCTATACAGTGTTTATCTTATCTCTGATTTTAGCTAGTTTTCCTTGTCCTTTCATTTGTTTCTCCTAAAAGTCAAAGGCAGAAAAGTAATGTTCAGATTAATAAGTATTTTGCTCTGCAATATTTATACAGTATTTTTAGGACATCTTTTTCTTTACCTATCATTTTGTAGGACTTGGACAGAATGCACTGGGCTTAACATTGGGAACTGCTGCCGCTCCTTCAACTACTGGCAATGAAGGTCTTGGTGGTATAGATTTTTAGTAGCTCTTCAGATAAAAAGAGTAAGTATCGTCTTTTTATGTCAATTGAATTCATATTTAGGGGAAAGTAGTACAGTAAATTTGGAATCCAAACCACAAAACCAATCAGTAAAAATGCTCTATGAGTGTAAGTAGAATATGAGCTATAGTTTAGGCTCAGTTTATACTATTTTTACTTTGTTTTTCCCTGATTTCATTAACATTGAATTAGGTAACAAAATTCGGGGTTTGAATGTACAATCAATGAAAAAAAATCAGATCTCACATATAGGAAAATACTTTATTACCCATTATAAATTTACTAATTAATGACCAAACTCAAAGCCTGAGACTTAGTTTTATGATGAAGTCAGTATCTGGTTAGAGTGCCATTATGTAAGGAGCTGTAGTGTGGGACGTTTTTAATGGTACTTTTATAAGTGAACATATTTGAATGATATAAATTTTACTTTCTTGTGATGTGCAGATTTTAATTTTGTGGCAAGTCAAGCAGATGTACCCCATGAACTTTGAGTACTTCACCATAATACTATGTAGGAAGGTAGGACCAGAACAAGGACAGAAATAGATATTAAAAGCTTGCTTTGGACAATAAATGCCTTATCTCAGAAATATTCTAACCAAATAGATTTAAATTCAGAAAATCTAATAATATTGGGCATTTGCTGATTTCAAATGGAGTCAAGACTTTAGTTTCACTACCTTAAAGTATATGTGTTTATTCAGAGATTCAGATTGCTAGCATTTTTTAAAAGTTCTAATACTTGTTTTTGGAAATGATATATATAAATTCTTACATAATACTTTAATTTTTTAGGTGATAAAACAGGAACAAGACCAGAGTAAGTAGTTTTTATTTTTCAGAAAGGAAAAAAAAATCTAAAAAAGATGTTTCTTAGTCAAAAAATTTAGCAGGTGGATCATAAGGTCTGGAAATAAGATGAATATTTTTCTATTCACTTTGAAAGTTATTTACATCCTTGTTTTCTTCTTTCTAAAACTGCATAATAATCTAAGTTGGTAAAAACAAGCCTAATGCTGTTTAAATCCTATAATTATCTATGATTGTTCTCTTCAAGATTTTCATTTGCTTTTCATTGTCTAATGAATAAACATCAAGCTTAGTCTTTCATTCAGGTTCCTTCATACTGTCTCCAACCTGTCTTTCTAGCGTTATCACTCTTTTTTTTTTCTTTTGTTGAATATCTTTTGCTGTCTTTTTCTTTATCACTCTTTTTTTTCTTTTGTTGAATATCTTTTGCTGTCCTTTTTCTTTTTTTTAACATCACCCCAGATTTCCCTGTTCCCACTTTATTTCTAGTTCTTCGCTACAACAAAAAAATATTGCAATCAAAATTTTGGGTGAATGGGGAGACTTTCTTTTGGCTACTGACATCCTTGGGGCATATGCTAGCAGTGGAATCTCTGGGTCAAAGAGTCGGAACCCTTGAGTTATATTTTTTTAAACATAATTGAAAATTGTTTACTAGAATGATTATACTAATTCATATCTTTACCATCAATGCATTCGTAAAGCTGGAGACTTTTCACAACCCCTCCAACATTGACTATTTTCATCTTTTTTCTTTTGCCAGTTCTCTGGTATGAGTTTGGGAGACCTCAGAGTTTGTTTTGAGGTTCATTTTTAATTTTAGTAATTATACTTTATACATATATATCTTATATATATATATATATAGTAGTATATATATAGCATGATATAAGAGTAAATCCACAAAAATCATCTATATTTGATATTATTACCAATGAACAGCAAAAAAAGAAAAAACAGGAGTGGAAAAGGAACATTAACAACAGCAAAGGACAAGCGATATTAAATATTTAGGCCTCTAATTTTAGAGACTAGATGAGCCTAATATTAAAGTGGTTGAGGAAGGACCCTCTGTTCAAATTCTAACTGTTTACTTGATGGCATGTGTGAAAATGAGACAGAGCAAATGGCCTCAAAATCCCTTCTAAGAACTATAAGTGTGTAATGTCTATGACTTACATGAAGCTGAAAACTGTTCACAATAATTTTGACAGATTAGGAAAGAACTGAACACATGGGGGAAACAAAGTCCCCCCCGTGAAATGGTTAGGTCAAATGGATATATAAATGTTAATGCTTTTCAAATTATATTGTAGCTTTAATGAAAATGCAACTTGAATCACCAATAGAGTAATTTCTAGACTTAAGAAAAAGAAAACAAAATTCATATAGAAGTGTAAATGGGCAGGAATTACCAAGGAATTATGAGGGAAAATTAACGGTGGTTACTTTGCTAATTTTCAAAATAGTCTTTAGAGTGGTAATAACAGATATTTTGTGTACTGGACAAAGACAGGAAAATAGATCTCATTTCTGCAGTTGTATAGAGAATCCAGATTTAGAGCCATTGTACATAAATGATTAGTGGTTGGATAAGCTCAGAATTGGGGAAAACGAACATTGGGACGAAGAATAAAAATTGTGGAAAAATTGGATAGGGGGTTGAAAAATAGGTTGGGATTCACACCTTGCTTTACCTCATGTATTAGAATAAATTCAAATTTGATCATTGATATAAATATGATAAAATTATTTTTATGTGTTTGTTGGATCAAATTCGTTTGAGAAATTGGACTTATTGTTTAAATCAGAACTCGTCATCCTGGCATTCAAATAGCTCTTGAAACCTGGCTCTCTTATTATTCAATTTTTATCTATCTCCTTCAATATTCTTAACAGATCTTTTCCTCGAGTCTTGTTGGCATTTTCAGTAGCTTCCTTCTTCTTCACCCAAGTCTCCAATCTCTGTTTATAACAGCTTTAATGTTGTTTTTTGGTTTTTTCTGTCCGTCCCACCCCCCCACCCCCCAGGACAATGGGGGGTTAAGTGCTTTGCCAAGGGTCACACAGCTAGTGAGTGTCAAGTGTCTGAGGCTGGATTTGAATTCAGGTCCTCCCATATCCAGGGCCATTGCTTTATCTACTGTGCCACCTAGCTGCCCCAAGCTTTATGTTTTTATTCTAAACTTTGAGTGTACCTCTGCATTAGCTAATTCATATAACTATAGCTTATGTTTTTATTCTAAAGCTTTAAAAAAAGTGTTTCTCCTGTGACCATTTCTATGATTTTGTTGTTGTGAAATGGAAGTAGAAACAGCTATGGGATTCTATTTGTATGCCAACAACAAAGAACTTATTGATAAAGTGCTGATCTTACAAATGTCTTAGCAGTTAATAATTGTAAAGTTATTTAAAATTCTTCCAGGAAAAGGTACTATGTAAATGGATAGTATTGTGATCATGACAATGCATATTCTTATATGATATTTATTTATCTGTCTTTGAAGAAGTTTCAAATTTCCTTTATCTCTTTGGTTAAAATAAATGTATGGTGTTTTTCTTAGGGATAGTAAAGCACTGAAGGATGAAAATCTACCTCCTGTAATTTTGCCAAGATGTTGAAAATCTACAGTAAGTGTCTAATTAAAATTAGAAATGTTGAGCATTTAAATCCCAGTTTGAAATATTGTAAATTGAAAATCTGTTTTTCCTGAAAATTTGCAGTTGAACAAAAACTTAAGTACTGAAAAGAAATTTAAGCAGTGGAGGATTGGAAGCAAAATATGCCTGTTCTGCTTGGGATTTTATAGTATAGAGAGGTTTATACTCAGTTGCTCTAAAAGCAGGGCTTATTGAAAATATACAAACCAGCCTAATGTTTGAAGAATATTGAGAATTCAAGCTCACTGACTGCCTTACTGTTACCTGAGCCCTTCCCTATTGGTTCCTGATGTGAGAAATGAAGCAGCATAAACACTGATCCTAAACCACTACCTTTGTCCAGAACTTTGCAGGCCACTCACTGGGCTGGGTCAGTGAGAGTCCGCATTTTGTACTCTGGAACACAAAAAAAGGAGGTGTCAGGCTTCACAAAATGCTGGAGTTTTGAGTATATAGACTCTAAACAACCTTGGGATACACTAATAATGAGGAAATCAGACTAGGGTATATGTAGGGTATTGGTAAGGTTTTTTTTCCCCCTGATACCAGGAGCTGTATTTAACTAGTCATCCTATCTGTTTCTAACTTTCCCCTCCACCTCCTAGGGAAGGGGCTCAGGTAGGTAGAATTATCGAGTGTATTGTCTGCAGTAGGACATAGGCACTCTGGGTGGGCCTTTGTAGTATATTTTGGCACTTGGATTTTGACATGTTTGGCTAGCCTCTATTTTCCATTGTAGTGGGTTTGAAAAATGGATTTTTTTAAAATTTCAATTTATTAAACTTTTGCAGAAAATTTGTAAAGGAACAAAAACAGGTTCAAGAAGAAATTAGTCGAATGTCTTCTAAAGCAATGCTTAAAGTCCAAGAGGATATTAAAGCCCTGAAACAACTTCTGTCATTGGCTGCCAGTGGATTACAGAGAAATACTCTTAATATTGACAAGTTGAAAATAGAAACTGCTCAGGTATTGTATAGTCATTTTGAAAAACATGCTACTTAATTGAAACATTGTGAGCTAGAATGCCATCCTGTCTTCTTGGTCAGAATAAGGACTCCATAAAATGGTTGAATCATAATGATGCATGGTGGAAAATTAAGTAACCATAGCCATGGTCTCTTAGTAGCTCAAGTCTTCCAGAATCACTTAATTCACCAGTTAACAGGAGATACATTTTAACTGATTTATTTTCCTGCATTTGGAATTGGTTAAGACCTTAAAGGTCATCTTATCCAACACCTTCATTTTATAGATGAGGAAACTAAGGCCCAAAGAGTAATAGAATCTATTCAAGATCACAATCAGCAAAAAAGAGGTAGATTTGCACTTGAAACCAAGTTGTCACAAGCTCCAAAACCAGTGTGAGTTTTCTTTTTAGCTATACCATGTTCCCTTAAATTTTAAGAACTAGAGATAGGATTTATTTAAATATGATTCAAAAATAATACCTCACCTGTTTCCCTTCCTATGCTGGCAGATTCCACACCCGGGGGAGAGAAGTAGTAGGGGATTGTTGTTGTTGAGTCCTTCAGTAGCCATATTGTCCCAGCGGAAGTTTTATTGGTAAAAATACTGGCATGGTTTGCCATTTCCTTCTCAAGTGGATTAAGTCAAACAGGATTAAGTGACTTGCCTAGGACCCCCACAGCTAGTAAGTATCTGGGGCTGTATTTGAACTCCAGGCTCTATCCACTGAGCCATCTAGTTTCCTCCTATGTTAGGTAATTAGCTCGAGCTATTATGTCACAAATATTACAAATTTTATTTGTGTGGTGTTATCTGTTCGTGGCAATCTTTAAATTTTCCCCCCAAATTTTAAGTGGTTCTTGTTGCTTAAGAAACTTGTATAATCTCATAAGGAAGCTATATGATATAAGGGGTAAAGTGCTGGATTTGGAGTCATTGAGACCTGGTTCAAAACTCACCTCACACCCTAGGCAAATCAACTTCATCTCTCTGAAAGTCCCTTCCAGATCTAAATCTGTTATCATATAAAAATCAGATTAGCTCATATAAATATGATACTGTTCATGTATTTTTTTTAAACCAGATAATTTTCAAGCACTATTTGTGATAAATCTATTAAAAAATTTAAATCCTTTATTAGGAACATAACATTTGATTTCTTCCTGGGGGATTATGGGATATGATGTCCACTTCTAGGTTCTCTAATATCCACTTCAGGTTCTATGATAGCCACTACTAGTCAGCCACTTAGCACCACAAAAGCCTCAATACTCACCCTCCTCCTGTTATTCTCCCAGCCGTACCTTCTCTGCAAATAGATATTAACTACCTGATTTACAAGAAATGGCTATTTATGCTGAAGCTAAGAAGCATATGTATTTGAGAAAAGTTATCTGAAGTCACTAGGAAAAGGACTTTGTGGATGGGGTGGGAAAGTCATAAGGAAGAGATGTCTTAAGTGGCAAATTGGAAGGAGAAATAGAGTAATTTATCAGTGGTAAGAATCAGGTTTCTAATGCAGTTTAAATCCTCTTAGAATTCTATAAGTCCATGGAATAACCCTGGACATTTTAGAGTGGGATCTGAGAAAAAATGAGCACATTGTTAAAATTATGATGGCAATCTAAAAGAATTTCAACAAAATTTGGAGGCCTTTACTGTAAGTGATGTAGGGAGGGTAGAAACACTGGCCCATATTGGACCCAGTGTAAAGACTCAGGTTACTGAAAAGGCTTTATTAAATAGTGGTTTTTTTATTCATACAGTAATAAACTTCTGAAGGTAGCATTGTAATTATGAAACAGTATTGTAAAAATGGGTGGGGGGTCGGGATGAGAGGAGGCAAATAGCATTGTATATTATGTAGAAATCCAGAAACTAGATGGGAAAGTAAAGTGTCAGCAAACATTTGGGTTTGAAGCCAGAGACATGGGTGAATTGTCCATTGAGAGTAATAGATCCTTGGGGAGAGAAAATAAGTGAGGAGTTAGGAAAGTGATAAAGGCCTAACAGAGTCCATGTTATTGTAGTGATAGAAGAATGAGTTATCTGAACATCCATAGCTTGCTTTCTCTGCAAAAGCAGTGGAATTAGTTACTCCTTGGACTCGAATTAATGTAACTTCATCCTTCAAAAGATTGGACTAAGGGAAATTTTATTCTGGATTTAACTCTTACAAGGAAGAACTGGCTGCTAGAGTGGAAATGTTAGGAAGCTTTGGAGGAAATGACTGGCAATCTTACATAATTTGTAAATTCAATGAGAACATAATTCAAAGGTTCTAAGAAAGGGATGGTAGTTTCCTATGGACTAAAAGTGTATGTGGGAAGTCAAGCCTAAGAAAAAAATGGGGAATTTCTGAAGAATTAAATTAAGATACAAAGAAACAATTCTGATAAAGAACAAAAAGATGAATTTTCTAAAGACACTAATATACCTGCAAAGAGAATTGCTAATCTATACACCCTGCCTTCAAGGAGCTTACATTCTGATAGGGAGAGATACCACATCTAGGATAGGTAGCTTGATGGGGGCAGATAACAAGGTGTGATGGCACAGCAGCCTTAGGAGTAGGGTAAATTGATAATATAGTGATGTAGAACCACTCAGATATTATTTTGCTTCTCTTTTCCCTGCTAGAGGGAGTGGTCTAAGTGGGCAGAGAACTTACCTAGGTGCCAGGAAGACCAGGATTCAGGTCTTACCTCTGATACATACTGGCATTGCTACCCCAGGCAAGTTATCACTTGGTGCTTTAGGCAACTCTTTTAAGACTGTAAGTTGGCAGAGAAGTTGCTGACCTACATGTAGAGATAATTTACTTCATTTAGGAATTTTCTATACCAGTTATAATCATAGGTCTAGATCCTGTTCCCCCTGTCCTTTCTCTGTCATGTAGAATGATACATTTTTTTTATAGACAGGAATTTGGGGGGGGGGGGTTTGTTTTTTAATTTTTTTTTCCCAATTACATGTAAAGATATTTTTGTGTTCCAAATTTTTTCTCCCACCTCCAGATGCCAGCAAGCAGACTGATATAGGTTATGCATTACAGTCATGTTAAACATATTTCCATATTAGTCTTGCTGTAAGAGAAAAGAGTCAGAACAAAAAGAAAAGCACCAGAAAGAATAAACAAGAACAATAACAAAAAAGCAACAACAAAAGTGAAAATAGTATGCGTCAGTCTGCCTTCAGATTGCACAGTTCTTTTTCTGGATGTGGAGAGCATTTTCCACCATCAGTCTTTTGGCATTGTCTTGGATGATTGTATTGCTGGGAAGAGTTCAGTCTATCATACTCGATCATCACATAGTGTTGTTGATACTGTGTACAATGTTCTCTTGGTTCTGCTCATTTCCCTCAGCATCGATTCATGTAAATCTTTTCAGGTTTTTCTGAAATCTATCTGCTTATCATTCTTATAGCACATAGTATTCCATTAACATTCATATACTACACCTTGTTTAGCCATAGAATGATACATTTTGAAGCATTTGGCGGGGGGGGGGGTGGGCGCAGTGACAAGATTTAGTGACTTGCCCAGGGTCACACAGCTAGTTCAAGTGTCTGAGGCAGAATGAATACGTTTGCTAGAAAGAACACAACAGAAGTGGCCATCAGGGGAGTTGATGTCCAAAATAAATAGAGAGATAGTAAGAGGATTCACCTTTTATAAGTTTGTCACTTGGAGCAAATTAAGCAACCTCCTAGGTTGTCTGGAGAGCTGTCAGAAGTTTTGACAGAGCTCTTGTTCACAGATCAGTGAGAGGAAATTGGAGAAAGGAATATGTTTTCCTAATCTTAAAAATAGGGAAGGAACTAGACTCTGCAAATGAACATGACATGAAATTCTGGCCAAATTCCAGTATATTAATTATTAAAGAAATGGCTAATGAAACATCTAGATTAAGGAAATGATCAATCAGAAAATATTTGTAAAGTGCTGTGTCATAGAGGCTTGTTTACTAATACAAAAGCAGATAGTCTCTTCACTGAAGGTACTTACATTAGATGTTCTGGGATTGTTAGAAAGAATTATTAACAGGGCTTCATTAAAAGCAGGGCTTGCTTGACTAACCTAATTTACTTTTTTGATAGGTTATTATACCAACGTAGTCATTGGGACAGCCAGCCAGTCAAAACCAGTTTAGAATATAAATTATTTGTGAAAATTTTATAAAGAAATATGAAAGAAACCTATGAGCAGCATCGTGTCATAAAATAGAAGCAATGGAGGGGTAAAACCAATTTTAAAAAAGATTAGTGAGATATCCAGATAAGCAAAATAATTTTGAGAGTATTGACGGACAGCAGCAAACAAACAAATAGAATGGAAAAGATCTTTAAATTATTTTTAATAATATACTATTTCCAATTTTTAAGGACAGTAGATCAACTCCACTTGAACATCTGACATCTCATTCCCATTTGTGCTTATTATAGGGGAGTTAAAAATGCCACTACACAGAGACAGGAGATACAGCTGGATTAGACCAGGTATGCCTTGAGGTTTTCCCTGATGCAAGTCACGTAGTTGTGAGAGTATTCAGGGATAGTGGAGAAGAGAGAAGAAATGCTAAAGGTGTGACAAAGAATCTCAGTTTTATTAATACCGAAATAAGGCAACTGAGGGAACATTGACACCACTAGCTTGTATGTCTTCTTTTCTCTGCTAGATAAGATTTTTGGGAGAATCAACTCCGTGCAAGATGGAGGAAAAAGTTAGGCTTCACAAGTGAACCATATCTTTACCATTACGTAATTGACTGAAAGATGTATTGAATACAAGATCCCACTGTGTTTAATGTTTATTTGTTATTTTTGTAAATTTTGATTTATTAGAGCATGGCTGTCTTCTGATAAGGGGTTGGAAGTTTTATGCTGTAATCTATTTGTGACAATCTATAAATCCCCAAAATTTAAATGGATTCTTTTGCTTAAGAAGCTCATGTAATTTCATGAGGAATCAATGTGTCATAATGTGGCATAGTAAATAGAGTGCTGGACTTGGAGTCATCAAGACGTGAGTTTAGAACCTGCTTCAGACACTTAATTGCATATTATTGACCGTAGGCAAGTTCCTTAACTTTTCTGAGATTCATTTGTACATCACAGTCATTCAGGATTTCTTGAAAGCCGTCAACCAGAGGTCATACAACCTTTTGCACAATGACTTTCTGATCATAAACATAATGAGGCATAAAATAGGGAGTTGTATTCTCCATCTGTAAACGAGAAGTCCTTCACAGAGCTTAACTAGAAGAGGGATTCTCTATGGCTGGTTTGTCTCTTGGATGTTCCATTTTGTGGATAACTCTATTGGGGCATTAAACCCCAGAGCATTACAGAGCCTCCTGGGTGAGACTCTTAATAATTCAAAAGGTTTGACCTGCTCAGCCACACAGGAAACCAAGAAGATGAAGAATGTCCTGCCTAGATTATGACATACAGTTGGATAGACAATCCATAAAGATTGTCCATCTCTGTGTAAATCTGGTTCACAGTACAAATGGGCATTGAGTTAGGTTCAAAGTAAGAGAGGAGAATAGCTTGCATTGACTTCAGGAAACTGCAAGGAACTTTAATGACCCCAAACTTCTCCCAGAAATAAAGGTACTTTTTTTTTTTCAAAATAAAGGTACTTGGACAGCTAGGTGGCGCAGTGGATAAAAGCACCAGCCCTGGATTCAGGAGTACCTGAGTTCAAATCCAGCCTCAGACACTTGCCACTTACTAGCTGTGTGACCCTGGGCAAGTCACTTAACCCTCATTGCCCCATAAAAACAACAAAAAATAAATAAAGGTACTTTTTCATACTAGTGCTATGTATGGCTCTAAGGTTTGCAACATGACAGTTTATGAAAAAAAAATCCATAGTAAATATTACATACAAAACATTGGAGAGATTGTGATAATATAATCAATGGGAAACTTTGAAGAACAGGAGTAAAAAAAAATGTCATTAGGTAAATGTTTGATAGAAAAAGGTGCCCTGGTCATGTGTGATGGAGAAGAATGACAGGTAGATAGTTCTGTTGTACATAAGATGTCAGGAAAAAGTGAGGAAGATTTCGGCCCCCACCCCCAAGCCCCTGTAATGTTGGGTGAACTCCCCAGGGTGAACTTATGCAAGAACATGGAGAAGGTGTGCCTCAGATGGGTAGGTATAACTAGGTTATGATGTGCAACATTGGAAGGAATATCCAGATTTATAATATGCATTTAACTACTACCTTGGTAAAACAGGAGAATGCTATAGATAATAGTGTACCAAATTTTAGTAAAGCCTGTGACAAAAATCTCTTCTTGCTAGTCTGATGGGAAAGATGGATAAATGTGGGCTAAACAAAAGTTTAATTAGATGAATTGAGAATTAATTAAATAGCCAGCTTCAAAAAGTAATTACAGGGGCAGCTAGGTGGCACAGTGGATAGAGCACCGGCCCTGGAGTTGGGAGGACCTGAGTTCAAATCCAGCCTCAGACATTTAACACTTGCTAGCTGTGTGACCCTAGGCAAGTCACTTAACCCCAATTGCCTCACTAAAAAAAAGAAAAAAGTAATTTACAAATTATTTCTGGTTAATTTAGAAGGTCTTCAGTGGACTGTCCAAGGGTCTGTGCTTGGTCTTAAGTTGTTTAACATTTTTATCAGTGTTGACACAGTAGCTATCACACTGTATTATGACAAGAGTCAGAAAGATCTTGACAAGCTGTTCTTTTCTACAGCTTCAGGCCTGTATCTACTAATTAGACATTTCAAACTGTATGTCCCAGAGACATCTAAAACTGAAATATGTCCAACAAAACAGTCTTTCCCTGTGAACCCACCTCTTCTTCTGAACTAATGAGGGCATTACCATTATACTTCAAATCACCCTAATTTTGCAGTTGTGTTGGTTTTTCCCTGGCACTTCACTGTTCCCCATATCTAGCCCTGTTGCCAGTCTTGTTATTTCTCGAACAATCTGTCTTTCATCTGTTCCCTTTTCTCTACTCTCATGACCACTCCCTGAATTGAATAACCATCTCATCAATTCTCATCTGGTCCATCCTAAATTGCACTTGCTGACTCAGTGAAAGAGTCTTGGCCTCAAGGTCAGGAAAACCTGATTTAAATTTTGCCTCCTAAGGTCACTTAACCCTCATTGCCCTGCAAATTAATTAATTAATTAAAATAAAATAAAATGTCTCCTACACTTAATAGGTCTGTCACCCTGGACAATTTTCTTAATTTCTCTCAGCCTCAGTTTCCTTATCTGTGAAATGGGGGGTGATGATAGCATTTGCCTCACAGGACTATATGAAAACATCAAATAAGATAGCATGTAAAGTGCTTTGCAAATTTTAAAGTACTATATCAATGCTAAGTCCTTGCCTCACTCCATTTTATTCTCTTCCCAGATGACAAAGTACAGATCTGATATGTTACTCCTCTATTCAGGAAATTTCAGTGGCTACCTATCACCTCTAAGATCAAACATTACTGTGATTGACACTGAAAGCTATTTAAACCCTACTTTACCTTTCCAGCATTATTACACAGTCCTCTCCTTCATGTGTTCTAAGGTCTAGCCAAACTGGGCTTCTAACATTCTTCACCAATGATGATCCTCTCTCTTTCTGTCTTTCCGTGGCTCTCTCATATCAGGAGTGCTCATTCGCCTCATCTCCTCCAAAAGTCTCTAGTTTCCTTCAAGACTCATCTCAATAGGGGAAGCTAGGTGGTAGAGTAGATAAAGCACCAGCCCTTGATTCAGGAGGACCTGAGTTCAAATATGACCTCTAGACATTTGACATCATACTAGCTTGTTGACCCTGGGCAAGTCACTTAACCTAATTGCCCCACCCCCATCCCCCTCAAAAAAGACATCTCAATAGAATTTTCAAAAATGAAAGCAGCAGGACTTACTGGCATTACCATATAAATTTACTTTGTACTTTTAATAATGATTTGCAGTTTTTAGGCAATTCTCTTTTGGTTCTTTGTATGTGGCAAGAAATCATTAATGCTTATTGATGTCTGTCAAGTTCATAATTTTAAAAAATTTCTTTAAAGACTCAGCCCAGTGCTCCCTTTTACATGAAGTTTTTCTTAATCATCCCTATTCCTAGTACCTTCTTCCTCATCCAGGTAGCTGTGTATCTGTTTTGCATGTATCTAAAGTGTTTTTGTTTGACTCCCTTTGTAGAATGTAAGTTTTTGAGGGCAGATAGACTGTTTTACTTTTTGTCCATTGAATTTTCAGTAGTTGGCAACCAGCAGGAGCTTAAATAATGCTTGTTGACTGATTGAACAGAACCGTGGGTTCGGTTGAATAAGATGAAGTTGAATAGGGATAAATATAGAACTTTAAATGGGGTTCGTACTTGACAAGTATATATGGGGGAAGGCTTAGGGAGGCAGCAGTCTATGGAAAAGACTAGGCTTTTAAAAAAAAATAAAAGCAAGATCGTTATTGATATATTTTGTTTTTACATTGCCCAAATTTCTCCTTGTATCCTTCTCCCTCCTTATTTTTATTTTTCTGTGTGTGTGTGTGTGTGTGTGTGTGTGTGTGTGTGTGTGTGTGTGTGTGTGTGTGTGTGTGAGAGAGGCAATTGGGGTTAAGTGACTTGCCCAGGGTCACACATGTAGTAATTGTTAAGTGTCTGAGGCCAGATTTGAACTCAGGTCTTCCTGAATCCAGGGCCGGTGCTCTATCCACTGTGCCATCCAGCTGCCCCCTTTCTCCCTCTTTTTTACCAAAGAGCCATATCATTGTAACAAAAAAAGAAAAAGGAAGAAGGGGCAAATGAGCAAAAGTAATTAATACCTAGGGAGAAAATTGAAAATATGTTCCAAGTTTCACACCTTTGGACCCGCCACCTCTGCAATGGAATATCTTTTGTCTGGGACCATGCAGCCTTCATTCTCAAAACAGCTTTCAGTTTTGTGGTGGTTCTTTCCAGTTATATTGTGGGTAGTCCTTTGTGTTTTCTAAATTATTGTGCTAGACTGTGCTTTCTAAAATTACTATTACTTGTATATTAATGTCTATTTCACCTGTTTGGGCAGTAAGCATTTATTAATTAGTATTAATTATTAGTAAGGAATTGACTGCATGGCAGTTGAGCACAGGTAGAAGAAAGTCCCCAGAGTACTCATGCTGTCTCTCAGAGAGCCAGCACGTGGTCTCAAGGTGAGTTCAGAAGCTCTACGTTGCCTACACTGTGTTAAGAGGGAGAGCTCACACCAAGGGACAGCATACTGAGCAAGGGAGTGGGGTCCGGAAACCAAAAACCTGGCTAACCCTCACATGGTTGAGGTTTTTATCCTCTTGGTAGAGGCTGGTCACGTACATTGATCAAAGCTAATTGATTTACATCATTTCAATTCCATTGGTTTAACTTGACCTGAGGGTGGTCCAAATTAAAATGAGCTCTATGAATGACATCATGATGTAGATGACCTAAATGGGGGGGACAAAGGGTGAAGTCAGTCCTTTAGGTTGGGTTTAATCTCATAAATCCTTTTAGCTAAACAAAGAATCTCCATCTCTATTTCACCCTTGGATGTTCTCCCTAGAGGAGTTTAGAATTTCCTAGAGAGATTAGAACTTCCTCAAGAAACTGAATTTTCAGGAGTGAGGGGGAGAAGCAACTAAGCTTATCTCTGGGTCCCCCCAAGAAATCCATTATTAATCATTATTTCTTACACCTTGTATATCTTCTTGACTCAGCTTGCTTTATATCAGACACCAAATAAAGAAAAGGAAGCATGAAGAAAGTAAAGTGTTCAGGATTGGGGTAGTGACAAGTCTTATGAACTTTGCCATGTTAATACCATATCTTCAGTATTCTGGTCAGTTTGAGCTCCACATTTTAGGAATAATGTTAATAAGCTGGAGATTGCTTAGGGTAGCATGACCAGGATGCTTAAAGGTCTCAGGTTCATAGTTATAAGGATTAGTTGGTGGCACTGAGAATTGCCCTAGGGAAGAGATTAATTTCATGGTTCTTTGAAAGTTTAGACTTTTTTTTTTAACCACAAAGGGCAGAACTAGAACTAATAGTTGGGAGCTGTGAAGAGGACAGTCACTAGAAACATTGGGTGGGAACTGCAGAAAAGGCAATGTAAGCTTGACATAAGGTATTTCTAAGAATCGCTATCCAAAATTGTGGGCTACTTTGGGAGGCCTTCAAACACCAGATAACCACTTTATTGGTCTATGTTCAGATAACTTGTACTATTTGAGGTTCCTTCCAGTCCTGAGATTCTTTTTTTTTTTTTTTTTGCAGGGCAATGAGGGTTAAGTGGACTTGCCCAGGGTCACACAGCTAGTTAAGTGTCAAATGTCTGAGGCTGGATTTGAACTCCGGTCCTCCTGAATCCAGGCCAGTGCTTTATCACCTAGCTGCCCCTCAGTCCTGAGATTCTGTGGAATAATTGGAGATAGTCTGTATTTTCTACAACTATATATTACTCTGACATATATTATCCCCTCTTTCCCCTTACATCTTAGGAGTTAAAGAATGCAGAAATTGCTTAAAGAACACAGAAAACCCCACCTGGACTGCACATGAAAATACAGCTCCTGCAGAGTAAGTGAATGAGTTTGATACTAAAGCGTCTCACTCTAAACTAGTGTTATTGCTTAATTCAGCAGACATTTTTGGATATCTAGTATATTCAAAGCTTTATGTTTAATTTGTCTTTTCATGTAAGTCTTTTTCGCTTTAATGTATTTTCAGCATAAGAGAAACCTCTCCCTTTAGGTGGCAGCCCTTTAAAAAATCACTGCAAGTTTTCAGTATTACTTATTTGTAACATGGTCATTGAAAATCTTTCTCTAATATGTTGTACTTCATATACTCATTAAACAGGACAGGAAACATCATTTCCCCCCTTTTTTTGATGACTAAAGTCAATAATTATGAATGTCAGTCATTGTGCTGTAATTTCCCCTGCTAGTTGCTGAGATTTCTCACCCTTAGAGTAAATGGATAGGCCTGCTCTTGGTGAATTTGGTGTTCCCTTCACTAGCACGTGAAAACTAGTGAGCCCCGTGGTGTTTCTTTCTCTTTTATCAGCTTGCTTACCTTCACATGTGCAGTTTGTCTCGGATTTGCTGTGGACTCTGAAGTCATGTGAACTAAGGCTGTTGGGGAACTTTGTGATCAGTAACTGGGGACACTCAAAAAATTAATGTGCTTCATTCTCTTTAGAAAGCTTGTGATACTTTGAATGCTGATACTTAGAATTTGCATATTGTTAAGTAGCCCTTTAAGTGCCAGTTGTCCTAAGGCATTTAAAATATTGTTCAGTTGCCCAAACTCTTTTGATTCTCCTTCAGCGGGATCTCATATCTTTTGTGCTCTTTCTCTTCATACTGCTCAACCATTAGTCTTGTAAACCTCTATCCATTCTGCCACCTCAGATAGCTAAAACCAGAGGACAGTTAATTGGTAAAGTAGATATAGACTGCTAGGCCTGGAGTCAGGAAGACGTGAGTTCAGATCTGGCATCAGATACTGATTTAGCTGTGTGACTCTTTGAGAGTCACTCAACCTGTGTCTGCCTCAGTTTCCTCAACCTGAAAAAAGGGGAGGATAACAGTACCTTTCTTCCAGGATTGTTGTTTCAAATCAAATGAGATATTTGTATTTGTAAATTTAGCATGTGTAGAAATATTTGAAAGCAGTGCCTGGCACATAGTAGGTGCTTAATAAAATTCTTGTTCCTTTCCCTCTCATTAGGCCAGTGTAAAGGCTAAAATTCTACTAGTCTGTCTAAAATATCTAATGAGTGATCACCAATAAATTATAAGCTTTAGGCAAGAGTTAGACTTTTAAAAGCATTTATTAAGGAGAATAAGAATTTGGTAAAAGAGAGAAAGAAGGGGGCCTACATTCATCTATCTATACAAGGGAGAGAGCAATAGCTCCGGCTCTCTGCCAGAGTCCACAGGAAAGAAAGACCAGTCAGAACGCCAGCCTCCTTCTTCCTCCCACAAGCAAACATCACTTCCGGACGCCAAAGAAAAGACTTATGGTCTGGCCCTCAGAGACCTTCATCTCATGGGAGAGCTTTTCTACAGTAAGTCCTCCAGCAGGTGGCGTCTTCCAATCGTTACAGTCCCCGCTTTGTTTCTTCACAGAAACGGGACGTTTCCTTGATGAAACAGTCAAAATTAACAGAATATAATAACCTATGCTAACTAATCAATATGTTAATAACAATATAGAAAAAGGAGAGAGGAAAGTTTTGTCCAGAGGGGCAATTTTTTGTTCTCATGAACCAGTGCTTTGACATTGGTCTTGCAAAGGGAGGGCCTCTGCAGAGAGTACATGTAACAGATAGTGTATATCATAACAGAAAGAGAAAAGAGGAAAAAAAAAACCAACAAAACTGTTCATTCAAAGTCTCTGAAAGTCTTTTCTCAGATGTCCTCTAGGTGTAGTCGTGGAATGGAAGTCTTTTCAGGGGTTGATGTGTGGATGCTGGTAATAAGCTAGGAATCTTTCCTACAAAATTGAGCTTAACACAACTTTAAAATAGCTTTGTCAATAATCAAATCAAACAATGAAAGTTCTCGAAAACATGTCTAAGGGAATTCAGAATCTTAGTTGTTACACATGAAACATATAATAAAACAAAAATTGAAACATTCTCTAAAACTTAATATTACTATAGTCCCCCCTTGTGGAGGGTTCATTGAGAAGACAATTGCTGTGATATTAATTTTTTAAAATAATTTTTATCTTTGTTTCATACCTTTGGCATCACCTGCCTAATTATCCTCATGCCATTATGAGAAATTTAAAAATCTAATATAATTGGTAACAGATGTCATGGACAAATTCAACACTGTATTTATCATGACACCTGAGATAATTATGGGGGTTACCATAAAAGAACAGAGAAATGATGGGATATGAGCATTCCCACACTTGAGCAATGTATACTGCCCATGCAGTATGCCAGGCTTAAAATAGGTGGATGGAATATATGTCCATGCCACTGAACATATTGGAGGAAACTGAGTCAGACTTAATCAGATGCATGGGATTGAGATGTCCATGGCATATAGGAGGGGGCATAGAATCCAGGTGAAGAATGAGATGGGTGGGATCAAAACTTCCAGCCATCTGTACAGTATTGTGGGGAAAAAGAAAATAAAAAAACTAAACCAAGAGAATCCGACCTCAACATTTGTCAAAAGCCGTTCCCTTGGCCATACCTTGACTTCATGCATGTCTCCCCTCATGTGACAGTTCAATGTCTGCTCTTGCATGTATTCCTCTTGTGATTGGATGGCATCTTGGCCAACTGGCATCTGATAACTCAGAATAAAGGCAATTAATGTCTTAAATAATAAGTTCCCATAATTCCATAGTCTCATATGGATTTTAAAAGTTGAGGATAATAAATAATCGCAAAAAATGTGAATACATCTTGACTCAGAATATAATATATAATTATGCAACAATTTCAAATAATACCCCTTTTTTTTTACTTAGTATACAATTACTTTTGTGAAAAATTGAAACATTTAAATACAAATTAAAGCACAACACAATCTCAAAGAAAACTTTTTTTTTTTGAAAAAAGAAAACTTTTACAAATGTTCCCCTCTTTTTTTTTTTTTTTGGAATATGCTTATCAAAAATAATACTTCTAGAATCATTTTACACTTGCCATGGCAACCAATTTGCCAGGGAAATGCTTTAAAGAGTTTGATGAAATAATCAGTTGAGAAAAAATAACAAAAACAAACAACTCAGAATATGGGAGCACAATACTCCCAGAATTAACATTGTATTATGAAATAAAAACCATCTTGCAGTGTTTCAAAATAGAGATAGATGAATGAATAGAAGAAAATACACATGAAAGAATAAAAGACAATGAAATTCAAACTAGGGAAATCTAAATGAATATGAACTTAATATTAATAAGAGTATTATAAATAAACTTGATCACGACTATAAAAAGCTTTTACAAATATTCTCTTTTTTTTAAAGCTAAGTATAAAACACAATCTCAAAAGCATGAAAATCTCTGAAAATAAACCCATACCATTAATTTCAAAACGTAGATGTAATAGCATAGAAATCCTATGTAACCTCTGAACTAATACTATTACTCTGAGTGAATTTAGAACACTTTTGATTCCGATATCTGAAATCCCCAATACTCACATCAATACCTTGCGCTTAGTTATACATTTCTGTAAAATATGTACCCTTCCATGGCAAAAGAAGCAGTCTTGAACTATGATTGTCATTCTTAATCAGCTTAAGTTTGTCTTCTTTAACCCCTCTATATTGTCTGTCAGTCCTTTCACCATACAAATGCTTTATAAGATTACTAATTAAAGACAAAAGCAGGTTAGCAAAATTATGAATAAAATGAGCATATCTGGAATTTAAAGGGTTTTCTAAGGTTGTCTGAGAAGCACAGCCAGGCTGGGGAAGGGCTGAGCCTGAAGCTGCAAAGCAGGTAGAGAAAGCTGCATATGCGCATTAGATCTCTGGACTTCCCTGGCTGGGGGATCCAGGGGCTTGGCCAAGGGAGGGGTAGAAGGTGGGGTCTGGAGAGGAGGGGAGGGACCAGGGCAATTTGAATCAGACTTGATTTCCCCTTCCCCCACTTTGCCTCCAGGCATTAGGGGATTAAAAGCTTCTAGAGGTTGGGCTGATGCAAAATTAGAGCAACAATTAATGTTAGTACTTGGAAAAGCTGCAGGAATCAGAGATTTCTCTGAAAAAGTATGGCTGGGAGAGGGGGGGATATTTATATTCCCTTGTGAGCACCTTGCTGGCTCTTCTAACAAAAATAAAAATAGAAAATCCACAAAAACAAAGCATTAACATGATCTTATCTCCCATTTGTCTGGTTAAACAGACTAAAATAAAAAATAGGGTAATTAGGGAGTTTAAAAGGTCCATTTGAAAATTTAAAGGTACTTAGCAGTTTAAAGGGATAGGGTAAGGGAAATTTCTTACCCAAGTGGAAGATCAGAAGATGGAGGTTACAGCTTTCCTCTTCGTGGTCAGTCATCTGTAAAGGCTAAAATTCTAGCTATACTGTCTAAAATATCTAATGAGTGATCACCAATAAATTATAAGCTTTAGCAAGAGTTAGACTTTTAAGCATTTATTAAGGAGAATAAGAATTTGGTAAAGAGAGAAAGAAAGGCCTACATTCATCTATTAAAGGGAGAGAGCATTCCTAGCTCCGCTCTCCGCTAGAGTCCCCAGGAAAGAGAGCAAGTCAGAGCACCAGGCTCCCCCTTCTTCCTCCCACAAGCAAACGTCACTTCCTGACACCAAAGAAAAGACTCATGGTCTGGCCCTCAGAGACCTTCACCTCATGGGAGAGCTTTTCTACAGTAAGTCTCCAGCAGGTGGCATCATTCCAATCGTTACACCAGGGACTCTCTCTCCTAATTCTTGACAGTGCTCTACATACAGAAGGCATTTGACAAATATTTCTTGAGTAACTTAATGAATTAATAACATAGGCCATCCTGACTACCCTTATATTTGTAGCAACCTAACTGCTCTTTCTACTTTCTTCACTCTCCTACTCATCTGTCATATTTCTCTCACACTTTTCCATATGGAAGCATTAAACTAACTAAATGACCTTTTAGGTCTCTTCCGAATGCTAAAATTTTTTTAAAGTGTCACTTTTCCACACAGAATCCTTCAGTAATTCCCTGTTGTTAAAGTTCATGCAATAAATATTTATTAAGCATCTAATATTTTTCAGGTAATATGCAAGGCACTGGGGAAATAAAGACAAAAATGAGAGTAAGTTCAAAGAAGATGGGAGAAAAACACATCTATGAGGATGCTTAAGAGCACCTTATAATTATGAGAGGCTGCTTGTGCAAAGACACAGAAACAAAGATGAAACATTGTAGGAAATGTAAGGAACAGCAAGAAGGCTAATTGTTTTGGACTGTAGTGTGTGTGTAAATTCTGTCCAGTAAGCCTGGAAAGGTGGGTTGTGACCAGTTTGTGGAGGACTTTAATGTCAAACAAAGAAGTTTTTATTTTATCCTAGTGGCCTCAGGGTGCCATGGAGGGCGTAAATAGAGCAGTTAGCCTTGGAAAGGAGGGTAACCAGATTGTAACAGTGGGGAGGGGGGTTAGATAGGTAAAGGGACATATGTTGAGGCAGAGTAGAGCCAAGATAATGGAACTCATGTCATATGACTTCAGTCTTTCAGAAAAATTAGGGAACAAGCATCTATTGAGAGGATGAACAGGATGAGCATGCAACTTGAACAGAGAAAATTTGAAATAGTCACCTAATCATGAAAAAAGGTGTCTATGAAAGATGAATAAAAGAACCAATAAGCAGGATATAGGCTGGATAATTGGAATTGGTAGAGGAATCAATTGGCCAGGTTTCATGGCTTCTTTGCAGTGACACTTGGCACCCTAGAAACTGGAGTAATAAACTGGTTAGAAGGCTTTCTGGGGACTGTCACTGAATGTATAGCCAGTTATGGATATAGGCTGGATAGGAAGGAAATGAAGTAGATGTGAGCTTATAGTCTGGAAAGAATAGAGGCTTCGAGGCTAGAGGGGAGTGATGGGGGCAAAGACTTTATCTCAAGTAAAATGACTTTCTTGAATGTTTCAATTCCCAACTGTTAGAATAGGACAAAAACCAAGCTTTATTTATTAAGCATTTGGGGGAGTGGGACAAATGAGTGTCTTAATTGGGGTAGGGCCCTACTGATATGACATTCCCTCAAGTAATGTAATCAGCCCATCTGTAACTTAAAACTCTTAGAGAGTTAGTTGTGTGAGGCACTGAGAGGGTGATTGGCATAATGAGCTGGCAGAGAAGAGAAGAGTTCTAGACTTGAAGTCCAAAAGATCTGAGTTCACATTGTGCCTTAGACCACCAGCTATGTGACCCTGTTACATTATTTAAATCTCTCAGCTTGTTTTCTCATGTCAAATGTGGATAATATTAGCACCTTTTTTCCAGAGGAGTTGTGAAGATCAATTGAGAGAAAAAGAAGAGCTTATTAAATGCTAGCTATCATAACTATTAATATCATTATTATTACCATTAGTCACACAAATAGTATATGTGCGAGGTAGGGCAAGTCTTTCTGACTGCAAGGCTAATTGACTATCCACTGGCTGCTCTCTGAATATAAGAATACAGGACCATCTTTCCTTTTTTCTATTTGATGTTTAATATGTTGGATTATGGTTATAAAGATAAATCAGTGCTTGGATAATGAGACAGGACTACTTGTATTTGATGCTAATGCCTTTGTTATTGAGATGGAGAGACATCTTAGAAATCATCTAGTGCAGTCTTCATTTTACAGATAAGAAAAGTGAAGATCAAAGTTTAGTGACTTGCTTGAGTCACACAGATAGGTAGTGGCAGAGCTAGGATTTAAACCCACATCTAACTGTAAGTTTAGTGCTTTCTTCACTGCACTTCGAAGCTTCTCTGTTATTTTTTGTTTTTGTGTTTCAAGAGTTATATAGAATCATCCTTATTCTGTAACATTACTTAAGGTAGCATTTTTTTGTGAACTTTCATTGATAAAGCAAACTCCCTCTACTGAAGGCAACTTTTTACAACTTATGGTCTTAGAGAGTAACTTGGGTCACAGAACATCAGAGTTGGGACTTGAGTTCACATCTTCGTGTTGCTGGTTCTCTTTTCATTATCCCATAATGACAGCATTTTAATCACATGTTTCTATTAAGACATAGGAAAATAAGTCTTTTACCTTGCCCTTCCCCCAAGATTATATCAGAGATCTGATAATATTTAAATGCATTCATATAGCTACTTCAGAATCTTGGTTGGACAATTTGAGGTACAACTACAACAGTACAGACAGCAGATTGAAGAACTGGAAAATCACCTTGCCACTCAAGCAAACAATTCACATATCACTCCACAAGGTAACATTCTCTCTATAATTATTTTTCTTTTCTTTCTTTTTTTTTTTTTTTTTTTTTTTAGTGAGGCAGTTGGGGTTAAGTGACTTGCCCAGGGTCACACAGCTAGTAAGTCTTAAGTGTCTGAGGCTGGATTTGAACTCAGGTACTCCTGACTCTGTGGCCAGTGCTCTATCCACTGCGCCACCTAGCTGCCCCCATCATTTTTCAATGTAGCAATTTTATAAAATTGGGAGTTGAACTATACTATGTAAATCAAACATTAGATACTAAAGTAGCTATTTTGGAAATGCCAGTTGGAAATTTCCTTTCAAAGTTTTTGTTTGGATTTGCTTTGTTAAATACAAAATACAATGGATTAAAGAATTTGGTGATAATAAAAGGAAGCTCAGTAACAAATGTGTTATTCTAGTTTTACAAATTAGCCTCCTCTTCAGGCATTTCTTTGTACATATGTCTGGCATCCTCTCTATTTGTTTATGGAAATGTTGATGTAGTTTTCTCTTTACCATACACTACTAGAATTCTATTTTGAACAGTAAAAATAAATTGATCTCATTTCTTCTCATGTATTCACAATTAGTAAATTTTTTGCTAATATAAATTTTGTCTTATAGATTTGTCAATGGCTATGCAGAAAATTTATCAAACATTTGTAGCTTTAGCTGCACAGCTTCAATCTATCCATGAAAATGTAAAGGTATGTTTTCATCAACAGTATATAAATATGTATTTAATAAATGTGGGACCCCATATATAAATCTTAGTTTTAACATCCATACTACAAGTATGAGAACTGTTTGATTATATCAAACTAGTTTAAATCACAAAGTATTTTCTCATTTTTGTTTAGTTGAAAATGCTTATTTTGATGACCAGTTTTCAAGTAAAATGATTAAGATTAGACAAACTTCACAAAATGAAGAAAAGTAATCAATACTATTAAAAATGTTTTTCGAAATTAAAAATTTATTTTTTTATCTATTCATTCATTCTTTCATTTATTTAGGTGGGGGAGCAATGAGGGTTCAGTGACTTGCCAAGGGTCCACACAGTTTAGTAAGTGTCGAGTGTCTGAGGTCAGATTTGATACTCAGGTCCTCCTGTAATCCCAGGGCGGTTGCATTATCCACTGGAGCAATTGGTTCTTGAATCTTGGAGGTGATTGGGGACGCCAATGAATTTATTGAGTAGGGGAATGGCATAGTATCAACTAGCTTTTAGGAAAATCACTAGTGATTGAATGAGGGATGAGGCAGGCAGACCCACAAGTAGGCTATTGCAATTGTACATTCATGAGATAATGAGAACCTGCACTAGAGTGGTGGCAGCGTTAGATGAGAGAAGGGGGCATATTCAAGAGATGTTGCAAAGGTAAAATCGATAGACTTTGCAACAGCTTGGATATGGGGGATGTTAGACACTAAGGAATCCAGAATGACCCCTAGGTTGTGAGCCTGGGCACCTGGGAGAATGGTATTGCCTGCTACATTATTAGGGAAGTGGGGGTGGGGTGAATTAGGGGTTTTAGTTGGAAATGTGAAATTGAAGGTCAACCTAGAGATTGATGAAGGATAGGTAAATTTGAGAATCATTAACATAGAGGTGGTAATTAAATCCATAGGAGGGAGAATTAGTATAGAGGGAGAAGAGTAGAGGCCCCAGTAGAGAACCTTAAATTAGTCTTTTGCCACTCTTGTGTCTTCTTTTTCAGTTTTCTGTCATCACTTCCATCTCTTCTAAGGTATCCTTTTTAAAATCTGACTTTGTACTTAAACTCCCTCTGCAACTATATTAGTCTCTTTAGGTGCCTCCTCCTTCTTCTTCATTATTTTTATTGTGACAATATCATTTTTGAGAGCTTTCCATCCTTCTTGAATTGACATCTCTTTCAGGATCTCAGGTCATTGGGTCTTCTCCATCTTACCTTTGAATTCTTCAAATATCTTCTTCTAAATTCAAGGATACATGTGACTGCTATTTGTGTTCCCTAAAAGTTTCATTGGTGCCTTTTGTCTTTACTTGCTATCATTCCCCACCCTCTTCCATATTGAACCTCCTTGTGATACAGGGGAAAAATTAAGAAAAAACAGCTGATAGCAAAATTTGATCTAACAGTATATACAGTATTGGGTCTTAGTAGTCCCCTCACCTCTGTTTGGAAGGACAAAGTATATTTCATCATATCTTCTATAGGACCTTTTTTAGTCTTTCCATTACTTAGAGTTCATTCTTAGTGATATTTTCATTATTTGTAGTATTCATTGTATATTTTATTTTCTTGGTTCTGCTTATTTTGTTCTGCCTTAGTTCATATGAATCTTACCATGTTTTTTTTAATTCCTCATATTCATCATTTCTTGCTGCAAAATATATCATTACATTTACAGACCGTGTGTGTGTGTGTGTGTGTGTGTGTGTGTGTGTGTGTGTGTGTGTGTGTATTTTTAAAACTCTATTCCCTAAATAGTAGGCACCCATTTTTTTGTTTAGTTCTTTGCCACCACCAAGATCACTGCTCTGATTTTTTAATTATATCTTGAACCTTTGTTTCCATCTTGAATTCCTTGTGGCATGGTGGCCAAGTAATGTGTTACAGGGTCAGTTTTTTTCCTGCATTTAAATTACTATTGCTTATTTGACTTGGTTTCAGATGATCATTTTCTGTTTATGAATCTTAATTTTGAAAGCCGTTCATGTCCTTTTATGTCACAACCACTTATATTATGGAGAATGGCTTTTGGTGTTACAGAGAAGACTTTCCATCTACAGCTAGAAGGGAAACCTCACTCAGAGGCCATGTTAATTATGCCCCCTAATTTTACAGATGAAAAAATTGAGTTTCAGGGAGGTTAAGTCAAATGGTAGTAAATATAACTTGGGTGTCATACTCTTATCAAAGAAGTTCACAAATTTTAGCACCAGTTTTGGGGTATACCAAGTATTGGTAAAAAGAGAACACCTGGGTCAGAAAGTTAAGAAAAGGCCTATCTAGCCTAGAGCCCAGCCTGGCCTGATTCTTCCTCCAAGTCCTCCACCACGAGCCTGTCTGAGAGACAAACTGTGAGTGGAGGCGGGTCTAACACACAGCTTCAAGCTAGCATCAACCAAATCCATTGGTTTACTGGGCTTGAGGATGGTCCTGTGTTGAGGTCAGAGTTTACACCCTCTGAAAACACACCTTCTTGAGGGTCAGGCAGGTGTGGTTTTAATTGAATTAACTTTAAGTGAGTTAATCAGGAAGTCAGTCAATCTAATCAATCTTTATCCAATCAATCCCCTTAGCTGGGACCTTCTGGCAGTCAAAAACACATTATTTTCTCACAATGTAAAGATAATTTTCAACATTTATTTTCATAAGATTTTTAGTTCCAAATTTTTCTCCCTCCCCAAGACAGAAAGCAATCTGATATAGGTTATATATGTACAATCACATTAAACATTTCTGCATTGGTCATGTTGTGAAAGAAGAATCAGAACAAAAGGGGAAAGCCTCAAAGAAAACAACGACAACAAAGTAGAAACAGTATGGTTCAATCTGGGTTCAGAATCCACAGTTCTTTTTTCTGGATGTGGAGAACATTTTCCATCATGAGTTCATTTTTCTAAACCATACCAGAGAGTGGTCATTTAGACTTTGTTGAAAAGCCTCCTGAGGTAGCCTATTCCAATTTTGAATACTTATAAGTTTGGGGAAATTTCCTTCATATGAAGCCTTCATTTGCTTCTTTGTAGATTTAGCCTGTTTTGTGAAGACAGAGCAAATCTAATCTCACTCCCATGTGATAGCCTTTCAGATACTTGGAAGACAGATATCATTTGTCTACTTAGTCTTCCTGTCTCCAGTAGGCTGGATACCTCTTAATTCTTTCAGTTGATTCTGATACTATTTTCTATGTACACAATCTTCAGCTTATCAATGAATAATCTTCCTGAAATTTGCTAAGAACTGAAAACAATGCTCCAGGTTGGGGCATGACCAGGACAAAGTATAGTGGGACTGTCACTCTCTTAATCCTTGGCCCTAAGTTTCTTAGCTCTTATGTGACACTGTTGATTCATATTGAGCTTGTAGTCCATTTAAAACAAAACAAACAAAGAACATAGAAAGATACTGTACGTATGTGGTACTTTGAAAACAATATGTGGGGGCAGCTAGGTGGCACAGTGGATAAAGCACCGGCCCTGGATTCAGCAGGACCTGAGTTCAAATAACCAGTTTAAGACATCTGACACTTACTAGCTGTGTTGATCTGATCCTGGCAAGTTAGTTAACTTCCTTGCCCACACAAATATCGAAACAAAACAAAACAAAAAACATACCAATATGTAAAAGATTCTGCCTCTGTGATGAGTAATGATAACATTGGGCTTCTCTCATTTTTCAGTGTTAAAACCGTGAGTATTACAATTTTAAACTTTGAAAATTTGGAGAGGGAAATGGAGTTTTGGCCTGATGCTTTTTGGTTGCTTTGTCATCTATATAAATCTCTATATGGTAGTGGGAAAAACTATATGAGAAAATTTTGATGGTTTTTCAGTAGTTACCATGAAATGACAACCTAAGAGAAATTTTCATGTGAAAGTTCTTTAGATTTTTAAGAATATGTCTGAGGGGGATTCTCTTATTATATTTGGTAATTAGTTCAACCAGAAATTTAGGATCCTTGAGTTTTATTTTATTACCATATTATTTCCCGGGGAGTATCATATAGAATATCTCAGTGGTTTGTTTTTTTTTTAATCTAATTTGAAGAGATAATTTATAATAGTTGGAACAAGATTTGACTTTTAGTCAGTAAGTATTTATTAAGCTCTTACCCCTTTTCTTATTGTGCCTTTTTTAATGTTGCACAGGTTATCAAATTGATTGAAACAAACTAAGTTACCTTATCTACCTAGGACCCACCGATATTGACAATTCTCTCTTTTTTTGTTGTTTGCAAGGCAATGGGGATTAAGTGATTTGCTCAGGGTCACACAACTAGTAAAAGTGTCAAGTGTCTGAGGCCAGATTTGAACTCAGGTCTTCTGGAATCCAAGGCCAGTGCTTTATCCTCTGTGCCACCTAGCTGCCCTCACTTTAAACAATTCTCAAAGGGCTAATGTTTCATCAGTATGTCTACTTTACATGAATGTAGATCATTTCTCACTCTGATGCCCATATCATTTAACTTATAAAGGCTTGAAGTGCTTTATAATAAATGCTGTTAATCAGATTTTTCAGTTTTATTGACTTCACATAAAAAATGAAGTTCTAAAGTGGGTTATTTTATAGTGCTTTCCAGTGCACCAAAAAAGGAAATTTATAAAAGATGTAAGTATCAAACTTTGTACCTTAGGTGTGTCTGGATCATTCTGTGCCTTGCTTCTAGGCCTCTGCAGTCCTTCCAATTGCCAGCTTAGAAAAGGTTCACTTTGGGGCAGCTAGGTGGCACAGTGGATAGAGCACTGGCCCTGGATTCAGGAGGACCTGAGTTCAAATCCAGCTTCAGACACTTAAACACTTACTAGCTGGTGTGCCCCTGGGCAAGTCCTTAACCCCAGTTGCCTCGCAAAAAAAAAAAAAAGTAAAGATTCAACTCTCTTCAGCTAGTTTTCGACAGGCAGCAGAACGTTGAAACTGGTAAAGGACCTAATGGTATTTTATCCTTTCAGTAAGATCTGTACTAGAAAATAACATGAATTGTTCTTAGCATTTTTTATTCTGTATTCTTATAGGTGACAAAATCCTACTTGATTATATATTTTATTTACTGATGTCCTTAAAGCAGAAGTCATCATTTACACAGTTATTTCTAGCAATATAAGGGAAAATACAAGCACAACTCAACATTTTGCCTATGGTACTGCTATTCTGTAGGCATACATTCAATCTTATTTTTTGTCTTTTTGATGAAAACTTTTCATTCTGCTTCAGGAAGGAAATTGGGTACTACCTATTTCTCTAGCAGAAAAGTTGACCAGTTGGGAGGGAGTTGCAAGAAAGAGAAGAATGTATGAAGTAGAATTTAAAGATTATATCTATTTATCCTAAAGCTTAGCTAGTGTCTCTTAGATTTTATTTATATAAGATGTGACTATACTGTGCCCATTCTCACTATAGCAAACATAGATAAGTAATGTGTAATGAATAAAATATGGTGTTTAAAAAGAAATTCAGGAGAGAGCACACCCGTCATAGACCCTATTTCCCTTTGCAAAAAACTCATATGTACTAACATACCATCAGTTTAGAAGGAAGATGGTCTGTGGCTAGTGGCTATGGACTTTAGGATACTTTTTTGGTAACGTATTTTCACATTTTATATTACTGTTGAATACAGTATGGCGCTCTTGTGGAAACTTGTTGTTGTTGTTGTTTATCCTTTTAGATGCTCAAAGAACAATATCTTGGTTATAGAAAAATGTTCCTGGGAGATGCCATGGATGTTTTTGAGGCAAGACGAGCAGAAGCCAAGAAGTGGCAAAGTGCTCCAAGAGTTACTACTGGTCCCACCCCTTTCAGCAACTTACCAAATGCAGCAGCCGTTGCGATGGCTGCAACACTCACACAGCAGCAACAGCCTGCTACAGGTCTGAATGCATTCAAGTTATAGCTTATTAGTGTTACAACTACAGTCAGTTTGTGTACATTTTTATATAAGGTCTTCCTTTGTGTCAGTATTTAAAGTTTCTATGAGTAGCTGTTATCTAGAGAAATCTGAGCATTGTGACAAAATTATAAATATAAATATATATATATATATATATACATGTTAGAAAATGCAGGGTAGACTTAGCAATAATAATAAATCAGTTAGATATTTAATGTTGTCAGTATTCTTAATGGTATTTGCTGAATCACTCAGTACCTTATGGGACTTAATCTTTTGCTATTAAATTTCCCTAAAGTATATACTATTAAGTTCTAAAATTGTAATTATGTGGTACATAACTTCAAAGTCAGAAATAAGCAATCCAGCTACACATTACATTTTCTGATGTAAAGCAGTTGATTCATTTTCATCATATAACATTGTATTTGGCAACCCACATGTACATCCGAAATGAAGTTTGCTTTTACTGAAGGTATGTTAAAGGTCATGCAGGTGTTGGGTGTGTGTTTGTGTTGACTGGAAGGCATATGTACTGACTCACCAAACCAATTTTTGAAGAAGAAATATATTAGGCCAGCTTTTGGTCTGGTGCCTTGAAAATGAACAGAAATGATGAGAGAAAGGAAAGCTGTGTGTGAGTGTGTGTGTGTGTGTGTGTGTGTTACAACTGCTTAGATTAGGTTGAACATAAAGAGATACTTGAATAGAAGAAAACTAAGCTGATTATAAAATAATGGTTGAGAAGGATATAATCAGATTCTTTTTAAACCTATTTCTAGGCAAATCTGCATTTTAGGGTCAAAATAATTTTTATTATGTTTATTCCAACCTTTATCTCTAGTCTTATTACTTGCCCACTTTCACAGACCTGTTTTTTCTGTGATTGGCTGCACTAGATTTTGGTATACAAAAGACATGTACTTTATTTAGATGAAGATGGTATTTCTCCTTTTTCATAGATAGATTTTTACAAAATGTAAAAAAAAAAAAACCAGTTATTTCTTCCACAGCACCTTAGTTTATTCTGGCATATATACCAAGAGGCTAGGTCTAGCAGTAAGTTAAAATAGTGCAAGAAATTTTTTAAATTTTTAAATAAAATCGTGACTGTTTTATGGCCTTTCAATTTATAAATTTAGCCTCCATGCTAAGAATAACATGGATTAAACATTTATCCGTTGAACACCTGCCCTGTGCAAGGCACTGTGAGGGGTATAAAGATGAATAATGTGATCCCTGCCTTCAATGAGCTTGCAATCTTGTATGTTCTTTGGTGTTTGCTGCTTGGTATGATTATTATTCTCACAACTTCATAAATGAAAATGATACTGCTGACCCACCATCATTAGAGCACCTTGAATTTTTTCCATCAGTGGTGATGGATTTGCACTGACCCATAGACACTTTCTACTTCTTGGTCCTTTTGTGACCAGTGGTGTATGTACATATACACAATAGATGACTGTTATTGATGTGTGATCTCTGGTTATGAAACAGAAGAATGCTAACTGGTCCCAATAGAAAGTAAACCCTTACTAGGGAATCCTTGGCACTGGGCACTGAGTTAACTAAACTACAGAATTAGAATAATATACTAATTTCTCTCCTACTTATAGAAGTTTTTGTCAGTTTCCATCCCAAGCAAAAAAACTTGGGAAGAGTCTGAATTATTAAAGTGTCATGCCAGAAATTAATTCCTCTGGTATAGACAACCAAGATAAATTGTAATAAACTGCTCTGTCAGAGGGAGAGTTAAAACTTCCTGATGAGACATCTTACCTTGAAAGTTCTTGGGTTTTTCCTCTAGAGTTTTGTTACCTTTCATATATTTCTATATATGTAGAGGCTTAGAGTGCCTGTTAATTACCCTGAGAAACAATCTTCCTGTTTGCCCATGGGCTTTCATTTAAGATGCTTTCCTTAGGCTTTGGGGGAAATCAACTGTACCTTCTTTTTATCACTACAGAAACTCTGATCGTATAAGGTTTTTATGAAGTCTGTGACTTTCCAGTTTGAGACAGGAATATCCCCAGCCTTGTCAGTATGAAAGATAAATGGTAGTGGGATTATATTACAGAATGGGTCTTAACTTAGAGTTGTATGTTTGTCAGACCCGAGCAACTGAGCAGTTTTGATAACCAGACTGTATTGTGTTAGAACCTTGCTGTGTCCCCTTTGTTCTTTCCCTCCCGTAGAGGTAGTCTGTGCCCATAACACAGCCATTCTGTTGGGCCTCTGCCCAGTGGAAGCTTGAGGGATCTTGGTATAGTGATTGTCAGTATTAACATTTAACAGAAGCAAGGTTTATGCATCCTTCAGAGTGCATGTACAAAGCAGTATTCTGATGAGCCTGTTGACTGCTCAGCTGGAAACAGTTCATTTTTTATTCATATGCTGTTCTACATACTACAGAGTTAACTTATTCTTTTGTCCATGACTCTGTGAATCTGTTTTAAAGTGTTTTAAATAAAGGGGAAATTTTTCTCTGATACGTGCCAGTGGAAAATTTTTAAAATCATCTATGAGCAGCTAGGGTATTTTTTACTGTTTTCAGATTCTGCTGCTGACCTGTGCAAGATTTGAGCCAGTTTCTAAGTTGTCAGGTGCTTTTTTGGTTTTTAAGAATAGATCCATTCCTTGCCCATTGATAATGTAAATATATGGGCACAGAGCTGACTTTTTAGACAACTATCTCTTGCAGGTGGTCCATATGTTTTCCCCAGAGACACAGGATTCAAATAGGTGATCTATTGAGGTCTTTTCTTAATATTGGTTTTGGTTTTCTCTATGTAGATATATTTGTAGCTCTTAGGCAAGTGTATTCTATAGCTACTGTTTTTCTGGAGGCTAAGGAGTAATGGAGATGCCAGAGAGCTGCTTATAAGTTAGCATGTCCATATGAGACAAACACGAGGATAAGCATTCTTGGATAAGTTAAAGGACAATGGGAAAGGTTCTCCATTTGCTCCAAAAGAGCTCCCTTAGCCTTTTCATAAATTGATGTACAGTAATTTAAATGTAATGTTTGCAGTATAATTGTTAACTGAATAGACATGAAGAAAACCCTAACTTACTGTTTTGTTATTATCATTTGCTTATTTTAAAGGTATTTGATGTTTACATAATATGAGACTTTTTCTCATACTTGGCTGCTGTTCTTAAGGAGAGCTGAGACCATTTTGTTAGGGATTCATATTTTTTAGCTTTGGATTTAGGTTTGGAAATCTTAGGCTTAGTGTTAACCAGGAAATCCTAAGTCTTCCATCCAGAAATTTTAGGGGTTTGTGAATTTATTATTATTTATTAACCAAAGGAACATTCCCCATTAAATCAGTAAGTATGAAAATTTTCAACTGGGCGAGGGGATGTATTTGATTTTTTAAAAAATAGGATTTGGTAACCATAAGGTAGCATCTTTCGGTGTTTTAACTAATCTTTGAACATCTTAAAGAGGTTTTAAGCACTTGCCTTTTCCTGTAAACCAATTGTAGAAGGTAGGATTTATTGATAGAAAATAGGAATTACAATGCTAAGCTTGATTGTATTGTGTGTGAGTGTTATGTGGTAACTGGTAAAAATGTTACTGTAAGTAAAGGTTCACTTTGGGCTATCATGATGACTTAGTACTACTTAAATGGTTTCTTGGTGGAGAGTTTATTTATTAAACTAGCAGTCCTTCAGGGCATAACTGTTAAGATTTTGAAGTATACTATTAGACTTGTTAGAATAACTTTTGTCTGAAGGATTTGTCTCTCATGTCCTAAAAATGAAACCAATTTATAAAAGTAGCCAAAGAATGCATTATTTGCTAGTACTTTGGCACAGGACAAAATTTTCAATTTGAAAATGATGTACATTTGCCTACTTGATTATAAATGATGTTGCCTTCAGAATTTTATGTTAAAGTACAAAATCAACTGAAGTATCATATCTGTTGTACAATGGAAAATCTTGTCAGTTTTAGGGATGGATTCTGGTTTGTTTTTTTTCTATAGCTTGACTGTTGGTGTTTAGAATAACAATGTTCTGTTGGTCTTAAAATATATACACAAACAACAAAAACAACATGTTATATTTGATAAATATCTTGATTTGGAGGGCTGAGGGATGTGGTGTTTTTATTATTATTCTTGGTCTTCCACCAGCAGTGCCTCCTATTAATGTGTAACTTGAGGCCTTCCCTTAAACTTGAAGAAACTGGACATATGTTTTCTGCATATTTTGTTCAAATTATGAAATTGTCTTTAGTTTATTTGTACTGTGAAAACAGTTTTTTAAAAGAGCTACTAAGCAGATATTTGAATCTCAAAAATGGATGTAAAAAAATTAAATAATTTTTTAACTTATTTTTTAAAATAGTAGTGTAAGGGCCCTGGCTGCTATCAGTTGTGTTACTTTTTGTTTTATGTTTACGATCTATTTAGAAAATTCAGTTTATTTCATTATTTAGATAGAACAAAGTTTCTCAGCTATGGTTACCCATAAGTACTTTATAATTTAACACTACTTTTTGAACATAGAAACCTTATTCTGCATTGGACAACTTGAAGACTTTGATTTCTTTTACAATTTAAATTTTTTAAATGTGTTTTGCTTTGGTGATACCCCCACCCCCACACTTTCAGATGCACTGATCACTGTGTTTGAAAATGACAAGACAATGAAGATTGTACTGTGCAGAAAACCTGTCGAATCATTTTCATAAATCATTTATCAAAATGAGAGATTTTTAGACTTTTGTATTCTGGGTCACTAACACTGTTCAAAAGGAGAGGCTAGTTTGTTTCTGTCCTCACCACTCTCAGCCTAAACTATAACAAATGGGAAAGGAGTTTCTAATGAATCTTGATCTGAGATATTTCTAAAATTAAGGGGGAAAGTTTCTGAATTGAAATCTTGAATGTATTTATTGAATTGGTCAAGGTACACAACTGTGCCTTTGTAAATGTTTATTAATCTATAATATTTATTAATCAGGTGATTTGAATAATTTAACTTTATTGAATGGTGTAATGTAGCAGAACTTAACAACAGAACTCAGTTATCACTTTTGTGAACAAGTTTGAATTGTCATGTTACTGTGTAATTGATTTGCTTTAAAATGAACAATAAATTTAATAAAATAAAATATTGTCTTGTTTTTTTATCTATTTATTGTATACTTAAAATTTGGTCTTTCAAACCATACCAAGTTTTCAGTTTTCACTCTTAGTAAGTAGCATGATAGTTTTATAGTGTTAGCATCAGTCTTTTTGCTAAAGTAAGATCTGACACTAACAGGAATGAAAGTTTCTGTAAGTAAAGAACAAAAACCATGAAATTCTACACTTGATTCACTGTCTAGTTTTGCTAAAAGGTAAGAGAGTTAAGATAATTTAAGAACTAAACCAATAAGATTTGCATTGATAATATATTAAATATTTTCATTATTTTGGTGTATAATTTGTTAGATTAGATGACTTATATTTACATACCTTATAAGTTCCTTTCCATGTGGTAATACTGTCTTAATTTTCTAGTTTTGATTTTTAAACTTTCATCTTAGGTTTGTCAGGTGGAAAAGAGAAGTTAGATACGGGAAAAATTTTTGAGATTCAGGTTTTAAAATTTTTAATGAAACTTGTCTAAAAGCAATTAATGTTCACTCTTAAAATAAAGAAACTTAAATCTTGAAAGAGTAAGGCAAGCTTTTTTTCCCCATTTTCTTTTTTTTTTTTTATACCAGGGCCACAGCCATCTCTGGGAGTTAGTTTTGGAACACCATTCGGCTCAGGTATTGGCACTGGCTTGCAATCAAGTGGCTTAGGTTCTTCAAATCTTGGAGGTACACTTTAACTTTTCTAATGTTTCCTTTAACCTTTATATATCTGAACTGTTAATAGCAAAAATTTTATAAGAGGATCTTCTGATGTTTCAGAAGTTAAAATTAGCTCTGGCATGAAAGATTCTCCAAACTTTATCAATGCCTTATAGTGACAGCTTCATAGGGAGCAAAATAGATGGTTATTGAAGCTATGAAACTTTAATACAAAAAGGTGAGGGAGGTCAATATAAAGTAACATTTTAAATTATATTAATTAATTATTCTTATTATAAGACAATCCCACTTCAGAGCCCTAGCTATTTTCTCTTGTCATTAATTAAGCTTTTAAAAAATTCTCATTTGTAGAAAAGGGAACATTTTAAGCAATGAGACACATTTTAGTACAGGAGATAAAAACTGAACTACTTATATAAATAAAATTAGTTCTTAACTGATTTATACTACACATAGAGTAATTTCTTGTTACCAGTTTTGCAGATTATCCATGGCCATTTTTGCATTGTAGCTTGACTTCTCCCCATAGAACACAGTCCTTTGTTGTGTGCCTGGTTATGCATCTTCTTACTTAAACATTACAATATAATTTTAATGTTGCCATAAGAAAATCCAGTGTAAAAAAACTTTCATGTATTTCAATTCCATTTGCATGGTGAGTCGAGAGAGTTGGTCATACTGTGAATAAACTATGTTTCTATATAGCATAGTTCCCTCATGTCATGGTTCACAAAACAACTTTTCCTCAGGGAACTAAATTCTAAGTTGTTGTAACTAATGAAAATATGGAATTATTCTGATTTTGTATCATGGCCTTTAGCTGTACAAATAATGTTTAATACTAAGCATCAGAATCAGTATTCAAACTTCTGCTTCAGAAAGTTTTGTGAACCAGTAAAAGTGTTTTTTAAATACTGTAAAAAATTTCAAATTATTTGTTATATAACTTGTTAGGTTTGTTGAATGGCTGGTCTTATATGTGGTCTTAAAGGAATCATCTGTAATTCCTTGTGTAATTTATTTATTCAGGAAAAAATACAATTTGTTTTTGCATTTGTGAAAATAGTTTTACTGTCTACGTAGAAACACCACTTTTCTATTTTGCATTAGGTCTATTTAAACAGAACATATGAAAGTTAATTGGATTTCACGAAGAAATGGGAATTGTAGAGATTTTGTATTTAATTGAAATTTTTGCATATCAAAAGCAAAATAAAATGGGCTTTTAATATATAAAAATATCTGTAAATACTGAGTTCTCTGATAGTGTTATGTGCCATGTTCACAATCTAGAGAATCTTCTTTCATTAAATGAAATAATTTGAAAGAGGGAAATACTTTTGTGCCTACTAAGCTGGAGTTAACTCATGGTGTTCATTAAAAGTCTCTAGCCCATTCGATAGAGAAACTAATGAGCTATGTGGTCTTGTTCTTGTTCCTGTTCTTGATCACTTCCTGTTTTCTTAACTAAAATATGAATGGATTATTAATATGCATTCTAAGCAGGTGCAAATTTGTTTAACTCAAAATTAATTTTATTTGTTTCCTTATTACATCTTCTGATTAAAGAAAAGTTTAGGGCAGCTAGATGACACAGTGGATAGAGCACTGGCCCTGGATTCAGGAGGACCTGAGTTCAAATTTGGTCTCAGACACTTAACACTTACTAGGTGTGTGACCCTGGGCAAGTCATTTAACCCCAATTGCCCTGCAAACAAAAAAAAAAAAGAAAAGAAAAGTTTACATGTCTGTACAGCATTGATTTGAGCAAATGATGACTGCTAGATTAGCATTTTGTATGAACTCATCTCAACAATTTCATAAATACACATTGCTAAACAAGTTTTGAAATAAGCTTTTATTTATATAATTTATGTTTACATAATTTATATTCACATAATTATACAAGATTATACTTGTAAAACTTCTGACAATTTTAGATTTTATCTGTTATTAGCTTTTGACTTATCTTTTATGTGCCATTGTATGTTTCTCTACCACCCTTCCACTAGGATTTGGAACTAGCTCTGGTTTTGGAAGCAGCACTACAGGGGCCTCCACATTTGGATTTGGAACAACAAATAAACCCTCAGGAAGTCTTAGTGCAGGTTTGTTTGTGTCTGAATTTTAGAAAAATTTCAAAGTGTAAAGAATTTGATTAAAGATATAAATATTGCTTTTATTCTGCATATCCAAAAAAGATCACTTGGTTTCGCCCTATATTATGGTATGCAAAAATATATTTACGTGGATCTTAATCTTCATCCTGCTTCTTTTAAATGTCAGATTTTCAGACTTCCTAATTTAATTCCCTAATTATGCTCATCCTTAGTAATAATAGCTATAATAGTAAGAGCTAGAATTTATGTAGCTAGTGCTTCATGGTTTGCAAAGCATTTTACATACATTATCTCCTTTATCCCCATAACAACCGTGGGATGTAGAAATTGTTATTATCCTCATTTTACAGATGAGGAAACTGAGGCTAAAAGAGGTTTAGTGATTTGTCCAGGGTCACAAATATAGGAATTGGAACTCTGGTCTCCCTGACACCAGGTCTGGTCTTTCCTCCATCTTTCTACATACTGGCCTCCTTACCTAGGCAGCAGTTCTTTTGGGCACTCTTGGCATATTTCATTTGAAACAGTTTAGCTTAGCTTAACAAATTTATCATGCAATTGCAGCCAAATATTTAATAATATTCACCCGTGAAATATTCTAGGAAAAGATTTGATTCCAAAGATAAGACATTCAGCAGCTGAACATTCTATTTGGCTTTACTTCACATGAAACCATAAGTAGTGTCTGTAGTTCTATGCCTAAAAGAACAGTATTTCTATTAACATGTAACTGTTTACTTTTGGATTATAAACTTTGACAGGCCACAAAGTACATATAACTTTGAAACAATTTTAGATTTGTAACTAATAATTGGTGTCATGTGATCCTTAAACGGTCAGTGTTTGATAATAAATAGCATACCCCTAAAACAACTTGTACTGATACATGTTTACTTTGAAAGACATTTAGTGTATGGTTGGTTAATGTTTCAAATGGACATGTCCAGGTAGCCTACTAAGCTAGTCATAATGCTTTTCTCTTTTGAGGGCTGAAAGGATTGCTGTTCTGAAGATGATAGTGGTGGTATGATTAACTCAGCTAGAATGTCATGTCATTTTAATTACCCAAAGGTGATTATATCAAACCAGGCTTGCACAATTATTCATCTTTTCAATTTGCCCCTTGAAACTAGACATTGTGTGTAGTGGTGGGCTGCTTGGTTATAGCAGGGATCATGAATGAGGATTGAATGCTTAAGATAAGTCTCACCTCTTTCACGCAGAGTCGAAACGACTTTGGTAGGAATTAAAAGGTAAGGCCTTTGGCTTAGTCTGCATGCTAATTTCTGGTAGTACCAGAAAGATTTTTCTTGCCTAATACCACGTGTTAAAAGTTGAGTAGGCTCAGATTACTGAGCTATTAAATTTCTTTCAATTTTTTCAGATACCAATTGCTTTTTTTCCAAGAAATATATGAAGTTGTTGTTTTGATTTAACTTCTGATATAAATATTTTCTCCCCTACACACAAGGCTTTGGCAGCTCAAGTACAACTGGGTTTAACTTCAGCAATCCCGGCATCACAGCATCAGCTGGCCTGACATTCGGGGTGTCCAATCCTGCCTCTGCAGGATTTGGAACAGGAGGACAACTCCTTCAGCTGAAGAAGCCGCCAGCTGGGAACAAAAGAGGAAAAAGATAAACACTCGGGTGGGCGGGGCAGTAAAAGCTGCAGCCGCTCTGTTCATTCTACAAATCTATTTTTCTAGAAACTGATGCAACAGTGAAATTGCATCCCAAGAGATTTATAAGGTTTTGATATTTTTCCCTACTCTTAAATTTAAATTGTATCCACACCAGTGATGATGAACAGCTATTTTCTTGTTAACATTAACCCACTTGTGTATTTTTATTATTTTAGTTCCTAGCTTTAGAAATGTTTTGGTGATATCACTGAGAAAACTTGTAAAACCATTTATTTAGCCTAATGTTAGCAGTGTTTTTGTTAATAAGACCTATTCATAGAAACGGATGCATATTTGTTCCTTGTACATATATAAAGTATATTCTAGTATAGATATAAAAAAGTTCATAATTTCTGTTCTTTGAGAAGGCCTTTTGGAATCTACTGCAGGGCATTTCTGTGAATATGTATGTAAATATATACAGCATAATGCACACTTGTGTGTACATATTAAAATATATATTTACACACGTACAAACCTTGCCTCAATGTTATCTCTACCCCCTTTTGAGTCTTTCTTTTTCCGTGTTTTTGTCTTCAGAGCCTCACTGCCTGTTAGGATGCTATGTTGCAGTCCGTGGCTAACAAACCTTTGCCAGTCAACTTCATTGCTGAGTTGGCTCTCCCCCCTCCATTTCAGCCTTCACCTTCCATAGCCACTCCAAAGAAAGAACTCACGTCATCTGATCCTGTGGCATATGCAAATAGCTTTTAAAACCTTATCAGCATCCTGTGAGAATGAGGTTTTAAAAGGTTTTCTTTCTTTTTTTTCTAAGACTGACCTTCAGGAGAATACTGACAATTCTAGACTGTTGGTTTAGGGGCAAAGAACTGAGAAGCCAAAGCTCCCAGTGCTGTGCAGGTGATGGATGCGCTGACTCTTACTCTGGTGGCCAGTTTTCTGACATTCCAGCATGGAGTCTCTTCACAGAGGGCTGCTGACAGCCACACCAAAAGAAGGGGCTTGTCATCAGCCCTCAGTGTCTTAAGTAACTGTCTAATATAGAATAGAGCAATCGTATATTTTGAGAGTAAAATATTCATTCTTGCCAGCCTCTCTATAAACTACCCCTAGTCTTTATATTAGAGAAAACTCCATGTTATAACATGCTAATACTGTCAAATCGCATCTTTGTATTTAGTGTTTCTAAAGTAAAATGGTGGGGATTGAAGGGGACATCCTTGTAAGGAGTGAGCTGTCTTATCTGAGATTTTCCACCACCAAACAGTGAGTTATCTTGCAAGTACAGGTATCAGATGGAGTGTGAGCATAGAACTTCATGGACAGTAATGTACTTTTTTATACAGAAGGGTTTTGTATATAATGTGCATCAAATCAAATATTTACAGAAGCATTTTCACCAAGGCAACTTTTTTTCTAAAACAAGTGTTGCACATATATATTTTTTCTAGTATGATGTCAGTTGCTTTTGATCATAACAGTGTTGTCAAGTTTTGTATGTTTGGAATGGTTCTGCATACAATGATTGGTCTTCTTTGATACATTAAAAAAGGGATATGTTTGGGTTTTAGTACTAAAATTGTTTTCACTTTTGTTCCTGAATCCGACTTTAATCCGAGGGATCTGAGGAAGATATAGAAAAACCATGTTATTTGGTTTTTGAACATTGGTCATAATTAACCATTACATGCAAACCAAATTTTTCTTTAAAAGGTATATTGCATTGGGCTACAAAAAAAACAAAAACCCAATGTGGATATTTGCATTCCTTTGTTACTGCTTCATTTCTTTTTAAAAAATGTTAAATTTTAAAATGTTGAACCACTGGAATTCTTGTACCATTTGTGAAAATTCTATATGTGCTGCCATTGTCCACGTTGTCTGCACTTTGTCTGCAACCTACCATTGTGTAAACAATAAAATTTATTGCATCAATGCTCCAAACCCTTAGAGCCATCACTTGCCCATTAATATGAAAATTTGCTAGTGATTCTTAGAATTTTAGCCTCTTAGTTGAATGGGTCATCTTGATATGTTTTATTAATTGGTTTGTATTTTTTTAAACCTCCTAGCCACATCTAGGTAGGCTTCTCTTTTGTATCCTCTAAATCTGTTTGTTGGTTTCTCATAACAAAGCAAGCACCATGTCAATTTTTTTTCTGAACATAAATGTTGCCCTTTTGTTAGAACAAGATAAGTTCCATTACAGTAAATACTACCATAGTGGGCCATGTATTGCTCTCTGTGTGTAGTCATTTTAGAACAAGATAGATTTATTCATCTGTATTTCTTAGTGTTCACATCTAAGAATGGCCTCCTTATTTGGTATTCTCCAAATCACACAAATGCAAAATTACTTGAGCAAAAATGTCCCTTAGGGTTGAGAACCCCAAGTATGCCTTGATTAGGAGGCTCTAAAACTTCCTTCCTCGGTGGCATATGCATCTTCTCGGGGTTCAAGCAGAGAGCCAGATAAACTTGCCCCCATATTGAGTTTGACATTTCTTGTTTTGGAAAGTGTGACTGCTAATTGATTTACTTTCTGATTTAGTACCCAGCCCTCATCTCCTATTACATACTGTATTGGGGAGGTTTGTATCAAGGAAGGTAACAGGTTGGTCCTGGCTTGTGTGCTTGGCTGTTTGGATGCCCAAGCATGATGAGCAGGCAGAAGGTATAATACCACCATAGACTGCTAGATTTCCTTACTATACTAAATGTCAAATGTTTTACTTATTATCTGTATCAACAGAAGAGAAACTAGCGCTATGGTTCCAAAAGTGACCCTTCCCCAGGGAATTCAATACATTATTTTAGGGGGGAGAGGAATGGACATGGTTTGCCAGCCAGGGATTCTTTTTTTTTTTTCTCAGTCATTAAGACAAGGGGGGAAAAAAGCTATTTAGAGAATTGTGAGAAAGAAGTACTTTGTCATGACCTCTTATGTAAAACCTAATTCATGGTTCCAATTTTGCTTAAATTAAACATTTTTCGGGGGCATCTAGTTGGTGCAATAGTTAAAGCCCTGGATTCAGGAGGACCTGAGTTCAAATCTAGCCTCAGACACTTGACACTTAGTAGCTGTGTGACCCTGGGCAAGTCACTTAACCATCATTGCCCTGCCCCCCCCCATTAAACATTTTTCCTTTTCTTTGTAAATTATCCTTTATCTAGAGGCCAATAACATGTTAACTTTGCAAAGAATTTTTAAACATTTGTCTGGTTGACTGAGGGTGCTATGGTTAAGGATATAGAACATGTAGATTCAGGGATGGTGCCAGGCTCTTGAACAACCATATATGGAAGATACCTAGGATCTGTCATAGAAAAACCTAGTTAACTTGTTACACCTTAGAAGCTAGCTGTAGTCCAGCTATGGGAGGACTAACAAGAAAGGGGTAATGACCAGCGACTAGGCAAGAAAATTGATATTGAATGGAGCAAAAATATAAGCACTGTGCAAGGCACTGAGATTCAGGGACACGTCATGAAAAATGAGAGTCCCTGGCCTCCCCAAGGCAGATATGATGGATACACAAATAAGTTAATACAAAGGAGTGTGATAGGGTCAAATTAAATACCCTACACTTAAGGGCCAGAAGAGGTCTTAGAAATTATCTGGTTTCCCAACTTCCTCATTTTACAGATGAGCAAACTAGTTAGGTGATAGATAGGTTAAGTAATTGGGCCATAAGTCATATAAGTAATAAATAGAAGAGCTGAGATGGCCACTGATCTCTCTCTCCCAATCCAAATATGTATATATTGCTCCACTGAAATAAGACTTTATTTATTTATGCTTTATCAGCTAAGGGGATCAGGATGTACTGAAAGCAGTGGCACTTGACTTAAGGCTTGAAGGAGTTCAGCACATATCAAGAGGAGTATATTTCAAGCATGAGGGTGTATCATTCATTTGAGCATCATTAGTGCTAAAGGCAGGTAGCAGTTCTGACCCTGAGTGTGTCAGAGTGGTGGTCGTCAGGTCATTTGGCATCAGATTCCTTTTTTGTAAGGTGAAAGAAATGGGAGATGAGATGAGAATGGAAGCAGCTAGTCATCCAATTGGTCGGTATTTATATTCCAGTATAGATGCTTTTTTTTTTTTTTTAAGTGAGGCAGTTGGGGTTAAGTGACTTGCCCAGGATCACACAGCTAGTGTTAAGTGTCTGAGGCTGGATTTGAACTCCTGACTCCAGGGTCGGTGCTCTATCCACTGTGCCACCTAGCTTCCCCCAAGTATAGATGCTAAAGTCGTTTTATTATGTATCTGAATTCCGTGGGGGGATAAGAGGCCATTATCATATGGGATAAGAGTGGTTGGTTCCAAAGGTTCTTAGGATTTTGAAGAATTTTAGTTACTGCTGTAAGCCTATTTCAGATTTACATGAATCATCTGAAAAGCATCTTGTTTTGCTGTGGTATATGGATTCATGATAATTTGCACATAGTATTTAATAAATATTTATTGGACTGGATTTTTTGAAATTCTAAGGGAGTTATAAATTTTAAATTGGCAGAAATTTACAGTCCGTGTGTTGCAGGGGGAAAGTACTGAGTTTAGACAGGAAATGGTTCTGATTCCTACTCTCCCACTTAACTGCATGACTTTGGGTAAGTTACTTAGCTTTTTTTTTTGTGAGGCAATGAGGGTTAAGTGACTTGCCCAGGGTCACACAGCTAGTATATGTCAAGTGTCTGAGGCCGGATTTGAACTCAGGTCCTCCTGACTACAGGGCCCATGCTCTATCCACTGTACCACCTAGCTTCCCTAGTAATTTAGCATTTTTGAATATCAGTTTACTCACCTGTAAAACAAAGGAAGGTTTAACTTGATGACCTCTATGTAAAGTCCTTCATCTGACCCTATGATCTTTTTTATGAACCCTTTATTTTAAATGAGGAACCTGAGACTGTTACACAGGCAGGCATTCCCAGGGGTAACACTGGAATTTGTGTCCAGTTTCTCTGACTCCAATCTGTATTGCTTTCATTTTGAGTACTAGAATATTTCATTATATATGCCTGAATGATTTATAATAATGGTAGAAGTTGTATTTATGGTTGTAACAGTTTAAAGTATCATGACCATTTTTTTTTTTTTAGGCAATGGGGGTTAAGTGACTTGCCCAGGGTCACACAGCTAGTAAGTGTCAAGTGTCTGAGGCCAGATTTGAACTCAGGTACTCCTGAATCCAGGGCCGGTGCTTTAACCACTGCGCCATCTAGCTGCCCTTTCATGACGACTTTTTAAAAATTAATTATACAATATTTTTAATCATTAAAAGCTTTTTTTACAAACTAGTGACCTCTTTGCCCTTTTGCCTTGAATACTGCCAAGGTGGAAAATATACTCAGATAAAAGTAATTTGTAGATAGAAGCAAAAATTAAACATCTTTTAGATTGGTTTATTCATTTGGATATGGTATTCGAATTATAGATGTAGTTGAAGAATCGGATTCTTATGCAAGTTCTCATAACTAATTTGGATTAATACCTTTACTGGCATGTAATTTATATGTTTCTACATACGCTGTGGTCTACTCAGGCAATCTTCAAGGTGATATTTTTTTTCCATGGTCATTTCTTGACCTTTTTTTTTTTTTTTGGTGGTTCTCAATCATTTATACTATTGGACCAGATCCCCAGAATCAGGATTGTATGACAGATGGAGGAGATACTAGGAGTTGAGATGGCAAATGGCACCAGAAATCTTTGTTTCTTGTGCAGAATTTGCTCTAAGAAAAACAAAGACAAAAATGCAATCTCAGAACTGGAAGACAGTTCAAAGATGTGTCATCTAGCCCAGGCCTAAGAATAATCCCCCTTACAACAATACCCAAATGGCCATCCAACTTTTGCCTCAAGGTTTCTAGTGAGGGGAAAGCCACCCTCCCCCTACCTCCTCTCCCTAGCGCCATTCCACTTTCATCAGAACGTACAGCACTAATTAGGATTTTTTTTTCCCTCATAAATGGTTCAGTTCCACATATTGTTCCTAGTTCTACCTTGAGGCCAAGAGGAACAAATCTAATCCTTGTAAGTGATAGGTTTTCCAAATACTTGGAGCCAGTTATCATTTCCTTTTTTTTTCCTCTATAGGCTAATTGTTCTTTTCCTGAGTAAATAACTTACTGAATTATACTCTTAAGTAAAACCCCTTAAAGTTGCAAACCAAAAGTGTATCATGCCCCACCTCTGATATTTCATTTTTAAAAATCTATTAGAGGGGCAGCTAGGTGGCGCATTGGATAAAGCACCGGCCCTGGATTCAGGAGGACCTGAGTTCAAATGTGGCCTCAGACACTTGACACTTACTAGCTGTGTGACCCTGGGCAAGTCACTTAACCCTCATTGCCCCACCCAAAAAAAAATCTATTAGAATTTAAAACTACCTTTTAGAATTACAGAATTCTTTTTTTTTTTCTGGTGAGGCAATTGGGGTTAAGTGACTTGCCTAGGGTCACACAGCTAGTAAGTGTCAAGTGTCTGAGGCCACATTTGAACTCAGGTCCTCCTGAATCCAGGGCCGGTACTCTATCCACTGCGCCACCTAGCTGCCCCCAGAATTACAGAATTCTACACTACTTTTGGGGGCAGCTAGGAGGCACAGTAGATAGAGTGCCACAAGGGTTCAAATAAGGCCTCAGATGCTTAACTAAGTACATGACCCTGGTCAAGTCACTTAACTGTTTGCCTCCGTGTCCTCATCTGTAAAATGAACTGGAAAAGGAAATGGCAAATCACTCCAGTATCTTTGCCAAAAAATATTCAAAAGGGGTCATGGAGAGTTGGACACAACTGAAAAAAAAATTACTGAATAACACACTAATTTTTTAAAATAAAGTTTGATTTTTTTATATCAGAAATATTTCCAAATCCCTTTCCTCCTAGTCCTAATGAGCGAGCCATTACAAAAATGAAAAAAAAAGAGGCAAAGAGTTCAGCATAAGTAACTAATTATATTGAAAATGATAGAACTTGTGATTTTTTTTGGTATAGGGAGCTGACTGACGTGTCAATTTCTAGTCTTTGAGCATTTCCCAGAGCACTGAACTCCAGGGATTCTCAACTCCAAGACTTGCTCCATCTGCTACACCCAGCTGCCTCCCAAAAGCCTGACGTCCTATACAGTATTCCACACCCTGCAAATTTCCCATGTCTTGAAAGAAAGCAGAGGGGAGATGCCTTCTCATATCTTTTGTTTGGGGTCAAGCTTGTTATTGTGTTTTCATTGCATTGTTTGATTAATCTGTTCTATTTATGTTGCCATTTTGTATATTGTTTTTTCTGGTTCTATTTACTTCACATTGTATCAGTTCATGAGTATAACATTTCTTTTCTGAATTAGTTATTTTTCCCCCCTTTATATTAGTTTTACATGTGGTCACTTCTGGATCCTCATTTCTTTACTAATTGACTTCACCAATTTTTGCTAATCAAATTTAGCTAATCAGTAGTCAAATTATGCTGATAACATCTCTTAGCTTTTATTGGTTCCACTTACCAACTCCATGCAAATGACAAAAATCTGCTACCCCCTAATCTCTCTCCTGTATGCCAGTTCCACAGGTCTAACTGCCTGCTAGCCATCTCAGCTTAGATGCCCATTATGTCTGAAACAGAACTCACTAGCTTTCCCCAGAAACCTTCCCTTCCTCTCTACTTAATCATTCTTCCACTTATCCAGGTTTGAAATGTAGGAGTTGCCTTCAACTCTTTCACTCTGACAAGATCCCCCTCTTCCCCATCCAATCAGTTTGGTGTTTAAAGTCCTTCATAAATCATCCCCCACCCCAGTCAGTCCTCTTACACCATATTCCTCTCCTGTACTCTTCAATCCAGCCTCCATGCTTGGAACTCTCGTCATCTCTGCCTCCTGGTTTCCTTTAAGTCCCAATTAAAATCCCATCTTCCAAAGGAAGCCTTTCCTAACCTTTCCTAATTCTAGTGCCTTCCCTCTGTTAATTATTTCCTATTTATCTTGTGTATGGTTTGTACATATTTGTTGTTTTCTGCCATTTGATTGTGAACTCCTTGAGGGCAGGGACTGTCTTTTGCCTTTTTGTGTGTCAGTGCTCACCACAGTAGTAGGTGTTTAATAGATGTTTATTGACTATCTGCCTTGTTTTACTGATTTTGCCTCCACAATTTATCTTGTCCCTGTCCCCTACCCTCCTCTCACACAGTTGCTACTCTAAGTCCTCATTGTAATAGCCTCCTAATCAGAGTCCCTGCCTTTAACCTCACCATCCTTCATGTAGTTTCCATATTGAAACTCTCTCAACCCAATTCTGCTTATTATTTTCCTGTTCAAGAAGAAAGCCAATGTCTCACTACCTACCTCTAGGACAAAATACAAATTCCTCTGTCATTTATATAGTCTTTCACAACCTGGTTCCAACGTATTTGCAAAACCAGAATGAATCTAGATGAATTTTCATGCCCTCCAAAATCCAGCCAAACTGACCTACTTGTTCCCAGACATGCCATTCCACATCTCATTTATGTCCTTGTAGATGCCTGTCCCTCATGGGTAGAATGTTCTCCCTCATAACTCTTTACTCTTGGACTCTCTAATGTCCTGCAAGTCTTGTCTCAAGGACCACCTCATATGAGACTTTATAATTCCCCCACTTATCAATTCTCCCTACCTCCCTGCTCTCCCCCTCCAGATTGGATTAGATTTGTTTTATGCTTATCTGTGTGTGCACATGCTCTTTCCTCCTAGTAGCATGTAAGCTCTTTGGATGCAGACACTTTTGTTTTTTAATTTGTATCTCTAGAGTATAGCCTGGTGCTTGATTTTTGTTTTTTGTGGGGCAGAGGGGGTTAGTTAAGTGACTTGCCCAGGGTCACACAGCTAGTAAGTGTCAAGTGTCTGAGGCCGGATTTGAACTCAGGTACTCCTGAATCCAGGGCTGGTGCTTTATCCACTGCGCCACCTAGCCGCCCTGGTGCTTGATTTTTGTTACCTAATATATTAATGATCCATCTCCCTTGTCCACCCCACACATCGCCACATGTTGTATCATTTACAAATACAATAAGTAAAGTTTCCATGTTTTTATCCTCGACCAAAAAAAAAAATTATATTGAATGGGACAGATTTAAGGTTGGAATCATTCCATTTTACTAACCTTAACCTTTTTGAAACTTTATACTTAATTGGCGGAGAGATAAGCACTGTGTACTTGGAAAAAGACAGTGGGTTCAATTGAACCCAATGTCTCCATGTAGAAATGGCCTTTCTGAAGACATAAATTCACATTTTGAGAATTAAATAAATTAATGTGGAATGAAATCTTCCCAGAGGTGTCAAATTCAGGGCCCATGGACCAAATACAGTCTAGTCCTGAATTAAAATGAATTGGGAAATGTTTAACAAAAATAAAATACAATAAGACATAGATAGTGTTAATTTGTGGGTTTTTTTAAAAAGTCAGTAGTGGGTCTGTTTCTACTTGAGTTTCACACCACTCTTCTAGACTGATTAAACATCAATTCCCAATGAATAAAGTGATTTCCTTTCATGTCTCTAAATCTGTAGAGGTGCTCCTGGGTACTCCATAATATTGGGCCTTTTGATATTACTGTGGGAGAGGTAGCATGCCATAGTGTCTACCCTTGGAATCAGGAATACTTAGCGGTAAGTCCTGCCGACATATACTATGTGACCTTGAACAAATCATGACCTCTCAGTACTCCAGGTAACTCAAATATTATGTTACATATATTGCCTAGGTATAGCCATATGCATTGGGAATTTCTGAACTAAATGTTCTCTACACTGGTGAAATTACAGGCCTGCACCAAAAAAACAATACTAATCTAATAATGTAATATTATTGATGCATAATCCAACTTGTAGCCTAGCTGACTTAATAATAAACATGTCAAAATGCTTGTGCAGATGTATCATCTCAAGTGGCTTATAACTGTAAGTCACTTTGGACATTGTGCAAAACTGTCTAGAAGTATTTGTTGGCTTTTACAAAAAAAACATTTTTGACAAATATTTAATTGGGTTACCTGTGTTAAATAGATAACCGTTTAAAAAACTACCTTACATATACGGTATAAAGTATCTTAATTCAAATATATCTGGATTTATTGTATCAACTATCCTAAGAAGGTTTTAGTAAAAGTGATTTTTCTGGGTATTGTGTAGAAATTATATTTACTTCTTGTAAAAATCTATTTTAAAATTTTTCTGTTACTCTTGATGAACTGTTAAAGAACTGAAACTTCCACTTTTAGAACTGCTAGCATTAAAGATAAGTAAGCATAAATATTGCTTTTATTCATTCCTTCACCCGGCTCCATTTATTTCTCATTTCCCTGTAAATGAGTATTTCGTTTCTTTCCTTAATTTCCTCAATCATTTCATTATTTCACAGAGACATCTATTTTCTTGAGTGTCATTTCTAAAATGACTGTCTACGTGGTGTAGTGAATAAAGAACTATGCTTGATTCCTAAGATACACATTGGCTGGGTGACCCTGGGAAAGTCACAACATTTCAGTGTTCTAAGTGACAGAGAATGGACAGAAGGAGTTTTCCAACCCAGATGTCCCTTTTACAAGTGACAGGTCCAATCCCTCTCACTACTAGAATACTTGAAATCTCACTCAACTGGGTTTACTCTCCAATGTTCCATGAGATGATTTCACATTAGCCTTCCCTTATCATTTTATTCTACCCCCTTTACTCTCTGTTCTTGCTCCTTTTCTATGATTCCAATGCATGAGGGTCTCTGTTCTTGCTCCTTTTCTATGATTCCAATGCATGAGAGTCTATAATTATGGTCTTTATAACTTCACATTTTCCTTCTTCCCAGTCACTTTTAATTACTACAGGAGTTCTCTCTATCCTCTCTATCTCCTAATATCTTTGCATAAGGAGGGAGAAGGAGATGCTATTCCCAATTAACAGATGAAGAAAGAGTTGCAGAGAGATTAGTGATTTATTCAAGATCATTAGGTATAGTTTCCTGATTCCCAGGCTACCATGTTTCCTTTTATCAATTTCTAGAGATTTATTGATAGCTTTTGTCTTCACAATAGATATTTCCAGTATCTTCCTCCCACCTCCTAAACTTTCCCTTGTCATAAAGAAAAACAGTTAAGCAAAACCAACAAAATAAATTCATCTGACAGGGTATGCAACACTTCATTCCTGTGGTTCCCCCACCCCTGTTGAAATTAGGGGAAGGTATTTCAGCATCTTTCCCTGAGACCAGGACTGGCCATTGCCTACTTTCTTATAATTAGATAGATGTTTGGGTTGTTAGAAAGTTAATTGGAAAAATTTAAAAACAAGACTCAGATATGAGAATTGATACACATGAAAATTAGAATACATTAAGGAAAAGCTAAGGACCATCTCTGCCCCCTGAAGTAGTGAATCAATGATTTCAATCTAATCCCTTGCAATTCTGCTCAGTTGACACCAGATGGCAGAAGAAACCGTAGAGCTGGTTAAGTGCATCCTCCCTGGAAGTCATTTCCAGTGTTGTGTGTGTACTTCTCAGAATAATGGTGTGGTTTTCTCTTTCCATTTAAATTCAGCTTTTCAATTGTAAATCATGTTGGCTGTCCCCTCCTGTAGATATGTGAATGTCACAAAAATAGTGGGGAAGCACTTTTTAAACCTTAAAAATCTATATTGGCACGAGTTATTGCTACCTTCATCATTTTTATGGTAAGGTAGGTTTGAGAGGAGGAGGCTTCACTCAAGTGTATGTTTGCATATTCTGCTGAAGCTGAAAAAAGGGAATTGAATTTTAAGAGCAATACTATAGGAGTGTCTGAGGATTTTCAAATGGCTTGTTGAAGAACAGAGTAGCTATGGCTTGACTGTACAAGGCATTCCTGTCTCTGACAGGGCCTTTTTCAACCCTAAGTGGTATGATCTTGGGGATGGATGGATGGATAGATGGACGGACGGACAGGCAATTGATTATAGATGGCAGATAGATGATAGGCTAGATATACACACACATTGTATATGTACAAATATACACATGGATTCCACTCAGATTGTTTCACATATGGCTTCTCCATTGCCTTAAATAATCAGTCTCCAATTTGTTTCCTGGAAGGTGTGGAGAGACTAATATCCTGAAGAACTACTTAATTTTTACTATGCTTGGAATAGAATATTGTTTAAACTGGTATTTTTCCTCTTTCTCTTAGATAATCACCCACCAATATCACTTGGACCTCCTCAGCCCAGTGTCATAGAAAGTAATGAAGTTGGAAGAAAAATTCAGTTCTGATCAGTCACATGCACCCAGGTCTACTTTGCAAAGAAGTTCTGAGTCACTGTATTCTCAGCAAAATTTCTAGATGTGATTACTGTGTTCTCTAGAGACTTTTCATCTTATCGTGAAAACAATTGCACTGGAAAGTAGACCTGACTGATTCAATGGTCTTTTTCTTAGCTTCATGACATCTTGAGTAACTGAAAGGCAAACTTTTTGATAAATTTGGTAGCTTTCTGCGGGCTTTAGGAAAAAATTGCTCTAAATTATGAAATAAAACAATGCCATGTTTACTCATGTACATCTTCCCCCAAGATCCATCCTTTCCACCCGTTTTGAGAATATGAAGAAAAATGTTCTCTTAATAACAACCACTCCCCCCTCTTCTTCAACACAACTACACACCTTTTTTTTTTCCTTTCCTATCCTGAAATAGCAATTACAGCTGCCTGCTGAGGCTCTTGGGGGTTTTAAGACCATTAATCAATTTCACAGCTGGAGGCAAAGAATTTTCCGTAGGGAACACTTTTTACAGAAAACATTAGCTGGTTTTACCTTCCCCGGGCAGACAGAGGGTTAAATTAAAGGAACAGTATCCACCACCTGGCTATTTGACAATGACTGGGGTAGAAGGAGAGAAAGTAAATCAGCAGCTTCTACCTCAGCATAGCTGCCTCCCTTTTCCCTTCTTTTTCTATTTCCCTACCAGGACCACATCACTCCCTACCCCCAACCCCATTAGAAGACACCAGAGTGTGAGTTGGGGATGCAATAGCTTCCTGCTCCTTTCCTTGAAGAAAGTACTTAGACCTATACCTGAAATGGGAAAGAAAAGGAAAGTAAATGTTAGATGAAAATGATGTATTCCTTCATTTAAAAAATCAAGTTATAGTCAAGTCATTTCTCTTTTTCTCCTTTTGTGTGCTCTTGTGAATACATTGATATGCACACATTAGCATCTCCAACAGTTATATATATAGATAGATAGATACTAAATATGTATATACTACATGTATATGCAAGTAAATTATCACACACATTAATCATTTACATAATTATCTACATATATGCACATTATAATACATATATGTATAATTATATATATTAAAGGTGTTGGGACTGAAATGTTCAAATAATTTTAATGAATTTATTTTAGATTGAAAATATTAAGGTGAAATATAAGAGATATGCAGCTGAACATTTTAAGATGAGAGAACTACAGAACCTATCTTTTAATGTTTTGCTTGGTTTTTTAAGTGAGGCAATTGGGGTTAAGTGACTTGCCCAGGGTCACACAGCTAGTAAGTGTCAAGTGTCTGAGGCCGGATTTGAACTCAGGTACTCCTGACTCCAGGGCCGGTGCTCTATCCACTGCGCCACCTAGCTGCCCCCAGAACCTATCTTTTGAAAGAGGCAATAGAGGGAAAGAAGGGAGGGGTGAACATTGTTTCAACCCTACTCTCACTAGATTTGATTCAAAGAGGGAATAACATACATTCATTTGGATAAAGAAACTTAGCTTATTCTTTAGGGAAGTAAAAGTGTAAGGGGAAAGAGGGGGGCTGATAAAAGGGAGGGCAAAAGCAAGGGAGAAAAGGGTAAAGAAAAGGGAGGGGTGAAAAAAAGGGAGGGCAGATTGGGGGAGGCAGGGGTAAGAAGCAAAACGGTGAGGAGGAATAGGGTGAAAGAAGGGGGGGAAAGTACAAAGGAGGAAAATAGAATGGAGGGGAATAGACAGTAATAATAACTGAATGTGAATGGGATGAACTCTGCCATAAAACGGAAGCCATATGCTGTTTACAAGAAGCACATTTGAATCAGAGAGATACAGAGTAAAGGTAAAAAGCTTCAGTTAAAGTAAAAAAAAGCAGGGGTAGCAATCCTTATCTCAGACAAAGCAAAGGCAAAAATAGATCTAATTAAAAGAGATAAGGAAGGAAAAACATCTTGCCAAAAGGTACTATAGATAATGAAGTAATATCAATATTTTTTAAGTGAGGCAATTGGGGTTAAGTGACTTGCCCAGGGTGACACAGTAAGTGTTATGTGTCTGAGGCTGGATTTGAACCCAGGTACTCCTGACTCGAGGGCCAGTGTTTTATCCATTGCGCCACCTAGCTGCCCCCAAGTAATATCAATATTAAGTGATACAGCATCCAAATTCTTAGAGGAGAAGTTAAATGAGTTACAAGAGGAAATAAACAGTAATACTATACTAGTGGGGGATCTGAATCTTCCCCTTTCAGAATTAGATAAATCTAGCCACAAAATAAATAAGAAAGAAGTGAAAGAGGTGAATAGAATACTAGAAAAGTTAGGCATGATAGATGTCTGGAGAAAATTGAATGGGGATTGAAAGGCATATACCTTTTTCTCAGCAGTATATGGCACATTTTCAAAAAATGACCATGTATTAGGGCACAAAAACATTAGAGTCAAATGTAGAAAGGCAGAAATAGTAAATGCATGCTTCTCAGATCATGATACAATAAAAATTACATGGAATAAAGAGCCATGGAAAGGTAGACTGAAAATCAATTGGAAACTAAATAATTTCATTCTAAAGAATGAGTGGGTCAAACAACAAATCATAAAAACAATAACTTTATCCAAGAAAATGACAATAATGAGACAACATACCAAAATCTATGGAATGCAGCCAAAGCAGTGCTTAGGGGAAATTTTATAGCTCTAACATGAATAAAAAAGAGAAAGAGGAGATCAATGAATTGGGCATGCAACTTAAAAAGCTAGGAAGAGAACAAATTAGAAATCCCCAATTAAATACTAAATTAGAAATCCTGGAAATTAAAGGAGAAATTAATAAAATTGAAAGCAAGAAAACTATAGAATTAATAAAACTAAGCTGGTTTTATGAAAAAGCAATAAAATAGACAAACCATTGGTTAATTTGATTTAAAAAAAGAAGAAAACCAAATTACCAGTATCAAAAATGAAAGGGGTGATTTTACCACCAGTGAAATGGAAATTAAAGCAATAATTAGGAACTATTTTGCCCAACTGTATGCCAATGAATTTGACAATCTAAATGAAATGGATAAATATTTACAAAAATACAAACTGCCCAGGTTAACTGAAGAGGAAATAAAATCCTTAAATAAGCCCATATTAGAAAAAGAAATTGAACAAGCCATTAATGAACTCCCTAAGAAAAAATCCCCAGAGCCAGATGGGTTTTCAGGTAGAGTCCACCAAACATTTAAAGAACAATTCCAATATTATACAAATTATTTGGAAAAATAGCTGAAGAAGGAGTTCTACCAAATTCGTTTTATGACACAATTATGGTGGTGATACCAAAACCAGGCAGAGCAAAAACAGAGAAAGAAAATTATAGACCAATTTCCCTAATGAATATTGATGCTAAAATCTTTTTTTTTTTTTTTTTTTTTTTTTGGTGAGGCAATTGGGATTAAGTGACTTGCGGAGGGTCACACAGCTAGTAAGTGTTAAGTGTCTGAGGCCGGATTTGAACTCAGGTACTCCTGACTTCAGGGCTGGTGTTCTATCCACTACGCCACCTAGCTGCCCCACAGAGAAAGCTTTTGACAAAATACTTCACCCATTCCTAATAAAAAACACTAGAGAGCTTAGGAATAGGTGGAGCTTTCCTTAAAATAATAAGCAGTATCTACCTAAAACCATCGGCAAGCATTATATGTAATGGAGATAAGTTAGAAGCCTTCCCAATAAGATCAGGGATGAAACAGGGATGTCCATTATCACCTCTATTAATATTGTACTAGAAATGTTAACTTTAGCAATCAGAGAAGAGAAAGGAATTAAAGGAATTAGAATAGGCAAGGAGGAAACAAAACTCACTCTTTGCAGATGATATGATGGTATACTTAAAGAGTCCTAGAGAATCAACTCAAAAATTACTTGAAACAATTAACAACTTTTGCGAAGTAGCAGGATATAAAATAAATCCACATAAATCATCAGCATTTCTATACATGACCAATAAAGTCCAACAGCAAGAGATAGAAAGAGAAATTCATTTAAAGTAACAGTAGGGGCAGCTAGATGGCGCAGTGGATAGAGCACCGGCCCTGGATTCAGGAGTACCTGAGTTCAAATCCGGCCTCAGACACTTAACACTTACTAGCTGTGTGACCCTGGGCAAGTCACTTAACCCCAATTTCCCTGCAAAAAACATAATAAATTAAAAAAAAATAAAGTAACAGTAGATAATATAAAATACTTGGGAGTCTACTTGCCAAGACAAACCCAGGAACTCCATGAACACAATTACAAAACATTTTTCAAACAAATCAAATCAGATCTAAATAATTGGAAAGATATCAATTGCTCATGGATAGGCTGAGATAATATAATAGAAATGACAATTCTACCTAAATTAATTTACTTATTCAGTGCCATAACAATCAGACTACCTAAAAATTATTTTATAGAGCTAGAAAAAATAACAAAATTCATCTGGAAAAATAAAAAGTCAAGAATATAAAGGGAAATAATGGAAAAAAATGCACAGGAAGGTGGGTTAGCTGTACCAAATCTGAAGCTCTACTATAAAGCGGCAGTCATCAAAACTATCTGGTACTGGCTAAGAAATAGAGTGGATCAATGGAATAGGCACAGGAGACACAGTAGTAAATTACATTAGTAATGTACTGTTTGATAAACCCAAAGACTCCAGCTTCTGGGATAGGAATTCAGTATTTGACAAAAACTGCTAGGAAAAGTGGAAGATAGTATGGCAGAAATTAGGCATAGACCAACATCTGACACCTTATATTAAAATAAGGTCAAAATGGGTACATGATTTAGACATAAGAGGTGATACCATAGGTAAATTAGGAGAGGAAGGAATAGTCTACCTTTCAGATCTTTGGAAAGGAGAACAGTTTATAACCAAACAAGAGATAGAGAATATCATGAATGCAAAATAGATTATTTGGATTACATAAAATTTAAACGTTTTTGTACAAACAGAAGCAATGCATCCAAAATTAGAAGGGATGCAGAAAGCTGGGAAAAAATTTTTATGGCCAGTACTTCTGATAAAGGCCTCATTTCTAAAATATATAGGAAACTAAATCAAATTTATAAGAATCCAAGCCATTCCCCAATTGAGATATGGTCAAAGGATATGAACAGGCAGTTTTCTGATGAAGAAATCAAAGCTATCTATTCCCATAGGAAAAAATGCTCTAAATCACTATTGATTAGAGAAATGCAAATTAAAATAACTCTGAGGTACCACCTGACAACTATCAGATTGGCTAGTATGACAAAAAAAGGAAAATAATAAATGTTGGAGAAGCTGTGGAAAAATTGGAACACTAATGCATTGTTGGTGAAGCTATGAAATTATCCAACCATTCTGGAAAGCAATTTGGAATTATGCCCAAAGGGCTATAAAGCTGTGCATACTCTTTGTCCCAGCAATACCACTTTTGGGTCTTTTCCCCAAAGAGATCATAAAAAAAGGAAAAGGACCCACACGTACAAAAATATTTATAGCTGCTCTTTTTGTGGTGGCAAGGAATTGGAAATTGAGGGGTTGCCCATCAATTGGGGAATGCCTGAACAAGTTGTGGTATATGAATGTAATGGAATTCTATTGTGCTGTAAGAAACGATGAGCAAAGGGCAAGCTAGGTGGTGCAGTGGATAGAGAACCGGCCCTGGAGTTAGTAGTACCTGAGTTCAAATCTGGCCTCAGACACTTAACACTTACTAGCTGTGTGACCCTGGGCAAGTCACTTAACCCCAATTGCCTCACTTAAAAAAAAAAGAAAAAGAAAAGAAACGAGCAGGAGGAGTTCAGAGAAACCTGGAAGGACTTGCATGAACTGATGATGAGTGAGATGAGCAGAACCAGAAGAACATTATACACAGGATCATCAACATTATGTGTTGATCAACTGTAATAGACTAGATTCTTCTCACCAATACAATGGTACAAGAAAGTTCCAAAGGACTCATGATGGAAAAGGCTCTCCAAATCCAGAAGAAACAAAAAGAACTGTGGAATATGGATGCTGATTGAACCATACAATTTCCTTTGTTTTGGGGGCTGTTGTTTTTCTTTTTTGAGGTTTTTCCTTATTGCTCTGATTCTTCTCTTATAACATGACTAATGCAGAAATATGTTTAATGTTATTTTATATATATATATATAACCTATATCAGATTGCCTGCTGTCTGAGGTGGGGGAGAGAGGGGAGGGAGGGAGAAAAATTGGAAATTGGAAATCTTATATAAACAAATGTTGAAAACTATCTCTACATGTAACTGGAAAATAATAAAAACTTTTATTAAAAAAGAAAGAAGCAATAGATATTATTGGACAGAAATATCACTTGAATATAGCCTTCTTGTTGCTGACATTTCCCTTTGCCTAGATGATCAGATTATCAAGAATTGGCGCAGTCTGTGTGTGCGTGTATAGACATATATATGTATATCTATACACATCATATACAATATGTATTCTTTAAAAACAAGCACTATTCTTTAATGCTCAACCAATATAGAGGATTACTTACCTATTTCTAAAGGTTATTTGTACACATATAGAGATGTTTTCTGGCTAATATTAAACAGCCAGTTCTTAGAATACACAACATATTTTTAAGTTTATTATGTATTATTCATATTTTCTTTATCACTTTCTTTAGTCTAGACAATTAAAATAAAACAAGAACTGATCTATAGCCCTTACTGATTTCAGAGGTGTAAATGCACACGCTGAAAATTTAATAATTAGTTCCTTATTACTATGACTTCTTCAATACTTCAAAGATAATTCATTTTGTCAGTATGGGATTCCTCCCTCATTTCAGAGTATAAGCCTTCTGTAACTTAGAAGACAGTCTTCAAGGTTGGCTATTGTCAAAATATTAATCAGCCCATAGCCAACTCCATAGTGGGCATCACCATAATTAAATTGACTGGCTTTCCCAGCTGGGTGGTTCCTACCATAGCATATATTGTATTGGGATAGCCCTTCAAGAACCAAGGTTACCAAAACACAATGAGACATCAAAGTAGGACTTCAGGGGAGGGTTTTTTTAATCTTAATAAGAGTAGTAACAGCTGGAACTTGATAACAAATGCCTATAATCTCAGCTACTGCGGAGGTTGAGTCTGTCACATCTCAAGCTCAGGCATTCTGAGCTAGGGTGGACTAAGAAATCTGGTATCTGCACTGTTTGGCATTAATATGGTGAATGGGGGAAGGTATGAACCAGCTTGCCAAAGGAAAGGTGAAATAACCCAAGTTGGATATGGAGCAGATTAAGTTTCCTGAGCCAATCACAGTGGAACCAGGCCCTCTAGTTACCCTTGTACTAGTATCCTGGGTGAGATTGAGAGACCCAGTATTAACAACAAGCTAGAAATATGAAAGTCATTGACAGCGATAATAACCTGCAGTTTTAAACATTAGTTTTTTAAGGCCTAAACATATTCTTCCCTTTAACGTATTTCACAGTAAACAATGCTTCATAATCACATTGGATGTGCAAGGAACCTGACTTCACTATTTGATCACTAGGTGGTGTTGCTTGTCAATAACCCGATTCTAGACACCCAAAAAATCTCTGCTGTGGCAAGTCCATAGTTTCTCTGGAGGTTTTGGACTCTCCCCACCCCCAGCCCCCATCCCACCTCCTATAGAGGTAGTTCTTAGGAAAGGTCAAGCTCTGGATGGTTCTCAGAGACAGGGACCTTTTCTGCCCCCCAATCCTGCCTCTCTCTGGGTAGCTGGGCCAGCTTGTTTGCCCAAGGCAAGAGTTTTCAACTTTTTTTTTGTGTCCTGGACCCTTTGGAATTCTGGTGGAGAATATGAACCCCTTCTCAGAATAAAGTTTTTAAATGTATAAAATAAAATAAGTCAGATTTCAAGGGAAATCAATCATGTTTAACGCAGTCATCAAACTATAAAAAACAAAAACCCAAGTTCATGGATGTCACATTGGGAACCCCAGATCTGAGGGGTACAGTCAATGTAGAAATTACTTGAGTTCCCACCTGCTGGAAATCTCTTATCTGTTATATTTTTCAGAGTCCTAGTGATATTGACCTTGCTATGAAGGAGTCACAAGTCCCCTGTGCAGTCAGACAGACATGCCTGATTACTGTTTATAATGCTTTGCTCATTTGGCAGTCAACAAAAGGGATAAAAAGATACACAAAATAACATGTACTATGCAGCTGCATACTAACAACTTGTAGACCAGTACACGGGCATGCTCTAAACCCAGAGGTTTGAGGAAAGACAGTTTGTTCAATTGCTTCCTCCTCACCATGGCTGCTGGGAGTAGGCAAAGCATAGGAAATACAGTGCAGCCCCCAAATAGTATTAAAATGGTCTTCCTTCATGTCAATGTCCATCTTAGCTGTGTAGGGTAAGGCAGGGGTGGAACATGTTTGTTGGGTTTTTTTGTTTGTTTTTGCGGGGCAATGGGGGTTAAATGACTTGCCCAGGGTCACACAGCTAGTAAGTGTCAAGTGTCTGAGGCCAGATTTGAACTCAGGTACTCCTGAATCCAGGGCTGGTGCTTTATCCACTGCACTACCTAGCCGACCCCTGCAGGGGTAGAACATGAAAGAGGGATGCCTGGGGACTTTCAGTTCTGTAAGAAAGCAGCAATCTCTAGTACTATCTGCACTTCTTCCTAGTTTGCCATATCTGTGCTGTACAGGCCTCTAACTATACTCCCAGCTCATTCTTCATTACTAGGAATGTTGTGGATGTAGATAAAGGCAGATTTGACACAGAAAGAGTCTCTCCACCCAGGATCCTTGGCCTCATCTGTGCTTCTGTATCCTTGAACTTCCTCTCTCCTCGAAACATATGTCACTGTCCTCTGGGTCCCTTCCAATTGACACACTGGGGAGTAGCACCCCCCCCCAAAAACAAGGGGAGCTATGCAATGAAAATTGTGGTACAAGTCAGTGAACAAGGCAAGAGGAGCAAACAGTTAATTATAATGTAGCAACTTTAATAATTATTATTATAATTTACCAACATTTTCTTGTCTTTTAAAAAATTCTTATTCAGACCCATGATTTTAATGGTGTTGGGAACTCCTGGGGAAAGGAATCTACCAAAACCCATTATCAACTGTTTTGCATTTCATAGCCTGGGATATTGAAAAATGGTTTAAGTAACTTGCTGAGAGTCACACACATAAGTGCAAAGTAAGACTTGAACCCACATATTCTTGATTTCAAAGCCAGTTCTCTCTATTATGCCATGCTGCCTCTCAACCACTTATTAGTAAAATAAAATAGCATTTGATCGATCAGACTCATCTTTAGCCTAGTATAATTCTGTCACTTTACAGGTGAGGAAACCAAGTTCCAGAGATTCGTCGTCGTTGTTGTTGTTGTTGTCTGTCATTCGCAAAGAAGACCATGATCCCAGAATGCTGTCATGACTTGCACTGAATTGGATTTAAGTGAGGGAGGGCTGTGCAAGGTCACCAACCTCACTCCTCCAGAACCATCTGGATCCAGTGGCAAGATATACATCAGGACAGCTGGAGATGACCCAGGATGTTTAAGGCAATTGGGTTAAGTGACTTGCCCAGGGTCACACAGCTAATAAGTGTCTGAGGTGAGATTTGAACTCAGGTCCTCCTGACTCCAAGACCAGTGTTTTATCCACTGTGCCACCTACCTGTCCCTCCCAGAGATTCAGTGATTTATCCAAGGTCCCACAGCTTACTGTCCAGCAGTAGAGTCAAGAGACCCAAGTTTCCTGACTTCCACTCCATGTTAGACTGGTCTCTTTATAATTAATGCCCAGGAAAACCACTGTTTAAAAAGGCTAATGCTCACTTCCAGTCATGGGTTAAGAAGAACCATGTTTTTAAACTTAGTTATCTCTGATCCAATCCCACTCAGCAGGAACCAACCAAGAGTTCACAGTGTCCTCCCAGCATACCTTGAGGACGGGGGACTGCCTTTTGCCTTCCTGTGCATGCCTAACACTTACCACAGTGCCTGGGACATAGAAGGCACTTAATAAATGTTTATTGAGAGACTGACTTTTGAATGATTTCAATGAGACATTTTAATGTTCTCAGACTTGATGTAATTGATACGAAATAAATCATCTTTAACTAAGGCATTTAGACAAGGTCTCCACTCAAAGGAAGTCTTTCATTTGTTTGGAACTTAGTGAAGAAATCTTCCACAAACTAGCAAAGATCTTTTGCCAACATGTAACTACCTGCTGAATATCTTGCTTGATGTCAATACTGAAGTCATTACTGAACAAAAGTATCTCTGTAGTAGCTCCTGTCACGATGCCCTATACAATTTTAATGTATTTGTGACAGAAAATAACGGGGCCGGGGGAACAAACATGGCATGTGGATGGAACTGAACATCATTACGCAAGAAGAAATGACAAAAGGCTCAGTGTAGGTTATTGGATAAAGATACAATCTAATTCAAGAAGAGCCTGGTTATTATCCTGCTTCTAATGCATACTGACTGTGTGACCTTGAGCAAGTTACCTACCCACTCAGTGATTGAGGCTCCTTTTTAAGACTCTAACTTATGTCCCTGTCTCCATTTTAGACAAATCTAATACAAAGATAATCAAAAGGGAAAATACAGAATTAAACAAGTTTCTGGGAAAACTAGAACTAAAAGACTTATGACTACTTCTAAATGAGACTACTGAAGACTATACATGTATTTCTCAAGACCACATGGGATTTTTACACAAATGGACCATGTTTTAGGGCAAAGAGATAATGAAAATAAAATTAAAAGTCAGAGGTGGTAAATAACATGCTTTGGAGACCATAATGCAACAAAACTAGCAGTGAGTTCAGGCAGCAAAAATAAGATACATATTTGAATAAACATAACAATGAAATACTAAATAATGAGCAAATTGTCTAGCAATAAATATGTGAAAGAGAATGATAATGAAAGAACATACCAAATTTTCTGGGATACAGTTAAAGCAGTTCTCAAGGTAAAATTATATCCCTAAAATACACACATTAGGGGCAGCTAGGTGGTGCAGTGGATAAAGCACCAGCCCGGATTCAGGAGGACCTGAGTTCAAATCCAGCCTCAGACACTTGACACTTACTAGCTGTGTGACCCTGGGCAAATCACTTAACCCTCATTGCCCTGCCCCGCCCCAAAACAGACAAACAAATAAAATACACACATTAACAAGATAGAAAAAGGAAGGATTAGTGAACTGAATATTCATTTTAAATTAGAAAGTCAACAAATTGGAAATAAGCACAAAAGAGGAGATATTATAATTAGAGGAAAAATAGATATTTTGGAAAACAAAAAGACTAGAGAAATGATAAATGAAGCTAAAATCTGGATGTTTTTGTTTTTGTTTTGTTTTGTTTTGTTTTTTGAAAAGACAAGCAAAATTGATGACCCTTTAGCCACCTCTGTGTTTTAGTTTGTTTGTTTTTTGTTTTTTGTTTTTTTGCAGGGCAATGAGGGTTAAGTGACTTGCCCAGGGTCACACAGCTACTAAGTGTCAAGTGTCTGAGGCCAGATTTGAACTCAGGTCCTCCTGAATCCAGGGCTGGTGCTTTATTTGCCCCCTTTAGCCAATTCTGAACTTGATTAAACTGAAAACTTGATTAAAAAGAGAAAAGAAAATCAAATGTAAAAATAGCAGACAAAGATGAAATCACAACAAAAGTAGAAAAAAATTTTAAATCATCAGAACCTTCCATGCACAATTAATTGCTGAAAAACTAACAATACAAAAGAAATAGAGGAATCCCTTCAAAAATATTGTTGTTATTGATTAGTTTCAGTTGTGTCTGCCTCTGTGACCCCCTTTGGGATTTTCTTCATCAAGATATTGGAGTGGTTTGCCATTTCCTTCTGCAGCTCATTTCACAGAGGAGGAAAAGGAGACAGAGTTAAGTGACTTTCCCAGGGTCACATAGCTATTAAGTGTATGTGGCTAGATTTGAACTCAGGTCTTCCAAACTCCAGACCTCGTGTTCTATCCACTGCCCTACCTAGCAACTGCTTTCGAAAATATAAAATACCCAAATTACCCAAAAAACAGATAGAGGTCTTAAATAGCCCAATCTTGAAAGAAAGAAAGAAAGAAAGAAAGAAAGAAAGAAAGAAAGAAAGAAAGAAAGAAAGAAAGAAAGAAAGGAAGGAAGGAAGGAAGGAAGGAAGGAAGGAAGGAAGGAAGGAAGGAAGGAAGGAAGGAAGGAAGGAAGAAAGAGAGAAAGAAAGAAATAGAAGTAGCTATAAAAGAACTACCAAAGTGGGGGGAGGGAAAAGGGGAAGTCCTGGTACCAATGGATTCACAGAAGAATTCTAACAAACTTTTAAACAACAAATAGTACCAATACCACATAAATTATTCCCCCAAATTAAGAAAAAACACTACACCAAACTTTTTTTATGAGACAAATATAATGCCAATGCCTAAACCAGAAAGAATTATAGACCAACATCATTAATGAATATCAATGAAAAAATTGTAAATAAAATCCTAACAAACTATAGCAATCCATCCAAGAAATCATTCATTCTGGCCAAATTGGATTTATTCCAGGGATGCAGAGATGGCTCAATATTAGGAAAACAATTAACATAATCAAATTAAAAATTAAAATTGGGCAGCTAGGTGGCTCAGTGGATAGAGCACCGGCCCTGGAGTCAGGAGTACCTGAGTTCAAATCTGGCCTCAGACACTTAACACTTACTAGCTGTGTGACCCTGGGCAAGTCACTTAACCCCAATTGCCTCTCTTAAAAAAAATTAAAATAGCCAAAACCCACATGATTATCTCAATAGATGCAAAAAATGCTTATGAAAATGTACAATTCTCATTTACACTAAACACTCTAAAATATAAAAATAAGTGAGGCTTTAAAAGTCATAACTATATCTTCTTAAAAGCAAAAGCAAGGGGCAGCTAGGTGGCACAGTGGATAGAGCACTGGCCCTGGATTCAGGAGTACCTGAGTTCAAATCCAGCCTCAGACACTTAACACTTATTAGCTGTGTGACCCTGGGCAAGTCACTTAACCCCAATTGCCTCACTAAAAAAAAAAAAATTAAAAAAAGCAAAAGCAATCATGATATGAATTGGAAATACATTAGAGCTTTTCCCAATAAATTCAGTAGTGAAGCATGTATGCTCACCCTCTCCATTATTATTTTATATAATTCTAGAATTGTCAGCAAAAGCAATAAGACGACAGGAGATTTAAACTGTGTAAAGGTGAAGAGGAGCTAAGATTATCCCTACTTGTCGATGATATGACAGTTTACTTAGAAAATCCTAGGACATTAGCAATAGATACTAATTGAGGCAATCACTTCAGCTAAATTGCAGGCTATAAAATATGGCCTCAAAATCAACAATATTTTTATATAATAACAACAAAATCTAAGATGAAATAATAGAAAGGAAAAGATTGTTCAAAATAACTACAAAATGCATAAATACTTGGGATCAATCTACCAAAGCACACAAAATACTTATATTCAATTACGAAGTACTCCTTAAAGAAATATTTTAATGTATATGGGTACTTAAGTAATTTGCAAAATTTGTAAAATTTGCAAAATTCCAAAATGGCTCTACTGACTCACAGGTCTACCAACAGTGTACTGGTATGCCTATCTTCCTACAATTCCTCTGACATCAACTATTCCAATCTTTTATCATCTTTGCCAATTTCCAAGGTGTGAGGTGACACCTGGGCATTGTTTTGCTTTGCATTTTCTTATTATTAGTGATATGTAGCATTTTTTCACACAGTTGTTAAGAATTTGTGATTCCTTTTTAAAGAATCATGTGTTCATATTCTTTGACCACTTATATACTAGGGAATGGCTTTTGGTATTACGCGCACACACACACACAGAGGAATGTATATATATATACCGATATATCTTTAAGTAGGTTACATATAGTGGATATGAACCATTATCTGAGAAATTTGATAGCAAAGAACTGGAAACAAAGCAGATGTCCATAAATTGGGGAAGAACTAAACAAATTGTGGTACATGAAATGATGAATACAATAAAAACAGAGAGGCATAGATAGATTTATATGATTTCATACAGAGTGAAGTAAGCAGAGCCAAGACAATCATCCAATTACGCTTTGAGCTTCATTTGTGTGGGTTGATTCAGTAATATCAACTGTAGTTAATCAATCTCCAAGCATTTATTAAGTGCCTACTATGTGCCAGGCACTGTTAAGCCCTGGTGACCCAAAGACAAAAATGATAGCCCCTCTCCTCAAAGTGTTTACTTTTTAATGATAATCCATTTACTCAGGTTAAGTAATTTATTGCAAATAGAGATAAAACTTGGGTTAGTACCTGGAACAGCTGGATGGATATTCTGATATGTTTGCAGCTTGGGGTTATAAATGTTAGTTTCTTAGATTGTATGTGCAATGAAAGTTTGATTCAAGAGGGAGATGTGTTTTATTTTGACTGTTGAAAGGAATGTCATCATTTAGGCTCACTACTGCTTTACAAAGTAGTCATTTCATTAATATAAAACCAAAGAAAGCAGCATGATCAATCCATCAAAATGTATTGCAAACTGAATAACCACCAACAAAAACTTTCGGCTTATTACTTTTTTAAAAAAAATTGGGGGGGAGGGCGGGCAATGAGGGTTAAGTGACTTGCCCAGGGTCACACAGCTAGTAAGTGTCAGGTGTCTGAGGCCAGATTTGAACTCAGTTCCTCCTGAATCCAAGGCCAGTGCTTTATGCACTGCCCCACCTAGCTGCCCACTCTGCTTATTACTTCTCTCTCTCTCTCTTTTTTTTTTTTTTTTTTTTTAGTGAGGCAATTGGGGTTAAGTGACTTGCCCAGGGTCACACAGCTAGTAAGTGTTAAGTGTCTGAGGCCAGATTTGAACTCAGGTACTCCTGACTCCAGGGCTGGTGCTCTATCCACTGTGCCATCTAGCTGCCCTCTGCTTATTACTTCTAAGGGAAAAGAGTGTGGTGGAAGAGAAGCAGGAGCCAGACAAACATGTCAGCTGAAGAAGGAGAAAGAAAGAAAAAAGTGGAGGTGATTAGGGAGGCTTCAGAATTGGGAAGAAGGTCCCAGGTTGGATTTGGGGAGGGAAAGCTTGGGAGAACTTGAGAAGAAATTGAAGGAGAAAGAGGGGGAAAGATAAAACCAAAAAAAGAAAAAATCTAGAGCTGAAGGAGAGAAGAAAGGAGAGGAATCAATCCATTCAATGTCCTTTTAAATAAAAGCAAACAATCAGAAATACCCTGCTACCCCACCTTCATATCCTTGACTAGTTCTCTCCGCACTCCAAGACCTGTGATCTCACTGATTTTTGGAGTTCTCCCCAACAATGCAGATTACAAACAATCTGTGCCTGAACTCTTCCCTGTCCTCCATAAATTCAATGCAGGATTCTCATGCACTATGTCGGAAACCTTCTTCAATATCTCCTGTCATCAGCAGCATACTACTTACCAATGGAGCACTCTAGATATATATCTGTCATCCCTCACCCTCACCAAATAGTAGGGCCATTTTCTCTACCTATCATATAGCAATCTGATGACATCTTTTACTCTTCTTTATTAAAGATCTTCATTGCTTCTGTATTGCAGGATGCTCACACCCACCCACCCTACCCTTTTCCATTGTTCTTTGGGTATTCCTCAACTCTTCACAGACTAGTTTTCCATGTCTTATAACAAAACTAGTAGAATGTTGGCATTAAAAAGAGGAGCCATTGTTTCTAAGACATGCTAATTTTCAGAAGCAATCCAGCTTTCTTTCCTTCTCCTGTTAAAATTCTGGGCTCAATTTGTATAGACCCATTTGTATGTTGTGTTCCAGATATTTATATATATCTATACATACATACATAATACACACACATTTGGATGCAATTGAGTTCAATCTTCTTCTATTAAATTCAGGGTCTAGATAATGGTTCAATTGCAATATATTTCCAAGATATATTCAGTGATGATTACTATAGATTGTCTATTCAACAGTATATTGTAACCTGAATAGTAGGCAGTCTTTATCCATTTAGTTTTTTCCTTATGGAAAGTTAGGACACTCTTTTGAATGATTTTGGATCTCATTTGGGACACTCTGCAGAGTTCCAGAGGCTTAATGAAATCATCATGATGTCATCTTGTAATAGGAGTATATGGAGGATCTCACCACCTATAAAAAAATCCCTCTTCAACTTGGGATCTGTGCTGGATAGCGTCCATGACAATGTTAAGTACCTTTGGCAAGCATACATATCCCTGTTTTTTATGTAGAGAATTTTCAAATAAAATTATATCTGTTGTATATCCACTCAAGAATCTTGTACAATTTTGACATGTATATGGGGTGATACGTTGTTTGAAGGACTCCTTTAATTGGACTTTCTATTTTCAAGTTGGATGATTTTATTGTAGCCAACAAATATTAAATACAGTAGAATGTTCTAGTCTTTACTGCTTTAAATCACTTGTGTAATAATAAATAGGTGGCTTATTATGAAATGATTCTTGTGAAAGCCTGACTGTTCCCTTCCAGTATGGTCATCAAGGATGCTCTCGATATATGTATAGATTATTCTCATTAAAATTTTGTATAGATGTTGTATAGATAAGTAGTTACTGATGTTTTATCAACTTTTTATAATAAAAAGATTAATTTTTTCCCATGCCTTTGGCATCTTTTCTTCCTTCAGATACTTTGACAAATGATCTTTCAATGTTTCAACATTATGTTGCCTCTAGCACAAAGTTTCTCTGTACCTATCTGGTCTAGTATCACTTCATTTCCTCAAGAAATACATCTAAGCAAAAATAAAATAAAATAAAATAATAAAAAAAGGGGCAGCTAGGTGGCTCAGTGGATAAAGCACTGGCCCTGGATTCAGGAGGACCTGAGTTCAAGTCTGGCCTCAGACACTTGACACTTACTAGCTGTGTGACCTTGGCCAAGTCACTTAACCCTCATTGCCCCACAATTTATTTTAATTTAAAATTTTTTAAAAAGAAATACATCTAAGATTATGATGTTTTGTGGTAGCTCTACTATCCTTAATAGTGAAAAGAACTGATTATAATAATCTTTACAGATGCTTTCTATTTTCCATCTCTTTGTTGTCCTCCTTCCAGCTTCATTTTTAATTGCCTTCAGTATTACTTTGCTTAATTAGGGTTCTTGCTAAGCTTTTTAAAAATTGTCTTTCCTTTGAATTATTTTTGCTCTTTTTATGAGTTAATATTGCTAGTAATATTTTAACATCTTTCTCTGTCAGATTGTATGGATAGTTTTCACTTGTAGTCTAGTGTTGCTCTAGGCTGCCGTTTTCCTCTATTTGACAAAGAGGTTGAATATTTTCTGACAAATGTGGCTTTTAACATTCTTTTGGTCTCTTTATTATGGAAAATGGTTAAACTTCTATATAATTTGGATTCAGTGTCCTTTCCCAATCCATTTCCCTGTTTTTAGCATCAGTAACTTTCTTACAAAGGTCAGGTTGGAGGTGTTTTAATTGCATTCTGTTCTTTTTATTTATATTTTTTTCTAATTTTATATTAATTTTTTTTTTTTACAAATAAGGTGATGTTCTGGAAGCACAAAGCCAGGTGATTCAGTAATGATCCCCATATCAGTAGTGTGTCATTTTCTGTCTTTTAAAATGTCAGTTCCATTTTTGTGATGTTATTTGTTTCTCACTATGTCTAGTACCTTCCAATTCTTTTTATTTCCAAGAAAGAATTCACAAAATACAGGCTTCTGCAGTCTAGAAATGACTTGTCTCTTTCATTCTTTACTTCTAAACAATATTTTCCAATATATTTTTGTTTGTTTTTTGCAGGGCAATGAGGGTTAAGTGAGACTTGCCCAGGGTAATACATCTAGTAAGTGTCAAGTATTTGAGGTCAAATTTGAACTCAGGTCCTCCTGAATTCAGGGCTGGTGATTTATCCACTGCACCACCTAGCTGCCTCTCCAATATATTTTTAATTATGCTCTCTAATACCCATCTTTGCATTGAATGTCAAATTACATTTTTATTTATTTTTATTTATTTTTTTAGTGAGGCAATTGGGGTTAAGTGACTTGCCCAGGGTCACACAGCTAGTAAATGTTAAGTGTCTGAGGCCGGATTTGAACTCAGGTACTCCTGACTCCAGGGCCGGTGCTCTATCCACTGTGCCACCTAGCTGCCCCAAATTACATTTTTAAAAAATTGAAGGCTTTATTGAGTTCTTCATAGAATTTTTCTCCATTCTCATCCTTGGTAATGGAAGATTTTAGCTCTTAAGATGCATTTATTTTTGTAATGGTCTTTTTGCAAATATTTATCATGACCACTTCATCATGAGAGGACCAAATGTCCCAAGAGAAGGTATATCTTGTTACCTTTGGATGCATGATAAACATAATTTCTACTAAGTCCTTTTCAAAAATATCCTTTGAGCCATCTTTCTTATTACCTGAAACTTCCTTTTATCTTCTGGTTTTGTTCATACTGAGCATGTCAGCATTGGTGTGATTTGATTCCTCCAATTGAATGTCTGCTTGTTGACCTCTGGGCATGGCACTCACGTTTAAAATACCGACAGTGTTCATAGATGGTCTATAACTTGGGCAAGTCTTAGGATTCTTTGCCCCTTTTATTCCATTCTATTACTATCACTGAAGAAGTGGAAGGAAGCCACAGGAGAATACAGTTATTTTGTGTTTTTCTTTGGTTCTTGGATTACACTGGCTAAGAATTTATCACCAAGTAGTTAGCCTACTGGTAATGAGTTAGCCTCTCTATAGACTAGCCTGTGGAAAGCAGAAATCTGTTTTTTATTAAAATATATTTTCATTGATTTCTTTTACATCACCATGATTTCCCTTACTATTTCCTTCCCTCCACCTTCCAGAGAGTCATCCTATATAACAGACAATATTTTTATAAGGAAAAAAGAAGGAAAAATTAATGTAACTTATCAATATATAGTACTGACAGCTTCCCCACCTTCTCAAAGGAATGAGAGTGTCTTCTCATATCCCTTCTTTGGATCTATGTTAATTCTTCATAATTTTGCAACTTTCACTTTGATTTGTATGTGTGGTTGGTCTTTCTATTTTGTAAAACTGTATTTTTATATATTATATTATTTTTTGTATATATTATATTCTTGTAAGGGTGGGGAACTCAGTTCTTTCCAAGATATTCCAGAGTGAAGAGTTTTTACTTCAGTCTATATCAGTTCATTTAAATTTTTCCAAGGGGCAGCTAGATGGCATAGCGGATAAAGCACTGACCCTGGATTCAGGTGGAGAGCTGAGTTCAAATCCAGACTCAAACACTTGACACTTACTAGCTGTGTGACCCTGGGCAAGTCACTTAACCTCCATCAGCCTCAGTTTCCTCATCTGTAAAATTAGAGTATTGGATTAGGTCACACATGAGATTACTTCAAGTTTAACTGTCCTATGAAATCAACTTTTAAAGAAAAGTTAAGATCACAAAAGGGAGAGACCTAAGGTAGAAGACACCTTGGACCTTGGAATATTAGAATATATAAGATGAGACATCCTAGGATACCATGTCATGTTGAAGAGATAGAGACCTTGGCAGACACCTCTGGATAAGAGCAAGATAGGTCCAGGCCATGGAAGAGCTCACCTAGAATGTTATTGTCTTCCAGAGGAGGCAGAACATCATTTGATAGTTTCTAACTAATTTATTCATCTGGTTAATGTTTTTTTTTTGGGGGGGGTGAGGCAATTGGGGTTAAGTGACTTGCCCAGGGTCACACAGCTAGTAAGTGTCAAGGATTTGAACTCAGGTCCTCCTGAATCCAGGGCCAGTGCTCTATCCACTGTGCCACCTAGCTGCCCCTAACTAATTTATTCATGAAAACTGGCTGTTAAATTCAATTGTTTCGACCTGCTTTAGGGGTAAAAGTGCTGCTAGCATCTTCCAAATTTTGAAGCCCTGGGAAAAAGCCCTAATTACCCCCACCCTAGTACCCTAGTTATATTTCTACATTGTAATACTTTTCATGTTTCCTTGTACTCTTTTTTTTATTTTAATTTTAATTTTTGGTGAGGCAATTGGGGTTAAGAGACTTGCCCAGGGTCACACAGCTAGTAAGTATTAAATGTCTGAGGCCGGATTTGAACTCAGGTCCTCCTGAATCCAGGGCCGGTGCTCTATCCACTGTGCCACCTAGCTGCCCCTCCTTGTACTCTTTATATTTCTCATATTTGTACAATTATTTAGTTAGCCACTTTCTAATTATTGGTCATTCCCAGTTTCTTGCTAATGCAAATAAAAGAGCTATGAGTATTTTTTTACAGAGCTATGAACATCTTTCCATAGCCATGTCCTTTTTAATTTTCATGATATTTTTAGAATAAAATCCTAATCAGGGTCAAAGCACATAGTTACTTTGGGGTCAATCCAATTTTTAAATTAATTTCATGGAAATCAACTATATTATTTAATTCTGTTAGATATGACTTTGTCCTATTTTTAAAAATTGCTCATTGCCTGTCTGATGTATTATTATCATCCCTTTAACTTTCTTCCAAGGAGATCAATTAATTGAACTTCATAAATTGCTTTGAGATCCATAGGTAAAGAAAACAGGACAAATGTTAATTTTTTTTTATTTGGTAGAAATATAAACCACATTTTTAAAACCTTAGGAGAGTTGGTAGTGATTCTAGAAAGTGAGCTGTTAAATTGCTAGAGGAATTTGCAAGGAAAACCTTACTATTGGCATATAATGTTCTCTCTAATCCAGTCATGTCCAACTCTTAATGACCCCATTTGGGGTTTTCTTGGCAGAGATAGTGGAACGGTTTGCCATTTCCTTCTCCAGCTCATTTTATAGATGAGGAAACTGAGGCAAACAGGGTTAAATGACTTTCCCAGGGTCACACAGCTAATAAGTGTCTAAAGCCACTTTTAAACTCACAGAGATGAGTCTTTCTGACTAAAAAAAAAAAATGACTGAACAACACCACCGCTAATCCAGAGGGCCCTGAGGGAAGACCTTCTAAACTTCTTTTCACTCTGGGAAGGAATCTTCTTTCTCCAACTTCCCTGTGCCAGGATAGAATATTACACCTTAACAAAGCACACAGCACTTTTTCTGGGTACTGAGGAACTGGAAGACTGCCTTTTTCTAAATTTGCTGAGATAAATCTCTAACACATTGACTTTAAATTAAGCCAGATCCTCGCTCTCCAGTTCATTTCCCCAGATTACCAAAATCAGTCCCTCAAACGATGATGAAAACAGCAGTTAGCAATGCCTTGGAGCTGCCTCATCATCGTGCATAACTTGGAATCTGGCTTAATCCTTCTCTTCCCATTAGGCAACATCTGGATTATATTTTCTCAGAAACAAGTCTGGGTTCAGCAGCTTAGTAGAGACCTTGGAAAAAGCCTGAAGGAGTTCAAAAGGAAGTAGTTTGTTTCTCAGCACCTATTATCCCTCTTCTACTGAGGGAATATTGAATACTTAAGCACATCTGAAATAGTATTATAGAGACTGGGAGTCCTTTTAAAACGTATTCAACTCTCTTTTTCCTGTGGTTTCAACACTCAGTAGTGTGACCACTGTAGTCAGCCTCTCTGGCCAGACCTTTCCAAGTGGAGTGAGAAATATTGGCTTCGTTACACCTCATAAATATAATCACTCATTGGCCCCAGCATATTGATGTTACCATTTATTCAGGTTGTGCTTAAACTATCCATTTGGCTTGACTAAGAGCATAAATGTAAATTGCCTAAATCTGAAACTGATGGGGCCCATAGGTTTTGGATGCAAAGTCAAGGTCAGAACACCTCCACAAAGAATGCCAGGTGTGTGAGAAGGATTCCCAGGCAGCACAGGTCAGTTGCTGCTCTCTGCCTCCCTATTTTGGAAGGAGTGGGAGAAGACTTTATTTTCAAGTAATCTATAAGTGTAAAAACTCAGGGAATTTGCTATCACAGACCCCTACTCCCATTTCACTTTACCTGGACCCAAAACTCTTGTGGAATATGTGAAGTATGCTCCTCAGAAAGGGAAAAAGAATAGTAAGAGTAACTGATTCCTTTTCTCTGAGCTCTTTTTTTTTTTGGGTGAGGCAATTGGGGTTAAGTGACTTGCCCAGGTTCACACAGCTACTAAGTGTCAAGTGTCTGAGGCCAGATTTGAACTCAGGTACTCCTGACTCTAGGGCCAGTGCTCTATCCACTGGGCCACCTAGCTACCCCTTCTCTGGGCTCTTAATGGAACTGGGCTATAAAAGGGACCAAAAGACACAAGCTGAAGGAATTGAGGATCATCATCATCTTTATGCCTTCCTCCTGCCCAACTGAAATACACACACACACACACACACACACACATCTCTAAGACTCTAAGTTGTGGAGCAGACATGTAGAAAGAGGGGAAGTTATAGACATAGAGGAGAAGTTTGCTCCTGGAGATGTTCAGCTTGCCTCTCTAGAGACTTTCTTCTGGTGCGAGACCATTGCTTCTTTCTTGGTTTGAACTGAGATTTCATTTTACTCTCAGCAAAGAGATCACTCACTCTTTTTTTTTCAACCCCCCTCAAATCTCTTCTTTACTTATCATGCCATACATAAAAAAATGTAGTTACTTTACAGACTAATCTGATTATAGCATCAACTATTATTATTTTAATATCTTTCTCCCATATGATCATTTCCTCTTTGTATTTTCTGGTATATTCTAATCTGTAGATTTCCATTTCTTTTTGCTCTTTTGCTTGGATAAATGAGTTTACTGGTTGTTCCCCATTTGTGATGGTCTTTTGTATAACTTAGCATTTGGTGGGAAGGAGTTAATCTGACTAGTGTGAACTAAGGGCTAATGATCAGGTAAGTGGCTGTTATGAACCAGACTTATACCCTAAGACCTTTAATATATAAAAGAAAGAAAGAAATATAATTCTAATCCAGTTTCTCCCTTGGAGGCTGGGAAAAGCATGCTCAGTTCTTGGCATTCCTGGGGAGTGCCTGCTCCTTCCCCCCTCCCCATATCCCCTATCCCATTATCATGGTGCAAGCCATTCCTTACAGGTAGATGACAACTTGGATCATTTCTATCCAAGCCCCTCAAGATCAGCATCTATCCATTTAGACAAACGATGTGGATACACATACCTTATATGAGAACACGTGCATATTACACTTCAAAACAGGGGGTATTGGCTGGAATGGTGTGGAATCAGTTATCTGATGGAGAAAGGAGGGGGGGGAGGAGGAAAAGGGTGGACTGGAATACCTTTGGAAAATACAAAGTTATTTGAAGAATTCCGGGCTCCTCCCAAAACAGAGACCTGGTAGACAGCCAGCATGTTCCAATGGTATCCTCAAGAAATCAGGGAGAAAGGCCCTTGGTCCATTAAGTAAACTTCTTATGGTGAATTATGGGAAGCTATGGATAAGAGTTGTACAGGACGGGTGGGAACGGATGAGTTGTGATCTGCATTGTTGGAGAGAATACTCACATCGATGAGATCATGCATCCATTAGAGTATTGTTGTATCTGTGACATTAATAATCAACAATAGGAGAGGCAGTCACCTACTAGACAGAAAGCTTACTTTGGAATCAGACCTGATTTAAGTTCCATCTCTGACACATACTCACTTTGTGATCCTGAGCAAGTAATTGAACCCTTTAGTGTCCCAGGCAACTCTATAAGACTCCCAATTTATAGAGCAGATGCCCATCTGCATTGGTAGAAGGAGTTTCCTTAATTGTGAGTTCCCCAATACCAAGAAATCACACAGGTCCTGACTAAAGAAAAAAAAAGCAACAACATTGTTCAGTTAAAAAACAAAACCAAACCAAACCCAATCAGTATCATTTAGGAAGTTTGGCCAGCGTATACAGAACTAACATTGAATCTTTTCACAGTTTCCACTTGGGAATGTTAAAATGTTCTATATTATTCATCTATGGGTAGGAAGATTGAAAGCTCTAGAAAGGAATCTCAAGAGGTCAACCAGTCCAGACCTCTGCCTCCAGGCATTAGTACACTTAAACTATCCAAGACTGGAGATTACCTGCACTGTTTTTAAAGGACTCTGGGGATGGGGATTTCATGACCTCTCTAAGTAACCTGTTTTAATGCTTAATCATCCACACCATTCAGAAATTCTTCCTCATGTTGAGCTTAAGTCTCTTTGGCTGCAATTTAAACCCATTTCCTCCAGATCTGTCCTCTGGACAGCAACTGTGTAGTGCCTTCCTTAAAATAACCCTTTAAAGAGTTGAAGCCGGTTATTAGCTCTGCAGACAAAATATTTTAACACCTTAGTTTTTTCTTCACTGGCTCTCTTTTCTATTCCTCTATTCTTGTTATTGTTTTTATTCCCCCCCCCCCAACCCTGAATCTCATGTTACAGAAATGAGATGACCCTCTTCTACAGACTGTTTGTAATCAGTTGGTTGTTTTTTTTTTTTTAGGAGGAAAAAAGTATCACTGCCTTACAAAATTAAACTCCTTTATTCAGGAATGTCATTGGGTGACTGAAGCTGGCATTCGACATGTCAATGAGTTATTTATATAATTTGTTTTGGCAGGATGCCTGAAGTTATCTGCCCAGAATTATGAGCCAGGATAATCATTAACCTAGAAGAAGGAAATAGGAAACAATATTAATTGACTTCCTTTGATAATGGAGAGATCTGACAACCCACTGCTAGACATTTTTCCTTACTTTATTAAGAAATGGGTAGAAAAAGGCACATTGATGAAACAAGTCATCACTCAGATTTAAATTACATTCCTTTCGATTTTATAACCCTTCAAGCCTACTTTGAAGTTAAAAGAAAAACTTTTTTTTTCCTCATCAAGTAGTAAAGGCAACATATACCAAAGGTCTACAAATAGTTAGGCTGTGAAGGGTGAAAAATATCTTAAATTCTATAAATCAACATAATGGTTTGAAAGATTTAAAAGGTCTTCAGGTACTACTGTGGCACTAAAGGTTTCTGTACGAGTGGTTTGTTATATGATTTCGTTTCAAGTTCAATGTTTTCATTTTAATAAATGTTACATGATGCATAGAATTACCCTTTTTTCTTTCAATGGAGAGATTTTAGGCAACTCAGTGAAATATTCATAATAATGATAGCTAGTCCTTTAAAATTTGCAAAATGCTTTACAAACATTATCTTGTTTTATCCTCTCAATGACCTGAGAACTAGGTGCCCATTTTACAGATGAGGAAACTGAGGTTGAGAAAGGTTAAGTGTCTTGCTCAGGGCCTTACAGCTAGAAAGTGTCCAAGGCCAGATTTGAACTTAGGTCTTCCCGACTCCAGGAGCATCTAGATGCTTCTAGGCACACTGTACTCTGGCCAAACCAGACTACTAAACTTGTCCCAGACTCAATGATCCTTTTCTGGCCTGATTGCATTCACATAAGCCATTCTCTAGGTCTTAAATAGGGACAGCTAGGTGGTACAGTAGATAGAGCCCTGGGCCTGGTGTCTGGAAGATCTGAGTTCAACTGTGGTCTCAGACACTTACTAGGTGTATGACCCTAGGCAAGTCACCTAACCCTGTTTGCCTCAATTTCCTCATCTATCAAATGATCTGCAGAAGGAAATGGCAAACCACTCCAGTATTTTTGCCAAGAAAACCCCAAATGGGGTCTCAAAGAGTTGGACAGGACTGAATAACAAACAATAGACCTTGAATGAAATCTTTCTTATCTTTTATCATTCTTTTCTTTGTTCAAGGCTTAATTTAAGTACCCTACCTTCTATGAAGTCTTCTCTTATTCCCCCCAGGCATTAGTGCCCTGTGCACCAGCTCAATCTCTCTCTCTCTCTCTCTTTCTTCTCCCTCTCTCCCTCTCCCTCCCCATCTCTTTCATATTCCTTCAAAGACACTTTTGGCCCTACATGATGGATTCTCTAAGCAGAATGTAAGCTCCCTGACTTTAAGGAGCCTTTTTAGCCTTAGCACAGTGCTTTCCAATGGGACCATACAGGTGATTTTTGTCAGTATTAGAAACTCTCAGACAAGAAAACTCTCTGCACTGATGCAGATATGTATCTGCTCTGAAACTTTTATTCTTAGAAAGTTACCTAGGGCACTGAGATATTAGGTGACTTGCCCAGGGTCATATATCCTATATGCGTCATAGGCAGGCCTTGAACTTAGGCCTTCCTGATTCTGAAGCTGACTTGTCTCTGTCATTCCCCACTCTCTCACTTATTTATTTATTTGTTTATTTTTTGCAGGGAAATGAGGGTTAAGTGACTTGCCCAGGGTCACACAGCTAGTAAGTGCCAAGTGTCTGAGTCCAGATTTGAACTCAGGTCTTCCTGAATGCGGGGCTGGTGTTTTATCCACTGTGCCACCTAGCTGCTCTCACTTATTTTTAAATATCTGGTTGCTTCCCTACTGCCTACAAACATGCCCATGTTTCCCCCATCCTCAAAAAATTCTCACTTGCCCCCTCCGTCCTGCTATAGTTCCACATCTTTCTTACCTTTAGTGACTATATTCCTTGAGAAGGAATTTCTTCCAGATTCCTTCTTCTTTTCCTGTCACTCTTCTGAAATCTAGAGCTTAGCTTCCAACCTCATCGTTCAACCAAAACCTACCTCTCCAGACTTACCATTGCTCTCTTAATTGACCATTCTAATAGCCTCTTCTCAATTCTCATCGTTCTTGACCTCTCAGTAGTCTTCGACATTGTCAGTCACCCTCCTCTCTTTGATAATCTTATCACACACTCTTCTCTCCTGGTTTTTACCTCTTACCTGTCAGACAGCTCCTTTGCTAGATCAACATCCACATCACTCCTGCTAACCATGGGTTTCCCCTCCAGGGCTTTGTCCTGGGCCATCTTCTCTTTTCTCATATACTGTTTTAGCTGGTTATCTCATCAGCTCTCCTGGTTTCTCTTATCATCTTTATGTAGATGACTTTCAGATCTACTTGGCTATGGTGAGCCTTAACCTCTATCCTGATCTCCAGCCTGCAGTTCCTACTGCCTATTATAGATCTTAAACTGGGAAATCCTATAAACAGATTAAACTGTGTCCAAAACCAAGCTCATTATCTTTGCCGCACCCCCAATCCTTTCCTTACTCTCCTATTTTTGGTTATTTTTTGTTTGTTTGTTTTTTGCTTTTTGTTTGTTTGTTTGGTTTTTTGGCAGGGCAGTGAGGACTAAGTGACTTGCCCAGGGTCACACAGCTAGTAAGTGTCAAGTGTCTGAGGCCAGATTTGAACTCATGTCCTCCTGAGTCCAGGGCTGGTGATTTATCCCCTGCTCCACCTAGCTGCCCCCCCCTCCTCTTTTCAGTCTTCTTACATATGTAACAATTGGAATGACGCCACCTGCTGGAGACTTACTGTAGAAAAGCTCCGCCATGAAGTGAAGGTCTTTGAGGGCAAGACCAGGAGTCTTTTCTTTGGCGTCAGGAAGTGACATTTGCTTGTGGGAAGAAGAAGGGGGGAGCCTGGCGCTCTGACTTGGGCTCTTTCCTGGGGACTCTGGCAGAGAGTGGAGCTAGAAAAGCGCTCTTCTTTTAATAGATAGATGAATATAGGCCTTTCTCTCTTTACCAAATTCTTATTCTCCTTAATAAATGCTTAAAAGCCTAACTCTTGCTAAAGCTTATAATTTATTTTAGACAGTTTAGCTAGAATTTTAGCCTTAACACATATTATTCTCCCCTTTGCCCTGTGTGCTCTGTGATCCAGTGATTCTGGCCTCCTTGCTGTTCTTCACAGAAGACACTCATACTTCCTACCCAGGGAAATTTCACTGGCTGTCACTGGCTCTTCCTCCTCAGCCTGTCCTCCTGGCTTCCCTAATTTCTTTCAGGTCCCAGTTAAAATCTCACCTTCTAAAGGAAGCCCCTAATTCTAGTGCCTTCCCTCTGTGGAAATTTATTTCCCTCCAATTTATCCTGTATATATTTTGTTGGACAGGTTGTCTCCCCAATTACATGGAGAGCTCCTCGACAACAGCAATTATCTTTTGTTTTCCTTTGAATCCTTATTGCCTACCACATGGAAGATGCTTGATAGATGCCAACTGGCTTTACCATTCAACCTCTACATTATGAACATAGGCTATATCTATTATCTATATAACCATCTCCACCAGGTCGCCCTGAGGGATCAGTCACTACTTGACCACAGTTCACCTAAAAAAAATTGGGGGTTTTTAAGTGGACTGGAAACTTGATCCAAGCCAACATGGTGAAATCCATGCTAAAATGGTCTCAAGATTACTTGAGATCAGGATTTCTGAACAAAAGTAGGGTAAAATCAATCTGGTGTTCATACTAAGTCTGACTCCAGTATGGTAAATTCCAAGGAGAAGGGGGCCATGGGGATGTCTACCAAGGGACAAACAAGTTCAGTCAGAAGTAGAGCAAATCAAAACTTCTCTTTTTATTAGTAGTGGGGTCAGGCCCTCTGCTAGAGGGTGCAGTGGCTAAAGCTCTGCACCTGGAAGACCTGAGTTCAAATTTAGTCTCAGATACTAGCTGTGTGACCTTGGGGTAGTCACTTACACTCTGTCTCAGTTTTCTCAACTGTAAAATGAATACAAGAATAGCGCTTCCCATGGTAGTTCTGAGAATCAAATGAGATAATACATGTAATATATCACATTATCCTTATTTCAGAGGGCCTGTCTCTCACCAAATGGTAGAAGACATAGGGAGGCATATTTAGGCCTGAAATAAAGAAAAAAAAAGATGTCCTACTGATAAGGGATATCTAACATTGATAAGGCTATTTCAGGGGGTCATGGACTTCCTCTTTATTCAAATGTTGGACAAGCACTGATTGGAGTCAGATGGGCTTGGGTCAAATCTTGCTTCTGATGTTTCCTTCGGGCAAGTTCCTTATCGCTCCTGGAACTCAGTTTCTTCATCTGTGAAATGGAGGATGGTTGTTAGACTAGATGGTTTCTTTCATCTATAGAGGTATGAATTCTATAGAGGTCTGTGAATTTTTGCTTGTGTATGGGTGGTACTGGACGACTGTGGGGTCTCTCTCAACTTGAAGAGTCTGTGATTCATATTCTCAGATTTGGAGTTTCAGAAACAAGTTGCTACAATTTTATACACCCTGACCAATTTCAATATCCCTACTCTAGTCCATAGGGATAGCTATTTAAGTAAACCAGGATTATTTAAAGGAAGGGACCCACTAGGTGCCTTCCTGGGGCCATGAGAGTATGGCTTTTATTTAAAAATTGGCAGGGGGCAAGAAAAAAAGTGTAAAATTTGTCTAGCCTTATATCCAACACTAGCTAGCACTACTTTGACACGGGTGGGGCCTGGCTCCATTTCAGAACTTCCTAATCGATGATCCGGGTGTCAGATTTGTAGTGTCTATATTGTTATTTACTTGATTTGAATGCGAATCTAACTGAGGACATGAAGGGCTGGGATAATGTCCTGTGGGGGTGGGGAATGTTGTAGCATAAAATATATTCTGACCAACTAGAATGATAACTGGTAACGAGGAAGAAATTATGAATGTAAACATTTATAACCCAATCAAATGATTTATTTATATGTGATATGCAACAGAGCATGATTTTTATGTTGTATTCAATCAGAGAGAATGGGAGTCCTATTATCATTGCTGTTAGTTTCCAGTCATAGAATGCTAGATCACATACCCCCATTCCCTTCTCTGTAAAGATGAGGAAAATGAGGTCCAGGAAGGTCACACAAATGGAAGGAGAGCCAAGGCTGGATCCAAGGCATTCTCTCTCTAAAGACCCCATTCTTTCCAATCCATAGTCTGTTATCCACTTAGAAGTTGCATAGTGCTCAGGTTCGTGCCATAATTATTTGATTTAAAAGGGGAGCCTCATGAATAACTAGGATAGTCTTGAAAAGCATAGATATATGTACTATCTGTAACTACCTGGTGGGTCTTGACAACTTAGAATGGCTTCAAAGATGGGAAACAGTGATGGACTTTCACTGCTTTGAGATATATTTCTGCTAAGTTCAGATCAGCCACATGGTGGCAATCAGTTTTTCAACCAAATTTGACTCATAAAGATCAACTATAACTATTCCAGTATAGTGGCACAACATGATTAAATAAAAGACCCTTGAAACATCATACAAGTAGTATGTATGTGTTACTCTTCCCAGGGCATTCTTGTATGGGTACCAAACAACACCATGTGCTCTGGGCTTGTGTTTAGACATGAGGATGCAAGTTCCTACGAGCCACACTAGGTAGAAGGAAATAACCACCACTATTGATTGGAAGGGTGTTTTCCCACATGGGTGAGCATCTCCCAGGAAATTCTGAAAGCCTGTGGAAGGATCACGAATTGCTAATGTTCAGGCTTTTCCTCACCAAAAGTGTTGTTCTTAAAGGGCCTCCTAAGAGATTCTCATTTTTAGAAGAGGAGAGAAGTGATGCCAACAAGTCCAAGAATTACAAGGTCAATAGCCCTGTAGTAGGGTGGTCCTTTCTGGGGAATATCTATCACCACCCATCAAGAGAAGGTAATCCAGGACCATATGACTTGGTCTTTTGCCCTCCCAAAGTCCAATACACTTCAGACCATTTGATATTAAGTATGTAGATATCCTGACACTGTTGAGTCCACATAAGAAGATGGATATGATATCAGCAGCAGATATGTGTCAGATGGTCTTCATTTTGTAAAATGCTAATTTCACTTCAAGCTTCAGAGCTTGTTGAGACCACTCAGAATTCCCAGAAAATGGATCGTTAGAGAAACTAAATTGTTGGTTTGATTTTTTTTTCACCCTATATAAGAGGTGAAAGAAAAGAAAACACGAATTGTGTAATGGTATGAAAAAGACTTTATTAAGCACTTACTATATGCAAAATACCATGCTAAATGCTGGGAATCTAAGTAAAAAAAGAGGTGGGGCAAACAATGGATAGATGGGGAATTAAATGCTCAGAGGTTTTAAATGTTATAATCAAAATCTAAATCACTTCACAAGATCAAGTAACAAGTATTTATTGAGGTTTTTTGGAATCATATAATTAGAATTGGAATAGACCATAGTCCACTTTGCCTCTGCAGCCCTGATTGGTCTCAACATTGAGGAACCTGAGGGAACCTTTGTTCCCTCAGACAGCTAGGTGGCACAATGGATAGAAAACTGGGCCTGGCATCAAGAAGAACTGAGTTAAAATTCAGCCTTGGACACTTACTAGCTGTGTGACCCTGAACAAGTCACTTAACCCTTTTTGCCTCAGTTTCCTCATCTATAAAATGAGCTGGAGAAGGAAATGGCCAAACACTCCACTATCTCCACCAAGAAAACCCCAAATGGGGTCATTAAGATTAGGACACAACCAAAACAACTGAATAACAAAATTGTTTGAGGGGCAGCTAGGTGGCACAGTGGATAAAGCACCAGCCCTGGATTCAGGAGGACCTGAGTTCAAATCCAGCCTCAGACACTTGACACTTACTAGCTGTGTGACCCTGGGCAAGTCACTTAACCCTCATTGCCCCACAAAAAAGAAAAAAATAATAATTCCAAAATTGTTTCCTCAGTCATTTCATCTTCACAGAACAAAATGCCCTGCCCAGGAGAAGCCAATCATTCGAAATTTCGTCCTGTTGGTTAACTCAACCTTGGATATATTCAACGCATGCAGCTGGCACATAGTAGATACTTAACAAATGTTTCAAGAATTAAATCGAATAGTCCAACCCTCTCATTTTACAGATGAAGAAATTGAGATTGAAAGGGAAAGTGATAACTCAAGTCACATCAGTGGCAAAGCTTTGATTCAAATCTAGTTTCTTCTTTAATGAATAAACGACAAACATTTGTTGCATGCTGTGTACAAAACGCTGACGGAAGCACAAATACTTACAAGATAGTGTAACACTGGGTTTCCTGTCCTGAATGAGCTTAGGCTAATCATAAAATACAATGAAATGCATCAAATGCATAAAAATCATAAAACATGTGATACAACAGAAATACATGCGAGAGTCCTTGCCCCCAAGGGCGCTTATAATCTTGTTGGACAGACAAAGCTGACACAGCTGGTCAGACCACATCTGCAGTATTGTGTTCAGTTTGGGACTTGACTGGGTCAAGTAACACTTATTAATTATGTATGACTGTCAGGTAATGTGTGAAGCTCTGGGGATTCAGAGTAAAGCAAAACCCAGTCCCTGCTCTCAAAGAGCTCACTCACTGTCTAAAGGGGGAACAACAGGCAAATGACTGTATACAAAGAAGGTAAATCGGAGGTAACCAACAGAGGGAAGGAGAGAACAATGGAGGGGCGGGGGACAAGGAAAGCCTTTTTGTAGAAGGTGGAACTTTAGCAGACTTGAAGGAAGATAGGAGATGGAGAAGAGGAGAGAGAACAGGCAGTGAAGATGTCAGGAATGCCACATTTTAGGAAATTTCATTGATAATGAAGGCATTTCAACAGGGGCAACCTATGGGAGGCAGACCAAAAAGAAAGGGGCATAATTAGCCTGAAAAAGAGAAATCTGGGGAGAACATGGTTAGCCATCTTCAAGCAGAAAAGAGAGATGGAGCTTGTTTCACTTGAACGGGGGTGGGGTGGGGGGGGGGTGGGGGGTGGGAGGCCTAACTAGGAGCAGGGGACAAATATGAGAGATTTAGTCTTATTGTAAGGAAAAATCTCCCAACAAATTAGAATTATGTCAAAGCAATATGGTGGGTAGTGGTTTCTCTTTTGCTTGACATTCTCAAATGGATGTAGGCTAGCCTTTGGCAGTTATGTTACAGAGGGGATTTTTGTTGTGGGTTGTAATAGCCCGTCCCCCGAGTTCCTTTCTATCTCCAAGATCTTCTAATGTCCTTTTAGTGACAGGAAGTGACATTTTTAAGCTTTGCATCTTCAGTAAGGAAATATATAGTCAATAGGGATCAAAATCAACATCAGAAAGTTTCAGCAAGAGAAGCAGGGTGGTGCAGTGGGTAGAGAACTAGCTTTGAGTCTAGAAGACCTGGGTTCAAATTTTACCTGTGAAATATACTTTGTGACCCTGGGCAAGTCAATTAGCCTCAATTAACCTAAAATGGCAAATTGTAGAACAGTTGTTGCTTCTCTACTTAGGTTAGTAGGAATGCCCTGTCCAGACAAGCAAATAAAAAGCTTCAGTAAAACTATAGGAGTGTGTGTGTGTGTGTGTGTGTGTGTGTGTGTGTGTGTGTGTGTGTGTTTGAGAGAATACACATAAATTCCATAAAGTTAAAGGTTAGATCAAAGAGACTGAATTTGAAAATAAAGAATGTAGGAGTAAATTACTTTCCTGGAAGTTAGGGGATAACTTCATTACAGGAACAAGAAATGAGGGAGAAAATTGAAAAACTCAAAAGAGACTAGAAAGATTTTTTTGAATTTTTATAACCGGTTTTATTCAGATGAGGTTTGGGAACCGCAAGACAAAATCAAAAGAAATGTAAATTAACACATTTGTTTGGGTTTGAAGTTTCATTTGGCACTGAAAACATTTTAACTTAAAAGAAGTCTTCCTGGTAAACAAAATGTGAATTTGCAATAACCAGCTTATTTTTAAAGGAGAAAAAAATGAATGAACAGTGAGGAAATCTGCTCTCTAACACACTAATGTCTGGTTTGGACATGACAAGCACCATCTTAAATGTGCAGACATACCACAGTCCCTGAAAACTTTCTGAAAGCTGGATGAAATAAGATTACCGCCATCTGATCTGTAAGAACAACCATTTAGCAAGCTCACAAGTAATAGTTTCATTATTTATATGTGTCTCTCTACCCAGACTGCTGAGGATCTGTTAGGCATTTTTTTTTTTTCAATTTCAGTAGTACTTTACAAATTATAGTCAGGCACCAGAGACCATTTGGCACTGTGGATGGGGGGGGCAGAGGCATCTGAGTCGAGAAGACCTTGGTTCAGGTCCAACTTTTTAAACATTGACTGTGTGACCTTAGGTAAGTCACTTAACATTTTAGTGCTTCCTGGCATCTCTCCAGTTAGAAGAGGGAATTCTCACACTGCAAATCTACATAGATACAGTCTAATTCAAAGTGTTGTAGTAGAAAGAATGATGGAATTGAAACCATTGATACTGGGTTCAAATCTGAGCTCTGCTTTTCATTACCCATATGATATTGTATGTCATTTAACCTCTTTATTCCTGAGAGTCCTTGTCTGTCAAATGAATGGTTCTTCTTGCTCTAAATTCTATGATTTGTATAAATCATACATCTAATCCCTTTTGACCTGCCACCTCCCTCCTCCCCAACATACAAGACAGACAAAATAGTGAAAGGTAAAATCATACCAGAATTTCCTAACTTTCCTTTTAAATACTCTCTCCTTTCTGGTTTTTTGCAACATTATTCTGACCTGGTTCTCCTCCTATCTCTCAGCCCTTCCTTGATGGCTAATCTTTGATCTCACACCCCTTCATGGAAGATGTTCTGTCCTGGCCCCTCTTCACTTCTCTCTCCAATCTCTCTCTGGGTGATCTCATCAGCCCCCAAGGCTCTCAGATGGCTCTCAGGTCTATATTATCTAAGTCCAGTCTCTCTCTCTCTCTAGTTACAGTCTCACATCACCAACTACCTTTTGGACATTTCAAACTAGATGCAATAGACATCTCAAACTCACTATGTCCAAAGCAGAACTCGTTCCCGGTCCCTTTCCCTTCTTCCAAACTTTCCTATTTCCGTTGAAGACACCACCATTCTTCTAGGCTCCTAGGCTTGCAACCTTTGTGCATATTATCACTGACTCCTCTTCCTCCCTCACTACACTTAACCTAACTATTGGCTAGCTCGATGAGAGAGCTTTCATTTCTGACTCCTTTCTACCTACACAGACAACACCTTAGTGTAGGCACCCATCATCTGTTGCCCAGATTATTGCAACAGCTTCCTAAGCGGTCTCCCTGCCCCCAGTCTCTCCCCACTCCAGTCTGTCCTACATTCAACTACCAAGGTGATTTTCCTTAAGGAAATCACAGATCTGACCATGTCATTTCCCTACTTAATAAAGCTCACTATCACCTCTAGAATAGGCTTTTAAAATACTTCATGACCTGGCTCCAACCAGTCTTCCCAGATTCATTGTACATTAAATTCCTCTCCTGCCCCTCATGTGGTATTCTATCTCTGGTTCCCATGCCTTTGCATTTCCTTTTCACCTCTGCTTCACAGAATTTCTCTTCCTTTAAGACTCAATTCAAGCACTACTTTCTATGTGGCATCTTTCCTGATCCCTCTCCCTTTCCAATAGCTAATTTCTGTCCTCCCTGACTACCTTGCATTTATCTACTTTGTATTTATTCTGCATATATTCATATATGTCCTTCTTCTAGAGACAACTAGAAGGCATAATGGATAGAGTGCTAGACCTGGAATTATGGAGATCTGAATACAAATTCTGCCCCAGACACATACTAGCTGTGTGAACCTGGGCCAGTCTCTTAACCTCTGTCTTGATTTCCTCCACTGGAAAGTAATAATAATAATTTATTATTAATTATACTAAGAACAACGATAATAACACCACCACCTACCTCCCAGGATTGTTGTGAGGATCAAACAAGGCAATGCTTGCAAAGGGCTTAGCACAATGCCAGGCACATAGTAGGTGCTTAATAAATGCTTGTTTCCTTCCTTCTTGTGTCTTCCATTAGAATGTAAGCTCCTTGAGAAGAGGGATTGTTGCATTCTTTGTATTTGTATTCCTAGCTTCTAACTTTTAGCTCCTAGCAAGGTGCCTGTCACATAGTAAAGGTTTAGTAAATGCTTATTAATTGATTGCTTGACCTTGGATGCCATCTAGTCCAAACCAAACTTTAATAGGAATTCTACATCACAACTGCAAAGGGTCATCCCGACCTTGCTTGAAGATGTCTAGTGAGAGTGAATCCCCTGCCTCCTGAGCTCTTCCATTGACCTTTGGATGGCTCTAATTGTTGGAAACAATTACAACATCCTAAATCTGCCTCTTGTCAACTTCTTTCCACAGCTCCTAGTTCTTCCTTCCAGAAGACTAATTTCTGTCTGCATAATGGCCCAGAAAATACTTGACGATAGTTATCATATCTAAATGTTAAGTGCTTATTAAATCATCCCCCTATCCTCTTCCTTCTGAGCCCCCAGCCTTTTCTTCTCGGGGTTGTTTGGTTTTCAGTATCTGACTCTTCATGACCCCATTTTGGGTTTTCTTGGCAAAGATACTAGTGTAGTTTGCCATTTCCTCTCCAGCTCATTTTACAGATTAGGAAACTGAGGAAAACAGGGTGGAAGTGACTTACCCAGGGTAACACAGCTATTAAGTGTCAAGTGTCAAAATCTGAGGCCAGATTTTGAACTTGGGTCCTCCTGATTCGGGGGCCAGGGTTCTATCCACTGCACCAGCTTGTTGCCCCCATTAGACTGTGAAAGCCTTGAAAAGAGAGGCCATTTTTGTCTTTCTTTGTATCCTCAATGTTTAGCACATAGCCTAGAAAAGTGGATGGACACTTAAGTGCTGCTTGACTTGATTTGATTAACTTGATATTAGCATCAACGTCACACTTTGAATATTAAATTTTATATATATATATATATATGTATGTATATACATATACACCTGAGTGCACACACACATATATAATGCTTTGCAAAACCTTAAAACACTCTATCAAGGTGACCCATGGTTATTATTTATGGTGACTAGTCTTAATTTCAAATTCTAGGAAGTAGACTAGACTTGCTAGATAGTCTTTTATTGCTGAGTTATCTACTGTAACCCTAATAAAGGAGCATCTGAATTGTCCTATGAAGGAGAATGTCTTTTGTCTATAAATAGCCTAGCTTTCTAAGTATCATAGAATCACGGAGCTGGAAGAGACATTTTAAAATTATCTTAAAAATTATTTAGCACAGAACTCTTAGTTTTACAGACAATGAAACTGAAGAGCAGAGAGGTTGTGATTATTTACCCAAAGTCCTACATCAAAGGTGTGACTACAATTTTAGTGTCCTTTTCCACTATTCTTAATTTAAAGAAAAAAAATCAATAGGTTTTTAAAGCACCACCACCTTCAGCTTCCCAAAACAAGTCTGAAGAAAGGCTGTACAGATTGATAATGTTCATTCAAATTCATAGACTTTTGTCTTAATTCTCCCCTTAGCCCATGAAAGCAAAGAAAGTGTGTTTAAGAGGCTGAGTAGGGAGCACACGTCCTTTTCTACCATCTCTCTCTTAGAAGATACTCAACGTCAAGGTTATTCTAAGCGTTGAAGTCGAAGGAAGAGACCCTCTCTCTTTCTCTACGTGTGTGGGGATTTCTTGAAGGGAGGAGGGAGAGAGGAAGGGAAGGAGGCTCTCTGAAACGCATGCGCGCCTGTGGGAGCCAAGTGCCTATAATAAGAGAGCAAGCGAAAGGGGCAGCGAGCGCGAGCCTGAGTTGTGCCGGGGAAGGAGGCCAAGGGGAGGGTGCGAGCAGCTGCTGTCTCCGCCACCTCCGCCGCCGCCGCTCCACCACCTCTCTTCGTGCGTGGCTTCTCTCCTCGAGCCCGGGAAAAGGAGGGAGGAAAAGAAAAGGCGCAGTGTGGGGGACCCGAGAAGGCGCGGGAAGAAGGAGCGGTTCTGCTGGAGGAGAGCTTGCAGCTCTGCAGACGGGTGGGAGCTTCCCTCGGCCTGCAGCTGGGAGAAGAGAGTGAGCAAGTCCTGGAGTTGCTCCCAGCGGCAGCGGCGGCGGCGGCGACGGCGGCAGCAGCACCAGCACCGGCACCCAGCCAGCGAACCGGCACCCAGGCAAGAGCAGCACCAGCAGCGAGCCTGGCGGAGAGCTTTTTTTTTTTTTTTTTTTTTAGCGAGTCTTGCCGGCCAGGCTCGCCGGGACTGAGACAGCAGGAGGAGGCTGCCGCCACTCTTCTCTCCTCCCCGGGCCAGTCCCGAGCTGCTCTTGAAGCTGGCCAGAGGGTCTCTGGCTTCTTGCTGCAGGGGTCGTGTTGGTGTCGGTGGGGAAAGGTGAGGTGCTCTTCATCGGGCTACTCGGGCTGAGTCTACTGGCATTTAACATCTGCCCTCAAGGGGACACTTTGGGCTGTGCCCCCGGAAGGGTTTCCTTGAACTACTCGACTTTTGCAACGTGAACCACGCGGACAAAGTTTGAAAATGGAGAGGGAGAGACTGAGGAGCGGCCGCACTTGCTGTTGCACTTGCTTCTAACAAGCGCCCTCGCCACCCCCTCCCAGCGCGCTCTCCTCTCCTTGCTATCCCCTGCGCTCTGTTGCCGAGGGGGGAGAAAGCGGGTCCCGCTTCGCCTGTCACTCTGGAATCTGACTGCTTGGGTCCCTCGGGAGTATAATTAATTGGTCCAGTGGAGAGGGCGTGAGCCCCGTGAAAAGAACTCCCTGTGTGCATCTGTTGGCTTTTGGGGGGCACATCCCCTCGGTGGGATGCCCCTGGAGTTGACGCTTGTTGGGAGCACCTCTGAGAGCCGTCGCTTACCGCAACCATAGTAGAGGCGTTCCCAGTGGCTCCTCTTAACTTGCCACAAGAACTACAGTCCGGGAGCCACCAGGCTCCCATTCTCTCGGACCCCTGCAAGCTTCTTCCCGCCTGTACCCGGCTAGGGCGCCCAGGCATGTGGGAATGATGGCTTAGGAGCCGCCCTCTCCATCAAATCGTTGCTCACCCGTTCCATCTCCCCTGCACTGGAGGGGAAAGAAGGGCGCGGACCGCATGGAAAGGGGCAGACTTCTCCAGGACTTCCTCTGAACCCCTCCGTGACCGTCCCCCGTACTCAGCACCCCGACCTTTGCCAAACCCAGGGGTCCGGACGCTAACCGACCCAAGTGTTCCTGAGGGGCCCTTCCGCCCACTGGAGCCCGCGCCGCCCCGCGCTCCGGGAGGTGCCATGTGGGGCGGACGTCTGTGGTCCCCTTCGCCTTCCTCCTCCTCGTCCTCCTCCCCCACCCTTCTGCAGCTGCTGCTGGCGGCGCTGTTGGCGGCGGGGGCGCGGGCCAGCGGGGAGTACTGCCACGGCTGGCTGGACGCGCAGGGCGTCTGGCGGATCGGCTTCCAGTGTCCCGAGCGCTTCGACGGCGGCGATGCCACCATCTGCTGTGGCAGCTGCGCCTTGCGCTACTGCTGCTCCAGCGCAGACGCGAGGCTCGACCAGGGCGGCTGCGACAACGACCGCCAGCAGGGGGGCAGCGAGCCGGGGCGCTCGGACAAAGACGGCCCCGACGGCGCCGCAGGTAAGCCGGGGGGAGGGGGCCCCCTGGGCGGGGCGGGGGCCCAGGGGGTTGGTTTGGAGTAGGGCCAGGCCAAGTTTTCTCTGCTCCTTATCTTGAGAGCCGCCCCAGGGAGCTGGACTAGATGGGACTTCAGCAGAGAGACCTAGCTAGCAGAACTAGGCAGGGGAAGAGTTGGAGGGGTGGACCGAGGGACCCGCCACTTCGTGCGAGTCCTGCAAGCCGGCAGCAGCTCGCAGAAATTGGGCAAGGCACTGCGCCCCACCGGCCCTTGGCTGCTTCTGTGTAAAACGAGTGACTTGGACCAAATCATCTCTACTGCTAAGCATGTTGTGACTCGGTCCCAGATTCTAAAGAGAGAGAGAAGCCTGAACCCCTATGCACCGTGAAACTTCCTTCAGGAAATCTTATCTTTGCCTTCCTCATCTCTTCCATCTATCTCCTCCTCCTCCTCCCTGACATCCTTCTCTCCTCCCCGCCCCCAAGCTCTTTGAAAGGTCCCAGGAAGACGCTTCCTGACTTTGGGGGTCAGACCCAGCCCATTTGAGGCAAAGGGGTTAATTATCTTTTCAAGTATTTCAGGAAGAAGGACGAACCTTCCCTTTTCACAATCTTCTGCCTGGATTTCAGGGAAGCTTTTTTTTTCCAATTAAGTGAATTAAATACTGAGGGAAGATAGGAAAGGTGGGGTGAATGGCAGGGAATCCTTTCCCGGCCTGGGCCATACTGTGTCAGGTACTGCTCCACCCCCACCCTGTGGAGGAAGGAAACCTGTCAGGTCTCCCCACTACAGGAAGGGGGCCCGGCTGGGCCTTCCCGTGGGTCAGGCTGTTCTCCATCCCCACAATAAGGGGCTTGGACTATAATCCTTAAACTTCCTTCCATCTCTTAGGACTTTCTTTAGTGCAGTAATCCGACCTGGGACAATTAAGTGGAAGAGAAATCTTCGGTTTCTCGAGCAGGGATTGAATGGCCTGCACTTCTCCCCTGCCCTGGCCCCAGGGCTCCAGTGTTCTGCAACACCCATTTCCCTTCCTCCATGTGTGCTGGCAAGCAGAGCTGGCACCTGCACCTGAAACTGAATTGTGTTGCATCAGATGCCTGGCCAACTTGTCTGAGACCCTGCAGAAGATGTTTCACTTTTTGTCTTTCAAAAACATTTCCTTTTAACAGCCCTAGTCTTCTGCGATATTCTTCCCCCCTCCTTGAGGCTGTATGATCCAATGAGTAGGATCATATTCTGGGGGGAACAGGGCAGATAGCAAACGTTTCACCAAGGTGCGCTCTCCTTCCAGGGAAGCTGGGCAGTTTGTTTTTAACAAGGGGGACTTTCAGCACCTTCCATTTCTCCCTGCCCTTCTGCCCCTTCCTGTTTCTCTGCATCCTGAACCCAGGGGAGGCTGAGCTGCCAGAGATGTTCTTGGCTTTAGGAGAGGCATGGAGTGTTTACAGAGCTGTCTCCTGTGACCCTGTAAGAGGAGAAGAGTTCCTTTAAACTGGGCTGCTTTTCCAGTCAAGCATTTTATTGCTCATGCTACTAACCATTGTTCTGCCTTCTGTCTGAAGGGAGGAGAGGAGTATATAATTCCGGAAAATGCCCCAGTTTAAAGTTCGAACTCAGCTTTGCAGCCTGTGTGTGAGATTATGTGTTTGAAATAAAGCCTTAAGGAATGTGCCAAAGCCATGGTGTAGTCTGATATTTACAAGTCTGTAGAGCTCAGTTTAATAGTAAAAGAAAAAAAAAATAAAGGAGACTTCTTGGGACAGATCCCTGCACAACAGTTAACTCATGACTCCACATGAAATATGAAAGCTTGTCAAAATTATAAAGATGCTGACACATGCATTTTGGGGACTTCATTGCACTTGGCAAAGCTTTGTTCTAAAAAAAATTGTGCTTCACTAAATTTATTTCACACCAATGCTGCCCTATCTTGTCTAATTAAATGGTACCAGGGCTCACGGGAGTACTGTATTAATTACCCCTACATGCCAGTATGCAAGTCCAATTAAAATTCCTTGAAAGTGAACAATTCTTTTTTTTTTTTAAAGTGAGTAACATTGCATTGCTTCTGACAAGGCCTTAAGATAATGTGTTTGTGTGTGTTTGTGGTTTTAAAGTATACAGATTTTTAACCTTTTGGTAAATGTATAAGGCCAGATTTCTTTAGAGGAATACAAAAAAATATATAGAAAAAGCCCAGCATGATGCAACAAAACACTCTGGCTAACTCCAACAATTAGGATAGGTTTATTCTTGGACAATTTTGTTGTAGCCAACTCTGCAGCACCTGTTAGACTTCAAGAAACCATCTATTTGGCTAAACTTTCATCATGAAAATCAAGCTTAGGTCTAGGTGATTCCACAAGGTGTTATATTTTAATAACTTTGACTCTAGGTGTTTCAGAAGTCATAAAGAACATATTTAGAAGCATTGCTCAATTTGAGAGAATTTGGTCGTTTCCTCAGTGCCAAGAAATTTGGCTCATTCGTCCAATGTTTATTTAGCTCATGCTATGTACAAGGTGTTGTAGAGGATATAAATAAACATAAAAGGCCTGCTCTGTAGGAGTATATAATCTAATAGAGAGAAGATGTCTATAAATGACTACAGTATGAGATAAGTGCATTGGGAATGACTCAGATAAGTAGCAGAGGAACTCAATAGACTTAACAAGATTTTTTTCTCCTCTTCCCATTTGCCACATCTCTTTTGAACATCTTATGTTTTCCACATGAAGAACAATTGACAAATAGTACCAGGATTTTAGGATTTCTAAAAGACTGACTGTGTGAAAAGGATTTTTAAAAAACACCCTGATCCTTGACGTTTGTTTTAAACCAAAAGCTTGGTTTTCAGAAATTATTTTATGAGCAGGATAAATCTAACTTGTCAGAATTCATGCTGGTTGCTTTATGTTATCATATGTTTCTTCCATTTTCTGGGAGCTCCCTAGAATCCCCCAGTGTTTTAACTTTGGGCACACCAAGCCTGGTATCAGTCCACTCATGCTGCCTTGGCCTTCTCCTGTCTCCTTAGATTCTCTTTCCATTCCTCTTAAGCTATTTACTTTTCATCTACGTAGTCTTTTCCCTGTGCTTTTGCCTTTTGCTTGGAATAGCTTGCCCATAATTTAGCACTAAGCTCCAAGTTTGCCTTATCAAGGAAGTCTTCTAAGACTGACCAAGAAGAGTTGGGGATTTTTATTTCTACCCATCTCTACTGCATTAAAGATGCCTAAATCTAAGCTCACCCATCCAGAAGTTGTAATGATTGGCTCTGCATTAAGTTGACTTTTGTACTATCAGTGAAAAAAAGTTTGCTGCCCAAATATTGTCAAAAAGAAGATTGCAGGGGACATACTTAACCTACTAAAAAGAACAGGCATTTTAATGACTTTTAAATCCTCAGAACTGTTGTTTTTGTTGAATTTTTTTCAGTCTCGTCCATCCCATTTGGGGTTTTCTTGGCAAAGATATTAGAGTGATTTGCCATTTTCTTCTCCAGCTCATTTTACAGATGAACTGAGGCAAACAGGGTTAAGTGACTTGCCTGGGGTCATCCAGTTAGTGTCCAAAGTTGGATTTGAACTCAGGTCCTCCTGACTACAGACCCAGGACTCTATCTATTATGACATATCGCTGCCCCAAACTATACATATGCCCCAAAACTATACATATCCGTTAATTTGGTTAGTTATGAGGATTCATTCATTTTGTGTACTTGAAAGTAATATTTCTTTAGAATTATTCTGTAATTTATATTTTCAATTGATCGGGACAGATCTTTACACATAGGTTGCTCATGATTTAGGCAGTGGGAGATGTCTTTCTGAGCTATTTTGATATTTGTTTGTTTTTTATTTGTCTTTGTCTCAATTTCATAGACCCTAGTTCAGGCCCAGGCATCTTAGGGATCAGGAAGGAAATAAAAGACAGAGAGGACCACTCTTAAGCTAGCTAGTGCTGTCGGAATTTTATCCAAAACTCCAGTATTGGAGTGATGTAAACATTCTTTAAGAGGAATCATCATCTGTCTGTATTCCTTTCTTTAGTGCCTATCTATGTGCCGTTCCTCATCGTGGGGTCAGTGTTCGTTGCCTTCATCATCTTGGGATCTTTAGTGGCCGCTTGCTGCTGCAGGTGTTTGAGGCCCAAGCAGGAGCCACAGCAGAGCAGAGCCCCTGGAGGTAATCGATTGATGGAGACGATTCCCATGATTCCAAGTGCCAGCACCTCTCGAGGATCCTCTTCCCGCCAATCAAGCACTGCTGCCAGCTCCAGTTCCAGTGCCAATTCGGGAGCCAGAGCGCCTCCAACAAGGTCACAGACCAACTGCTGCTTGCCAGAAGGGACCATGAATAATGTATATGTCAACATGCCAACTAATTTCTCAGTGTTGAACTGTCAACAGGCTACCCAGATTGTGCCCCACCAAGGACAATACCTGCACCCCCAGTATGTGGGCTATACAGTGCAACATGACTCCATGCCAATGACACCCGTGCCGCCCTTCCTGGACGGTCTGCAGACTGGGTACAGGCAAATCCAGTCTCCTTATCCCCATGCCAGTAGTGAACAGAAGATGTACCCAGCAGTGACTGTGTGAACTCATGGACCACAAAACTGGCTTTCAGTACCTAAGATGAATAGGCAAGAAATACTTTGGGAATGAATCCACAAACATTTGTAAGGAGTTCTCTAAACAGAAGTCCTTGAATATTGGACATTTTTTTGGAAAGCATTTCTTTTTGTTGGGTTCATTTGCTTCTATGACAATATCTCTCAATTAGCATTTCCAGATAGGTTTCATTCCAGTGCATGATTTTTAGTGGAAAAAAAGGATTATGTTGAAGGTGTACATGCATTTTTGATAGCTCTGTGTGTGTGTGTGTGTGTGTGTGTGTGTGTGTGTATGAGTATGCGTGTGTGCAAAAGAGAAATGCTTGAGCCAACAAGTGCCCTTTAGGTGCAGTAGTCAGAAGAATTTTGTAAGTTACTAGAGTAAGGTGGTTTCTTTTTCTCCCCCACTCCCTCCCCTCAACTGTACGAGATCATGATATTTGTTACCTCTTTATCCCTTGACTATTTTGTAGACAGTCAAACTGGCAGTGGAAGACTAATGCAATCATAAATGGAAAACCTGTTTTCCATGTGAAACTGTCCTTTGCATCTCAGCATTTCCCAGGCACATCTTCGTTTCAGTGTAAAATTATGTATTTTGTCTGGTTTTGTGATTGTGAAAAGCTCCTTTATTTATGTAGTAATCTTATGACAAAATGGTTTTTTATATACAAAAATAAATCACCCTTCATTGAAATATGGTATAGAGGCTTTACCAAGGAAGACTCTGGGGTTATTTTTAATCTTGAAGAAGATTAAAGAAGGGTGGAATAGCAATAAAACCATAAACTCTCTTCCTGATTGTATTTTAATCTGACTTTACCATAGCATCTAATAAGGTGCGAGACTTGGTTGTTCATCTTAATGATATTTTATGCTTTCAATTAAAAAAAAAATCAGTTGCTGCCATTCCAGGTTAGTTTTTGCTGCGAAAAGTTGTCCACCTCAGCATTTCATTCTGCTTGGGTTTTCAGAGGCTGAATTCCCAGACAGTAGTGAATGCATTTTAGCTATAGATGAAAAGGAGGGTCAATATTTCTGCCTAGAACTGATGAGAATGCTTTACTGTTTACATATGATCAACAGAGATAAAACGGTATAGAAATTTACCTAATAGGGGAAAATTTATGCCACAGATTTATAACCTTTGGCCAAAACCTGTAGGAGCATCTAGCAGCTATAGGGGAATGGGCAGGTATATTATATACTCTTCAATGAAACTTCTTTGACGTGGCTTACTATTTTTTTTCTCCTTCTGAACATCAAGGACTCTTGTCATATCTAGAGGAAGGTTTACACATATGCTAGCTTTATTCAGTAACAAAGCTAGGCATTTCTTGTTGTTTTCCTCTCTCTTTCAGTCTCTACAGGAAGTACTCTGTTCATTGCACATACCCAGATAAGGACCCCTGCTCTGATTTATGAAATTCAGGTGAATCTCTTTGTATATTGTTTACGTATTAAAAAAGTAAGTTAAGTATGTGGAAATTATTTTATTAGCTGGTGGAGACACAAGATTCTGATTGTTAATTAAAGTTTTGTGAAGTGTGGTATTTTACATGTTTTATATATGTCATGGATAATGTAAGACTGTGTCTGCATCTAGTATGATTTTAAAATTTCAAAAAAGGATTCCTAAGATGTTTTTACAATTGAAGAAAAAAACATATTGTTTCTTAATAAATATTTTATGGTGTGAATTTATGGGGGTGTTTGGGTTCTTAAAAGTCTCATTTGCTCATTTTTCAAACAGTTCTCTGATTTGTTTTTTGAAGAAACAGCTGTCAAACAATCTAGGAATAGTTGCTGAATAAACAGTGGTATGTATTCCTGTCCCCTTGTTAAGAATCTACTTTTAAATGGAATGGGCAGTAGTGAGTATTTCAATCTAAATTTTCAGGGAGAATAAATTTTCTTTTACATATTCCATCAGCCATACTCACACAAGACTGACAATTGTTTAAGGGACTGTCAAATGACTAGGTTCTTATTAAATCATCTTGGATAGAAAAATTCCTTCCGGTGCAACTAAATGGAAGGCATGGCATTAGAGCTGGAAGGAACTCTTGTTAGAGAGTCATGTAACTCAGCCTCTTACCCAGTGCAGGAATTGCTTCTAGAAACCTAGTATCTGCTTGAATTCTTCTAAAGATGGGGAGCTAGCTCACTGTATTAACAAAAGATTTTGTCATCGTGTCCTTTTTCTAGGAAATCAGCATTATAGGGAAGGGGAAGAAGGGAAGAAGGAAAGATGGTATAATTTTGGTATCTGATCTAAGCATGTACTGAGGCAGTTCCACTCCAGGTAAACTGAATTCTGGGCTTAGTAAATGTTGTTTGTGTTATTGTGTGCATCTGAAAATAAAGTCTGTTGATGCTTTGGGGCCGTTGGTCCTCTAATGCGTAATAAGGTCAAGAGCAGCCCTTCTTTATGAGAACAAATTTGCCTATTTAGATGAAGTAGAATGGACAGAGTATTAAAAAAAAATTACATACTTGTAGGAGGTGGAGTCTGGGGATTTGCAGCTCTTTAGTCTGAAATACCACAGACGTCCCCCTCCACCCTTTCCAATTTACAAATTCAGGATCTGCTGTTCTGAATATTCATAGTATGCCCTGCCAACTCATCATAGGGTCAAAGATCTCCTCTTCCCTGGTACTACCCCTATTTATATCTTGCCACTGGACCCAGATGGCTCTGGAGGAGAGAGTGAGGCTGGTCACTTTGCACAGCCTTGCCTCACTTAAATCCACTTCACTGCAAGTCAAGACATCACCTTCCTGATGTCATTGGTCCTTTTTTGAGAATGAAGGATGAATAACAACAACCACTTCAAGACTAATTGGAAATAAAACCTGTGAAAGGAAAAAGTCAGAGATGACATGAAGCTTTCAAATACAGGAGACTGGTTTCAATGACAACAAAATATTAGAACAAGAATTAGGTTTAGGGGAAAGTTTAAACCAGGTTTCAATTGCAGAACCTGATTTTTTTTAACCTTTTCCCCAAATTCTTGGGTTTCATTTTGAGTCTTGTAGCTCTTCTTACACCCTGACCAGAGATTAGCATAGCCTGTTGTAGTGGAGAGAGAATTGTATTTTGATTCCAACCCTGTGTGGGATGTGTGACCTTGTCATGTCACCTTTCTGGGCCTCAGTTTCCACATGAGTAAAAAGAGGGAGTTGAGACCCCTTCTGCTTGAAATCTTTCAGTCCATTTTACAGACTAGGAACTGAATCTTAGAGGGCTGAAGCTGCTTGCCTAAGATCAGCCAGCTAATAAGTGGCAGAGTTAAGATTCCAGCTGAGGTCTTCTGACTTCCTGGCCAGTCTCGTTGAGTACAATTTTCAGGACTTCCTCTGTTCTTCGATATCGCTAGAAGATATTCCCCTCAAAGGAGAAGTATCTTAAATCTTTTGATCCAGAGGAAACAGTTAGCTGTTGTAGTTAAATGAGAAAACTCAGCCATTAGTTTTCTGGGTTTTGTTATTGGGAAAATAAGAGTTTAATAAAGATACCAGATTCCAAACACATGGGATAAATATATTTCAATTAATTTAAAAAAAACAACACTTCTCCCCTTCTCTTTAGCTAAGCTAGCCTTCTATCCTGGCAGTTTGGGCTTTTGCAGAACCTTGCCAAATGCAACATTTCCCCTACAAGGTTAACTTGAATTCATCTTTTTAAAATTGGACACATTTGGTTGGATGATTTCCAGCATCCAGACATTTGGTGCCTTACTATTCAGGAAGTCTTTTGCCTAAGGGTAGGGGCTTAGCACCTGGGTTGGTTTCAGACTTACTGTCTCAAGATAACATGAAAACTAGGATTTTTATCGTTCAGTTGTTTTCCAGTTATGTCTGACCCTTTATGGCCCCATTTGGGTAATGAAGTAACAACAAGGAGCCGCATGAGCATGGTTTGCCATTTCCTTCTCCAGCTCATTTTACAGATGAGAAAACTGAGGCAATTGGGGTTATGACTTGTCCAGGGTCACACAGCTAGGAAGTATCTGAGGCCAGATTTGACTCTGGGCCTGGCACTCTATCTACCATGCCACCTTGATACTGAAAATCAGGATAGAGGTTGCTAAAATTTGAGAGGAGGGGCAAAGCTGATACTCACAAAATGAGGACCAAAGTAGATGGGGCAGAAAAGGTGAAAGTGATTCTGGGGCCAGGGAACCAAAGGAACCAGGGAGGTCAAATTCCCTTCCTTCTTATCAGCACTTTCACTGTTTCCAGCTTTCCTGTGTTTCTCAATAATTTTTTGTGTCTCAGTTTCAAGAATTTGGCAGCAAATACATAACAATTCATATATGAAGAACTAATGACTAAAAATAGATCCTATGACTATGTGCTTCTTGCTATTTGTTTGTGTCACTGTTTCTCTAGGAAAGGGATGACAGAATCAGACACTTAGTAGCTTTATGACCTCGGGCAAGTCACTTAACTTCACTCTGCCTCAGTTTCCTCATCTGTAAAATGGGGATAATAATAGCACCTGCTTTAACAGGGTTTTTTTTTGAATGAAATAACAAATGCTAGCTATTATTATTATTAGGATGGTCTGTGATTTAAGTTCCTTATTCATTTATACTAACCTCCATACCAGGTTAGCCTGAATCGGATTTTACTCTTAACGCACGTAAGGATAATAATAGTTGACATTTATAGTACTTTAAGGGTTTACAGAACACTTTACATACTTTATCTCCATCCAATAATCTCTGTGTAGTTAAATAGCATAGGTGGTATTATTCTCATTTTACACAAGGAACCTCTCTGAGGTTAAGTGACTTAGCCAGGGTTACCCTTCTCATAAGTGTCAGAGGTAGGATTCAAACCCGTATCGTTCTGAACTGCAAGCCCAGACAGAACGCTTTCTGCTGTTTACCATAATAAGTTGCATTCTTAACTCATGGTAGATTCTAGACGAGCCACTCACTGGTCTCCAGCTTTTAAGGACAGGGAGGAAAAAAGATTAGGTGGCGGTGGTGGGTTATAAGGGCAAAAAATGTCAGAGACATGAGGAGCTTAAGTTCAGTGATGTTGGGATGGGGAGTGTATCCATGATACTTATTCTCTGGGATTCCCTAAAGAGAACTTTTACAGGGCAAAAAGGTTATGTCTTCCCCATTATCCTTTTCCTCAGAACCCTCCAGCTGTGGACAGTGAGTTTGTTGGGACCAGGGCACTTTGTCTATTTCTTTTTTGTCCCTGATGGCCCCTAGTATAATTAGTTTAGCATACAATGTATCCCTGATATATTCCAATTGAGGTAAGGTCTAAGGAAGGGTGGGTGTTCTTCCCATGCAGTTCCTTCTTGTTGCTCAGTCATTTCCGTCATGTCTGACTCTTGATGTTCCCATTTGGGTTTTTTTGGCAGAGATCCTAGACTGGTTTGCCATTTTCTTCTCCAGCTTATTTTACAGATGAGGAAACTGAGGCAAATGGTAAAGTGACTTGTCCAGGGTCACACAAGTGTGTCTGAGGTGGGATTTGAATTCAGATCCTCCTGACTCCAGACTTGACACTCGATACACTGTGCTGCCGAGCTGCCCTGTGCTGCTTCTATCCTGTTCTCACTGACTAGTTTGGGTCATACATGGGAAAGAGACAAGGAGTGATCTGTTGAACCAAGGCAGAGATTAGATCAGCATCTTTAAAAAGGCAACTTGCTATTGTGGACATGGGTGTTACATATGCATTTAAATCTCAGCCTGGTTATTTACTGGATAGCTGTGGGCCTATAAGGAAGTTACTTAGCCTCTCTTCTTACCTTCTTCCTGTAAGGACTAAGGAGGCTGATACATGCAAAGGGCTTTGTAAATTTCAAAACAGGGATTCTAAACCTTTTAGGTGTCATAGTCCCCTTCAGTATGGACTGTGGATCCCTTCTCAGAATAATTTCCCCCTCAATAATCAAAGGAAATACTTAATTTCACTCCCAGATTAGTGAAAACATAGATGTAATTTTTTCCCCATCCAAATTCACAGACCCCCTAAAATGTATCGATGAGATCCTAGCTTAAGAATTCTTCCTTCAATGGATAAATAACCACAAACTTTTAAACAGTGTTCTTCAGGGGAGACAAAAGGAAGGAGGAGCCCTGTTCTCTTTCCCACTTCTGTCTTCAGACAGGACTTGGGGGATATGTTTTTGTTAGGCAAGCCTTTGACAAAGCAACATGAATTATCAAAGAAAGTAGAAGCTGCTGGGGTAGAGAGGAAGTCAGCAGTCTCTCAGGACGGCATGCTAGGAATTTAGTTCCTCACCAATGCTCAGAGCTACTGCCAGTTGTACCACATGTTAGTATGTCTGTTGGGCTGCCCACATACTTTGCTGGCATACCAGATTTCCAGCAAGGGTCTTCCCTGTCCTAGGTTGCCAATGGATTTTTCCAGTTTTCCTTCATCTTTATAGCAGATGCCCAATTTCACAGGATTTAGAGATGGGGTCCTGGTGGGGGAATGGAAAGACTTAGGTAACTTTTTATTCAATTCTGAGTTTCACCAGCCTTCCAAAACCCAGAGCCCTCCCCCAGTTTGTCCTCTTGGCTCAAACAGAAACGAACACTAATGCTTGGCATAGATGGATTGATGGGAAAGCACAGGGAATTCAGAATGATCATTAGCTTTAAAAAGTGTTCTTCTTGACATTCTCTCCTCCCCCCACCTTCTTTCAGTTAACTGGGAACACAAATACTACTATAATTTGAGTTTATGTACAGGATTGAGTGATTCCGGACGATGAGAGAGGACAGAAATTGTCAAATGTTTTTCAGGAAAATGAGGTGGTAAGGAAGGTACACATATTTCAGTTGATTTCCTTGGGCATATTTCCAGCAAGCTGGCCTTGGTTCTGCCTAAGGAGCATTAAAATCCTACCAAGCAGTTCTCAGTTGTTCTGTTAAAAAATTTTAGGCATTTGTGTATATTAAATATAACTCTACCCTGCCAGGTCTCAATAACTCAGAGATACAATTACAAAGCTTTGTGTAGGGCTGGGGCTGTGAAGTCAGTGTACTTTTCAGTTAAAACTTCAGCACCTCTAGAAATGCAGATCCAAAATGAACAAAACCTGGGCTCATATCAAGAAAAAGAGAAATGTCAAATTAGTCCTTTGTCTTTTAGTGCCAGAGTAAAGATACCACAACGTTCAAAGAGCCATCAGTCTTAATGCAGGATTTTATTTTTTCAAATGTAAGCTTGAGTCTTAATTTTTAACTGCCTTAAAAGTGTGGGTTTTTCCATTTAGAAAAATCATAGGTTCCACAGTACATTATTTATTCTGCAGACATAACAGCTTAAGGAGACTGATTACCATCTGTACCATGTATACATCATTACCACATGTATGTATACATGCGTGTACATAATGATCACAGAAAAATTAAAAACAGGAAAACTTCCTATAAGAGGCCATCTCATAAAAGTCTCTCCTCCAGAATCTCCAGTGATTTAAAAACGTTTTTTAATTGGCTTTCCTTCCCTTTCCACCCAATAACCTTCAGTTTGACTCCTCCCATAGTTCACTCTTGTCCCATTACTCAACTTCATTAGGTTGGATCAAATCCCCTAAGTCCTTTCTTTCTTTCAAATCTACACATCCTCTACTTGTGATCTATCTTAGGAGACTACTCCTTCTCCTTTTACCTTCTCCTTTTTTTTTGCGGGGCAATGAGGGTTAAGTGACTTGCCCAGGGTCACACAGCTAGTAAGTGTCAAGTGTCCAAGGCCAGATTTGAACTCAGGTCCTCCTGAATCCAGGGCCAGTGTTTTATCCACAGCAACACCTAGCTGCCCCCTCCTTTTCCTCATCCTTCTTCTCATCCTCCACCTTCTCCTCCTTCTTCTCTTTCTCCTTCTCCCTTCTCCTCCTCCTCCTCTCTCATAAATTCATTGCCATAAGACCCTTTACTAGGCTATTTAGAATTCCTTCATATCAGTGAAGATCATAGATCAGACTTGTGAAATCTAGAGTTTCCTCCCTATAAAACTGAAGGTTTTTCAGAAAGGCATCCCCAGTTTATAAAACAGTACTGCATTTTCTAAAGTCTTAAGTTGTCCTATCTCATACCTCTGCCCCATTTCCTTGTGGGCACTGATGCTGTCTCCCTCTCACTTTTGCCTGTAGAGTTTTTTAGGTGTGATATTTTCTGAAGGCCTTCCATAGAACACCCATCCCTAGGCTAATTTGTCTTTTGGTATCATTTTAGTATGAAATTTTAAAGCAGAGAGGCCCAGTTCCCATCCATAGGACTTTTAACCAGAGTGAATCTCATTTGCCTCTCTGAGGCAACACTTCTATGGGAGTAGAAGAAGCCTGTTTTATGCCAGTTTCAATGTACTGTCTTCTCTATCAGCTTGCTCAGCAGGGTAACCTAACTGTCCAGCCCTAAATGTTACTGGTCCCATAGCCCTTTGAATTTTCCTCAGTGACCTTAGTTTCCAATGTTTTTATCTGCTCATGCACCTTGCCAAGCCAACAAAGATATGCTAGGATTTAGATGGTCTTCCTGTGATTTTGTGATTATTTTTAATTAAACCATTCAGGTTTTTGGTTTAATTTGTGCAGTTAGGTGGCACAGTGGATAGTCCATTGTTTTTAGAGCCAGGAGGACCTGAGTGCAGATTCAATTTTAGATACTTTTTAGCTGCATGACTGCTGCCTGCCTCAATAACCCATTTGTAAACCAAGGATAATAGCACCTCCCAGGTTTGTTGTAAAGATAACATGAACTAATATTTGTAAAATGCTTTACTAACCTTTAAGTCCTCTATTATTATAGTTATTATTGCTAATTACTATGTGGTCCTGAACAAATCACAAACTCTCTGACCCCTTTTCAGTTCTTTTATCTATAAAACTGGGATAATAGCGTTAGCACTGGCTCTCTTACAAAGCTGTTGTGAGGAGTGCACTGTGTGAACTAGAAAGTCCTACCTCTGTAAATGTAATCTATCATTACCTACCTTTTACTGATGAGATGGTGCCACTACCCCATCATTTATTAGCTTCTACAGCATGGCCATCAAATCAATAGACATATATTAAGTGCCTGCTAAGATGGGGTAGTGGATAGAGAGCCAGCCTCAGCTCCTGGGTGCAAATCTGACTTTTGTCACTTACTGACTGTGATCCTATACAAGTCACTTCCTTTCTCGGTGCCCTAGGCCAGAGGTATCAAACTCAAATAGAACCAGGATCCACTCATCCATAAGAGCCCCATTCAGGCTACATAGTGACTTAGTTGTTTTTTTTTTTAATGTGGTATTATTTATGTTTGAATTGTACTTTATTTCTTTTTCAAGCTATTTCCCAGTTACTTTTTTTTTTTTTTGGTGAGGCAATTGGGGTTAAGTGACTTGCCCAGGGTCACACAGCTAGTAAGTGTCAAGTGTCTGAGCCCAGATTTGAACTCAGGTACTCCTGAATCCAGGGCTGGTGACTTATCCACTGCGCCACCTAGCTGCCCCCTCCCAATTACATTTTAATCCGGTTGGATTGTACTAGGCACCAGGCACCAGATTACATATTGCAAAGGAGATACCCACTTGCATTGGAAGAGGTTTTCTTTTCTGGGGTTTCCCCGTATCAATGAAATCACAGGCCCAGGTCTTAACCTTCTGTGCTGGGCACTCTGCTAGGTTCTGGAGATAGAAAAAAATGAAATAGATTTTGTTCTTAAGTATCTTACATTCTGTGGGGGTTGGGTCGGGGGAGACCATATGTACCTATGTAATCACATACAGAATTAACACAGAATCAATGCAAAGAAGTTAAATAGAGAGTACTTTAGGGAGGGGAAACACTCACAGTTGGAGGGAATCAGGGAAAGCTTCATGCAGGAGCTGGTGCTTGTGCTGAATCTGAAAGAAGAGAGGAATTCTGTGAGGTGGAGGTCCGCATGGGTACATTCCAGGCCTGGGGGATGGTTGGTGCAAAGACAAAGAGAAAGAAGGTAGAGTATTGTGTGTGAAGAGCTGAGAAGTGCACTTTGACTAGGTCCCAGCAAGTAGGAAGGGGAGAAACAGCTAACAAGTCCAGAAGGGCAGGTTGAAAGCTAAAGGAAATAGGGAGCCACTGTGATTTATTGAGTTAGGGGAGGGATGTAGTTAGATCTTTGCTTCAGGAAAATCCTTTGGCTGCTGGGTGGAGGATCTATTGGATCGACCACAAGCCAGGAGTCCTTTAGGAGGCCAAAGAACTGAGAGATGGAGGGAAAGAATAGGAGAGAAAGGAGATCCCCTGGAATCAGGTGAGCAGATTTGAAGGCTCCAGGTCAAAGGCTTTCAGAGCAAAGAGTAGGTCCACTGAGATGGTTCTTGGGAGTGGGGGAGCTGCCGGGTGAGGTCAGGGGCAATTTTGTAAAAGGCCTCATCAGCCCGCTGATGTTGATATGAGCTGACAGTGGAGTCTAAACTCACTCACCCCAGCATCTCCCTCCTCTTTCTAGTGGGACACTATTTCATCTTCTCATTTTAGATTTCACATTCCTTTTTCTTTTTATCCAGCATGGTCAGATAGCCAAAGGGTTAACCACGCCTGCCTCTCACAGATTTCTAGGAGGGCCGGTTGTGTTGAAGAAAGCTCGGTCTCTTTGCTTTGTTTTTATGAGGACATTTTTTTTTATGGTGACCTTTATGAGCAGGGCTAACATTTGCTACTTCTTTCTAGGCTCTCTTTGATCATGATTCGATTTGGAAAGCTGGGCGCTGGCAGGATACAATGCGTTTTATGTGAGAATCCCGGAAAGCTTGAAACACTCGAGTCATTTTAGCAACATCTCCTGCAATCTTAAATTGGAAGGAGGGGAACAAAGGAGAGTAGACACATAGCCAAGGTTGGTATCTTGTGGGCATTTATTTGGCCACTTTTGATCAGGAAAGATCTTTAAAATAAATGCAGCATTGACCGATAAGTTTCCGTTTTAGGCAGTGTTAATTTTTGGTAGGAGTCCAAGGAGAAAAAAGGGAATCACCGTAAGTAGAGTTATTTATTTCATAGGTGAAGGGGAATGATGGGAAGGGGGGAGCCTGCTGGAATGCCTGGCAAAGACACAGTTAAATTATTCACTTAAACTTTTTGGGTGGAGAAGACAGTGACTGATATTGGAAAGCTATCAGTCTAATGTTCTAATTCAGCTCTTACTGGTTAGGGAAATGGTGGATGGGCCCAGCCTGACTTCTAAATTCTTTTTCTGCCAGATGCTGGAAAGTCCTGGAAGAATTATGTAAAGATAATGGCATTGGAGGACTGGGTGTATTAAGCAATTTGTATTAATTGAAACACCTATATTGGAATCCCTAATGATAATAGTAAGAAGAATAACTGACACACATTGCATTTTACATTTTACAAAGTCCTTTATGTATATTATTCCATTTAAACCAAAACCTGTCAGGCAGGTCTCATTACAGGTATTAGTGTTCCCATTTTACAGATGAGAAAACTGATTCTTGGAGAGGTTGATTCATGCCCACAGTCTCCCAGCTAGTAGCAGAGGCTGTGATTTTCTAACTCCCGAGTCCATTGCTATCCATACATAATGATACCTTGTTTCAAACCTTGTCATAGAGCAGAGTTCTATACAAGGTGGGTCTACCTTGGGCATCACCCTAAGGATTTTAATTACTGAAGGCTCTCATAACTCTTTATAAGATGTTGCTATGGAACCCAAGGACAGTGAAGCGCCAGGACATTTAATAACATGTGAGTCAACTTTGCTTTCCTTTGTCTTTCTTTTAATAGCATCATCCAAAGGAAAAGACACTGGGAAACAGAGTCAGAAAACTTCAATTCAGTTCACCAAGCATAGCATCATACTCTGTGTGTGTGTGTGTGTGTGTGTGACACAGGAACCTGTACCTTTGTGCCTATAAGACTGCTTGGAAAGTAAACTTTATACACTTGAAACAGGGAGTGACATATGGTTGGTTACACACCATAAATAGGTTTTATATGGTAGGGATGCTGACATGTCAGGCATCCATGTGGTTAAGGTATATCAGAACTTGAATTACCTTAAAGGATGGAGAGGGTTTAGCGAGGAAGGGACTAAGAAGGGTGTGACAGAGAGGGCCCAGGAGGAAAGGCTAAGAGGGCTGTGCATTTGCAGGATAGCGATCCCTGGCTATGACAGTGTTGATGATATTGGGGTGTTGTGGAAGATGAGAATGGAGAGGTTAGGGTTGAGTTTGTGGTTTTCCCACTTATTGTTGACACAGTCAACTTTTGGGAAAGAAAAACACCAGGAAGTTTTAAGACTTTCTGTTTTGTTTTTGTTTTTGTTTTGTTTTGTTTGAATAAAAGGGGAGATTCAATGATATCTGCCAATTAATAATACCACCACAGCAGAGCCTGCATAGAGCCCTGCCTGTTTTGGGGGGTCTGTGCTATGGGGCCACCTTAGAACAAATTGTGCTTCGGCCTTGTTCTTTATCATCATCTTTCACTTCCATGAGGGTCCTGGTGAGTTATTGGTGACAGGTTTTTTTCTTCTGGTAAAGGAGATCTGCTGTTCCCACAGTTTTGCAAAAATGCTGATTTGGGCTGTGAGACAGACCAAATTCTGGAAAGCAGTGAGGAGGAGGGGTATTTTAGTGAAACCCAAGCTGGCTGGGTTTGTTCTGCATTAAGTCTTAGCTCGGAGGATCCTTAGCAGGATTTGCTTCAGACATAACCACAGGCACAAGCTTTAACTGTAAAGCCTGGGCACAGTTCTGTTAATCCTCCAACCCCTGGTGTAGGCCCTGCTGGGAGGGAGTGAGAGAGTTGGCTTTTTTTGGAATCCAGGGGCAGTGTGAGTTGTCCGACAGAGGCTCTAGCTCTCCTCGGGTCCGTCTAGTTATACTGGAGCTGGGAGAGTCCTGGCTTGGTCTCCCCTTGGTACTCACAGCTACCGGAATGTGGGTTTACTCTTGCCTCCAAAAATAAGAAATGGGTTAAGTCTTTGCAGACTTTTTTCTGCATCCATGAGCTACTAAGCCAGATTCTCAAGGTTAAGAATGGGGTTTTCCCCCCTCTGAAGTAATGTGAATTTTTGTCTATTTCATTTTCCTCCTGCAGGATTGTTATATATTTATATGCGTGCACACACACACACACACATACACACATGTATATTTAAACACAAAATACAACGTGGATTTGAATGGTTTTAAATCATTCATAGAGAGGCACTTGTGCTGAAGACATCAACACATAGTCCTGTGGCCTCTGCTATGAGTAGCACGCTGATGTTGGGTCTCTCTCCCCCAAATTAATTGAAAAATGGGATCACATTAAAATTTTTTCCAGCTAAAGTATTAAATTAATTTGCTTGAAGGTGGTTTCCTTTCAAGATGAGTGAGAGCTCCCACCCCCAACCCAGCCCAATTATAAATCCAATATGAAAAAAAAATCAAGTGCCTTTCCATACAGTCCTTCTCTAAGTGATTTGCAAGCAACTCCTGTTACCCAGGCCGGGACAGAATGGTGAGTTGAACTGCTTTGTTCAGGGCTAATGAACTGCCCTCATTCAGCTGACAGCTACACCTCACACCCTCTATTCAGGGTCGGTTCAGAGAGTAGCTCCAATAACTCCTACAAGCCTTTGAGCCGACGGGCAATATGTGTTGAGTCTACACAAGAATTTGTAATCCAAGTTTAATTCATGCAGAAGCACTATTTGAAACACAGGGGAAATTCACTTTATGTCAGGGATGATTTGAGGTTTCCCATCTCCCCATTTACACACTTATTTTATGGCACCTCAAATCCCAGCATCTCTTCTTTGTAAAAGGAGGGATGATCTACCCACAACTCTCTTAACAAACGCAAGGAGGAAAGCTCCCAGGACTCCTTGTTCCAATATCGGCCAATACAATTGCCTTGGATCTTCCTTTGTACCTGCTGGTCCATTCTATACATCCTGGTTGGATTCTAGCTGCATCCTGATCTCAGGGATGACTAACATTTTCATGCTAGTACCTCCCCCCTGAGATTAGCTCCTATTCACCTGCATATATCGTTTGCACAGAGTTGTTTGCATGTTGTCTCCATTAGACTGTGAGCTCCTTGAGGGTGGAGATTTTCTTTATATCCCTAGCACTTATAGAAGTATCTGGGTGCATAGTGTGCTAAATATGGAAAGGAGAGACAAATTGTTGGAGATGAAGCCTTTGGGATAACCTCTCTTTTTTGTTTTTTTTTTTGTTTGGCAGTTGGGGTTAAGTGACTTGCCCAGAGTCACACAGCTAGTTAAGTGTCAAGTGTCTGAGGCCGGATTTTAACTCAGGTACTCCTGAATCCAGGGCCGGTGCTTTATCCACTGTGCCACCTAGCCGCCCCTGGGATAACCTCTCTTGAGCATTAGAATACACATAAATGATATTTGGACTTCTTTCATTCCGTCAGTAAACATTTAAGTGCCTACCAAGTGCCAGGCATTGTGCTAAGTGATTTCAGAAACTTCAGTCTTCTGAGTAACTTTTTTCTTTTCTTTTCTTTTTTTCCTTTTTATGCAGGGCAATGAGGATTAAGTGACTTGCCCAAGGTCACACAGCTAGTAAGTGTCAAGTGTCTGGGATCAGATTTGAACTCAGATCCTCCTGAATCCAGGACTGGTGCTTTATCCACTGTGTCTCCTAGCTGCCCCCAGTAACTTTTTTCTTAAGGGCTATTGTGCTTTAATGTTTCTGGACTGGGCTGGAGGACCAGGAGGTTTGAATCTACCCATTTTCTGTTATGAGAAGTTGGGAACCCCAGCTACAGACTGAGCAGTCCCTGTAGCAAATACTTGGCTTCAAAATGAAAAGGTTGGAAAATTCTCCTAAAAGGATCGTATGTATAACAGGAAGTGGAGGGAAAGTTTCAGAAAGAAGAGATTTCCTCTGAAGGAAGGAAGGAAGGTCTTCAGAACTTACTCCCTCTTGAAGAGGTCTACAAGTTTATTATGCAACCTCTGGGTTGGTCCCTCCCCCCCACCCCCACACGTCATAACATTTAAAAATAAATAGCTGGATGTGAATAATTTTCCAAACTCCTATGAATTTTTTTTCCAGGAATAACATGCTAATGAAGACATTGCTTTAGACAGAAACGCAGTATTCACTAACTTCTTCCCAAATGCCACAAACCTCCATTCTGCTGGGCACAAGTAAAGGATGGTGTTTCCAACAAGCTATAGAAGCAGAGACAAATTCTGCAGAGGCAGGACCAGTAAAAGCCATGGCTTGGAACTCTCATGCTGGCTTTCAATGACTTTTACTCAAACCTTTGGGAGGGAATTTTCGTGTCCAAAAAGTTTGTGATGCAATCTATGAGGTTGCTGATGGATGTATATATGAGTGGATGTTTCCATCTCTGTATAGAGAGGGGCAGAACCTGGGCAGGACATACAGATCTCCTCACTTACATGTCCCCATATGTGTCTAGCATAAGGACTTCATCCATAGCTTTGGAAGTGGAGAAGCCATGCACCCGTGCCTCTGGGGCTGTGGCCACAGCTGATAGGCCTGGGCCATGTTCATTAGGTTCATTCCATACATACTAGTAGAAAATGAAAGTTCTTATGATTGAGAAAGCAGCTGTAGCCACTGTGGACCAGGCTTAGATCTGAGGGGGGGGGGCAGTAGAATTAATCACAAGCCCTTTCAGGTTCCAGAGTCTATCTTTTGTACAGTTTGGTATTTCTTTAATGGATCCTCTCTTCTCCCCTCCCCTCCCCTCCCCTCCCCTCCCCTCCCCTCCCCTCCCCTCCCCTCCCCTCTCCTCCCCTCCCCTCTCCTCTCCTCTCCTCCCCTCTCCTCTCCTCTCCTCTCCTCTCCTCTCCTCTCCTCTCCTCTCCTCTCCTCTCCTCTCCTCTCCTCTCCTCTCCGAACATGTACAATGCAAGCCAGGAGAGGATTTGGGTCTAGGAGGGACCTTAGAGATCATTTAGTCAAACCTCTTGATTTTACAGATGAGGAAACTGAGGCTCGTCCAAGATCGCACAGGTTGCACATGTCAGAGTTGGAAGTAGAACCCATGTCTTCTCTCCTTTGACTTCCCAGGGGCACAGAGCTCTTCTTATGTATATGAAAATATGACTGTGGCAGAAGGTGGGACAGGCTCCTGGGCACCCACACTCCCTTTCCCCCCAATCTAAAAAACCACCAATATATGTTGGAAATATGACTTGAAAGACTGTGGAATGGAGCCAGGGTGCTTATAATGTTTGTCTTCCCAGGGAATGCCATTATGACGTACTCTTGAGAAGGGAATTTCAACCGCATGAATGTAGAACAGTTGATAATCTTGCATGCTGTTAAAAAAAAAAAATAGGCAACAATAGGATGAACTGGCGCTTTGAAGGTATGGCCTGAAATGAGGGAGGAACAGCCCTTATCTCCATTTGCAGAGAATCCCAGGTAAACCAGAGCAGGTTAAGTAACCAAGGCAGAGAATTAGCCGATTTCTTAAGATCCTTTTTTATTGTTGTTAGCAGATCTGTGCTCAGTGGGCCCTAATCCCATCTCTCCTTTTCAAAAGTATATCCTCGGAATAGCCTGAAGCCTCCCTAATCTGGAACTCAAACTCCCTTGTGCTCCGGCCATTTAAATAATATTTTCCCTAAGCCACCAGTTCATGAAGCCCAGGATAGGCTGCACCTGCTGACAAAACCATTCTGAGCTTCGTTCTGGGGTCCTTGATGGCAGCAACTGCTTATTAGCAGAGAAGAGAATTCCAAAAGAAAGCAGAGTCCAATCATTTACTTTAACAAAAGGTTTATTTGAAACAGGTTTGTGCAGACATACACCAGTCAACAGGACTGATCAAAGCTACAAATCACTAAATTCTCCAAACCCTCTAAAAAAACCCGCAAGTAAATGACCTTCATTTGTATTCACTCCAGGAGGGAACCCAACTCTACTGTAATGTGCTCCTGTAATTTAACTACCAGAGGACATTAATAGGACGTGAAAATGGCAACACTTCTAGGGGGAGGGAAAGAAAAAAAACCCCCACACACCACTGAAGCTCCCGTCGCTCTGCTGGGAGCCAATTAAACATTCCCCTACAGCACTGCTTCACTCTGCATATCCAGATTAAAACCTCCCCATCTAAAACAATATTTAAGCAATCCAAGCACAGATATGACAGACAAGGGAGCACGTGACTTTGCTTGCTGATGAAAAGACACAATGATGACTCTGTCATTCAGACAGCAGAATATTTGACCTCCAGGAACAATGGGCCACACGCTAGTGAAATATCCAGGCCCCTGATAGGCTAATCAACCCACTGACCAGCCCATTCCCATCTGCATCTACCAGCACTGGGAATGAAGACCACCTTTGTGTCTCTGCGTTTGCTTTTATTTCCTTGGCTGCCATATTTTGACAGAGGCCAGCCAGCGTGAACTCTGAGCACATTCATTGCTGACAAAGTATGAAAAGGAGAGAATGAGGTTTAGTATTTGCACTAACTTCCTGATAAGAGAAAATCTGCTTATTCCCAACAGGTGTGACTCAGATGGGGGGTTGCTTTTGTGAACAGTGGTATAGGGTGGTGCCCCCCATTCTGCCCAATGACAATGGAATCATACAGCTGGATAGTGCATCTCTCTCCAACTTGACTACCTCACCATCTAAGTGGGTTCCCTTCTTTATTCTGCTCCTCAAGTTTGTTTCCAGTTTCCCTTCCCCCTCTTCCACTTTGGGAAAGTGACTAATCAAACTGATCTTAGCTTGACTCTCATGGTTTTCTGGAAATAGTTAGTTGGAGATTAACCCCAAGTTCGAATTTCTTTTTTTTTTCCCTCCTCAGTCATAGTGACCTGACACTAACTGTATAGTGTGAATGCATGAAGTATTTAGTAAGTTGTCACTGGCCCAGCAGAAAAGCCTTTTGTTTAATGTTTTGAGGATATGTGATCCTGGTCTGAAGCTATGGGAGAAATACCAGGGTAGACTTCTCACAGCTAACTGGGGCAAGGAGTCTGTGTTTGAGAGGATGCTACCTTGGTGCCTTGGGTACCAAATCACCCTCCCTGACATGTATTCAGCCTGCTTCCTTTCTGTTAGTGCTTAAAGTGGACACTCTACTTCCATAGGTATTGTTTATAATCATAATGACTTACAAGTTAGGCCTCCTCTGATCTTGGTTTAGGGTTTAACATTCAGGCCAGCTGCTCCTACTTTTTTTCAGTAGCCCTTCTTGTCTCTAAGGCTGCCTCTTAGATTCCCGAGTCAAATGCTAATTAAGCAGCCCATACTTTAAGTTGCTGATTTGGAATGAGTTCACATAAGAGTAGAATAAAATGTACATTTATGATGTTGGCTCATTCTGGGCTCCAGGGAGAAGCTTGTAAAGAGGACAGATCAGCCGTGTTTGCAAAGCTCTAAAGCCTCACCCATTATCCAAGAAGGAGAGCCAGAGAACACAACGGTTTGAGCCCGTCCAAATCTCTGAAGGCAAACCATTGCTGAACGGCCATGTTTGTTTAATAAGCAGAGGATTTTTTTTTTTTTTGTAGAAGACAGGGAAGGGGTCACTGAAGTTTTGGACCTGAACCTGGAAAAGTCCTATAGACCCTCATGCTCTCCCCTTTCATAAAACTGAAACATTTGGCAACATGGAAAACCCTTAGGATTGGCCCCAGGGTCCTCCTTCCAAACTTCAGAGTTATCTTCCTCCTACTCCTTTAGGACAGAAAAATAACCAGTTATTTTGGATGGCACGAGAGTAAATCCTTTCCCCAGAGGCTACGTCACTTAGATGAATGTCTGCCTTCGGCCAGTGTAGGCCAAACACTAAAAACCCACTGGACAACCCACCGTCTATATACTCACTCCTTTTTAGCCCCTGGATTAGGAGTTCAGTATGTGCCCTCCCCCCACCTCCCATTCATTCATCTGCAGGAAGCTTTCCCTGCCCTTTAATGGTTATGGTAGGAGACACTTTGGTTTGACCTGGTTAACTACTTCACCCAGTTACCCAGGTCCCCATTTGTATTTTTCGATGGATCTCAGGAGATGAAGGATTCCTTACAAATGCTGAGGTTAAATCACTCCTTGAATTACTTGAGCACTGTGACCCTGGGCTGTAACTCAAACCTTAGCTGAAATGTGTGCAATTGTTTTCAAAACAAGGGATAGATCCTATGGAGCAAGGATGGGGGAGGGATCCCGGGGAAATTTAGGGGCTGGGACCTAAAAACTTCAGAAACCAGGAAATCAAATGAGAACTGGTTTGGTTTTTCCCCCTTCTTTACGGTTCCAAAAGCGAATTAAGGGGTCATTGTGATGAGAAACAGATTTTAGCCACCTGAAAAACAGTTATGTTTGGTGGCCATAATAGATACATCTGACAAATTTCTCCACATCAGCAACTAACACTGATTTCCCCCCCCCCCCCCCACACACACACTATTTCTTCCTTGACAAGTTATTACCCATTTCTACTGCCAGCTCCCTACAGCAAGACCCGAAGCCTTGTCAAGGAAAAGAAAACGTCAACAGACTTTTCAGCGGTACTCGGCTAAATCCTTGGTTCACTTTTAAAAATATATATATTTCTCTAAGGGAGTTAAAGAAACAGTGTCTTCCACCCACAACGTGCAGGCATGGCGTGGTACATTGGTTTCAAACCAAAAAAGTTTGTGTTTTCTTTCCTGGGAGGATGAAGGAGGGAACTCGGAGATGAAACCCAAAGAGAATGGGATAGATGCGTCAGTGGCTCCCTAGAACTTAGTTCCAGTATATTGGCCACGACAGAGGACTGGAAAATGAAAGTCCTTTTTGATCAGAACCGACGTGTTAACCTAGATTGCCAGGCAGAAAGCTTCAGTTTATTCTGCTCCACCAGCCTGCCCAAGCAATCGCCTCTTCACTGTGTCCTTCCAAAGGCTGTCTTTGCTGGCATAAGCATCTCAGCAAGTGAACCCAGAATTCAGTTTACATAGAGTGACCCGTCCTTTCTTTTTGCCTACGTGGCCAGGAACATGCTGAGTCATCCATCATTCATGCCCACCAACCCTAAAGAGTAAATTGTGTACCACGACAGATTAAGGCTTGTAATGGTTCCAGAGAACAAGAGGAATGCTAGGTCTTGACCTGGGGCGGGTTTTGCAGGATTCAACCTGATCCAGATTAGGATCTTACGGTACTGAGAGAGTTGGACCTGCCAGCCCCAGTGTCACACACTGGATGGTCTAGTGACAGCTTCCATATGGGATCTCTACTGAGCCAATATTCAACACATGCATCTTAGTACAACCCACTGCTTCATTCTGGGGAGGTTTTGTGCGTGACACTCTGACCTCAATTGAGAGATAGGGCAAAGTGATACAGCCTCTAAGTCTGCACCAGCTAAGTAAATCACATCAAGTGGCAGCTGCTCCTCTTAGAAACCCAGATCATTCATTCTGCTATAGGGAAGCTCAGCGGACTAAGGAAACAGCGAAAGGATCTTCTCCCTCCGCTCTTTCCTGTTGTATAGATTTCCTTACTCTTTCTAGAGAGTGGTCCATCTTTTTTTTTTTTTTTTGGTAAGCATTTATTTATTTATTTATTTATTTATTTATTTATTTTTGCGGGGCAATGGGGGTTAAGTGACTTGTCCAGGGTCACACAGCTAGTAAGTGTCAAGTGTCTGAGGCTGGATTTGAACTCAGGTACTCCTGAATCCAGGGCCAGTGCTTTATCCACTGCGCCACCTAGCTACCCCCGGTCCATCTTTTAAAATGGAAAATATACTTAAATCTCAGGAAGGGTCGTTTGTAGTGGAGAAACATGCTGAATGGATCTGAATTGGTAAGACTGAAGGAAGTTCAGAAAGAGGCAATTCCAAACAGGATTAATTCCTAAATGAAAGGATTTAAGATTCTAGAACTATTGCCAAAGGTTGGAGGATGCCTGAAGCAAATCTGTCTCTGGTTTCTTTTTTCCCCCATACCTTCAGAACCGCCTTCCAATAACATACAAGTACATTGGCATTTGGACCTTTGCTACAGGTGCATGTGACAATGGGCATCTTTCTTGTCATCCCCTCATAGTCACCATGGGTACTGACTTTCCCAAGTGGTCACCTTCCAAGAGCTGGCTTGTATTATGCTATGGAATGAATGAGCACATTACTCTCCTTGAGATTTTTCTGATCCTTTTAGTGATATTGGGAGAAAGATGATCTACACCTATTATCTCATCTTTCCTGCTGCCTTCCAATCCTTCCCCAAATCCCAATCCACAGAGTGACTCGGAAATGCCAGTCATTAACAGGCTGTTCAACAGTATTTACTTCATGCCAGTCAAGAATCTAGATTGGCAACTCAAATGAAGGGGATGTGCCTAGAGGCTGGTAGTTTACCAAGGGCTTTCACTGCTCTTGTTCATGCCCCAAGGCATCCAGAGTTTTAGCAAAATTTGGAGATGTGGCATTGTACATCACCGTGCAGTCCTAAAAATGCAGTATTTCAGCCCATCCTTTTTCTTAGGATTCAGGATGCTGAGTCAATCTTACGAAGGTGCCAGTGTTTGAAATGGTCAAAAATAAATGGACACCCTACCAGAGAGCAAGAGTAGGCTTCCTTTCCAGGCAATATTTGGGATGTTGGTCAGCATATTTCAATTAACACTTCATTTTTAATTCTTTGTCCCCTCTGAGGGACTTAGTGGGCTGATGGTGTAAATACCCTGGGGCTCATTCTTTCAAAGAACAGTATTGTACAACAGTGTTCAGTGCCAGATGCTACCTACCCTTGCCAAAAGGCTTCCTTCACACTCGATGTAGAGTTAATGTAAGGAGAGCCCAGCCCCGCCCCCTTCCCCATTCCACCATTCCATCACTTGCAATCTTTCCTTTTTCAGTCCTTCCTCTTTGCTACTTTCTTCCTTTTACCTACTTCTCCTCTTTGGTGGAGAAGCGCACTCCATGACCCCCTCCAGTATGAAAGGGGATTGCTAACCCTTTGTCCTTTCCGGGAGAAATACTAGAACTCATCTTAAGTATGGGAGGGAATATCCAAGATGGGTTCTGAACTCCTGGAAGCATGGGTGTGGCCACAGGCAGCCCCGACTGCAAAGGCCCCAACCTGCTGGGTGTGGGGGTGATTGTGAAGCAATCAGCTTAAGAGGTAATACGGGAACTTCTACCACATGCAGGCAGGCCCTGCGCACCGGCCACCAGGACATTGCCTGGTTATGACAGAATGAATGCACAGAGTAAATGCAGGGTGGTTATGTCTCTTCTGTGATGGTAGGGGTTAGGGGGAGAAGGGGCAGGAATGGGATTTCTCACATCTGGATCAAGATTCTGTTGAGTTTGCAGGCCTAGGGGCCAGAAGCCAGGGAAATCACACGGCTGGGACAGTTGCAGCATTGGGTTACCATACCACCAGCACGCCTGGCCCACCATGCAGAGGGTCTGAAGGAGAGAAATACTGTCTGTGCGTGCGGGGAAGAAAAAACTGCTAGAAGGGACTTAGAAAGCCCATAGGATGGCTGCAGAATACTTCATTGGATCACCTATGTGTTAGCACTGCTGGGAAGGTAGGAGGCTAAAAAGGTTAAGATAAATATTCTCAGATTGGTCATTCTGTTACATATTTGTGATTTCATTGCAATCAAGAAGTTTATGTCAACTTCATACAAACAACATTTAAATCAAAGCAAGGGGAACAACCACTCTGGCATAAGGTTTACATGCTTCTGGCGCACTTAATCTGCAAGTTAACAAAACAGGAAGTTTCCATACCCCTATTCCAATTAAAACAAGATAGGTTTCTCACGGAACATAAAATTCTTTTACCTTTCTCCCAGAACAACTTGTACTGATGTTTCAGTATTGGTGAAACATAATGTTTTTAATTTCACACCTCACAGAGCACAGTCGAATGCTTCATAACAACATAAACAAAAGTTAGGCAGAGCATTGCGGACAAATTGAAACAACGATTTCCCGCCATATGTACTCGGGGTTTGCAGAGGGGAGACATCATTAACAAACTTGTTGGCTAAGGCCACAGAAATGATTTTTCTTTCCAGTGTTTCCGCTACTCTCGCTGCCAGCCTTAGACAAGGATGCTGGATATAGGCATCCAATGTCATCAATTCCCGGTAGGGTCCTACTGCACTCCAGCTCTCTGTTTGGTTGTGTCATAAGAGCGGACCACTTCTGACTGAGAGACCACTCCGTGTTCTTCTTGGGAAAAGGCATATCCATCTGAAAGAAGGGAGCAAGGGCAAGTCAGTTCAAGAACACAGTTCAGGACACTTGGGGATGATAAAACTGTCTTTGTACGGTAGAGAGGCTACCCCTGTAGCTGAAACACTGGCCAGAGAAACCTCAACCCAATTTAATCAGCTTGAACTAGAAGAAGGCCCGAGGTGTTAACATCTGTCACAGAAGAAGAAAAAAGGGATAGGACTACTTTAACCTTTGAGTGGCACCATCTTCTCCCAGAGCAAGTGTTCTTAACTTGAGGTCCACAGGAATCCCCCCCCCAAAAAAAAGGTTCATGGGTGAATTTGAAGGGTTCTGTAAACTTGGATGGGGAAAAAATTCCATGTATATTTGCACTAACCTTTGGTTTCCTTTGTAATCCGATGTATTTTATTTTTAGTGCTTTAAAAAAAAAAGATTCTGAGAAGGGGTCCCTAGACTTCACCAGATTGCCAAAGGGGTCTTGGCCACACAAAAAGGTTTAGGGCCCTTGCCCTAGAGACTACGTCCATGCTGGGCTCAGGGTATCTCTTGCTCCGTCTTCCTAAGCTGCTTTTCTTAGGCACATCTACTCACTGATGAAGGGAAACATAATAATTCTGGGGGAGAAGGTTTCCCAGTGAGGAAACTATTGCTGCCAACCACAGACTAAGATGTATTAACAGGGGATGCACTGGTCCATATCTAGATTTTCCCAACACCAATCAAGAGATTTCTGCACCAGAAATGCCAGACTGCCTGTAACTGAAGGCTTACAGAGTAATTTACAAAGTTGTAAACATGCTGGAGGAAAGAAAAAAATATTAATACTGAAGGTTGGCAAAGAAATTTCATGATGCCTGAAGCGTTCCTAGGTTTTTAAGAAATCAGATTGATTCAGACTGGCAATCAAATATTTAAAGTAGTTTTCTTCCAGTCTGAGTAAATAAGGTAACATGGTAAGCTTCTTAAGAGGAATTTATTGATTAGCAGTTTAGCCCACAGAAGGCTCATTTCTTGCATGTGGTTCAAAGGAAGGATGGCATGTACAATCCACAGTTGAGGAAAACTACTGATTCTTCTTTCTTCTCCCTGACAGTGGGCTTCTCACATATCAAGAGGGCAAGGAAATGACTCTTACATTGTTGGCTGGACTTTGTAAGTCAAGGGTTTAGAGAGTTATAACACCTAAATGGTAAACACTGTCATTAAATTAAAACACGAGGATGATGGTAAATAATGATAATAAAGAGGTGGATAATCTAATCTAATAATTTAAGATACTCTATGATTACCTGATTTATCACTGACAATGGGACCATTAATCAACAATCATCCTTTAAAAGGAGAAAAAAATATCAATCCTGCAAAGTTGGGATCAGGCAATATCTACTGGATTCTAAAATAAAGCAAATGTGTTTGTGTGGATGAATTTACTTGGTTTTTAGAGGTGTGCCAAATCATATGTGTTTGAGCAGATTAATGATTGTGAGAAGCCTCAAGGAGGGGAAAAAACAAAATAGGAGAAGGCTCCTTCTTTAAGACAGGATAGCAGGGGCAGCTAGGTGGTACAGTGGATAAAGCACTGGCCCTGGATTCAGGAGAACCTGAGACACTTACTAGCTGTATGACCCTGGGCAAGTCACTTAACCTTCATTGCCCCACCAAAAAAAAAAAAAAGAACCATCTTCAGGACACATTGAAACCATCCATTCTGAGCCATCATCAAACTTCTTGTTTGCCAAAGCTGTGTGTGTCAACCAAGAATTAGCATGGCTGGAGCAATGGTGTCCATCTGCCCTGTGTGGAGGGACCTGTCAGCGGGTTTGCTTGTGGACATGGAGGTGGAATTGAGCTGATAGCAATGCTGGGGGAGAATTAGGAAGATATAAAAGAGAGCCATTAAGGGACCATAAAGTGGGAGAAGGGCATGAATAAGGTGGAGAGAGAGAGAGGGGAAAGAAGCTTAAGAGGAAGAGTTTGTGTCTTCAATCTTGGTGAAAAAGAAGGGAAGGGGAAAATGGAGAGAAAGAACCAAAAGTATATTGTAACTCTTTCCACCTCAAACTCTCAATAAACTCATGTAACTCCCTGTCACCTCCAGGATCAAATATAAGAATCCCCTGTTGTCATTCAAAGCCTAGCCCTCCCCCAACCTTTCCAGTCTTCTCATATCCTATCCAGCCTTTGACAAGGGCCTTCTTGCTATCATTCCTCATGTAAAAAATTCCAACCCTGAACTGTGCATATTTTCTCTGGCTTTCCCCCATCACATCTCCATTCCCTGGCTTTCCTCAAGTTCCAGAAGCCTTTTGTGAGCCTTCTTAATTTTACTGTCTTCCCTCTCTGGATTAGTTCCAGTTTATCCTGAATATAGCTTGTGTGTACCTAGTTGTTTACATGTCATCTCCCCATTAGACTGCAAGTTCCTTGAGGGCAGGGACTGTCTTTTCCCTTTCTCTGTATCCCTAGCACTTAGCACAGTGTCCAGTACATAATAGGTGCTTATAAATGCTTGCTGATCGAATGACTGAAGAGAAAAAAATACAGACAGAATGAGATTAGGGATAGTTTTTGGAAACTTTTAATAAGGAGGGAACCCCTTCAGTAATTGGATATGTGAGCATGGTGTTCTTCCCTTGATCTGTGCCTGGAAATGCCACTGACCTCCTGGGTCAAAATGAGTTGTGTATGTGGGATGATCATGTGCTTGTCTGTTTCTCCCCTGTGCTTACACTGAAAAAAAGGTTTATCTGAAATCTCAAAAGCTTTGATTCTGATTGCTTTAAGACTTATGGGCAAGCTGCTGGACATCACTGCCCTGAAACTGCCTTCATTGGGCTCAGTTTTCCTGGGGGTTTTTTATTCTCTTGGTGTTGCCTAATGGGATGGGCATCACCACTGTTTTCAATCACCAACCTGGACAATGAAAATTTCCCTCTTCCAGCTAGAGCCTGGCTGTTCCAAACCTCCTTTTCCCCTCGAGCCTAACCTTTCAAACCACACCCCAGATTCCCTGCTCAGAACAAGGTACTCATTGTGAAGAGTTCTTACTTCAGTCCAAGTAAGAAGTCTTTCCTCTGGAGTTTTCAAAGCTAAACCTAATGAATAATCCCATATTCCCAAGGTAGTTAATCAGAAAGCAATCCTTTAGGGTTGAACTCTGGGCTTTTTTAAAAAACTGAATATTTCTAGAGAACATCTGATGGTCTGTCAGAGTGTGCAAGAGTCAGCAATTTTGGGACACCACCAATGCTAACATTTGCTGTGTGGCTTCTGGCAAATACTTCCCTTCTCTGTGTACCTTTTTTTTTCATCTGTAAAAAAAGGGGACTTATAAGAAGAATAGCTCCTATGATGCAGTCATTAGATTTTTACCTCTGGAAGGGACCATGGAGATCAATTGATTCAACTAAGGTCCAGCAAAGATGGGATTTGCCCAAATAGCAAATCAAACCAACTTGCAAGTGGGAATCTCCACAGCATGAGTTCCCTGGCAGGCTCTGAGGGTTGGCAGGGAGCTCTTTGGAAGAGAGTCGTCCACCTTTTTGGGCCGGGTCTGAGCTTTCCTTCAGAAAAGCACTCTTGGACTCATCCCATCTACCACTGACCCAATGCTTTCCGTCCCCCTCAGTACCTAGTATAGTCTTTAGTATCTCGGTTACTCAGAATGCCTCTTCCACAGCTTTGTTGTCCTTGTGAAGGAGGTGCTTCATAAAGCTGGAAAGCTTTATGTAAATGTGAACTCTTCTCCATTTTCTCAGGTGGTCTCCCATCTCATCTCTCCAACTAGACTGTCCACTCGTGGAAGGTATGCTGCAGACCTTCTATAATGCCCACAGTGCTCAGCAGGATCCCCTCACCCAACCCCCTCCACCAAGACCTTGTTTAGTTGGAATAAATTCAAGGTTCTGTTTTATTGCCTATTTAAAGTGGGGGACGTACTGGGCAGAGAGGGTAGGTAGTATCTTAAGAGGTAATTGTTTTGGGGCAGCTAGGTGGCACAGTGGATAGGGCACTGGCCCTGGAGTCAGGAGTACCTGAGTTCAAATGCGGCCTCAGACACTTAACACTTACTAGCTGTGTGACCCTGGGCAAGTCACTTAACCCCAATTGCTTCACTAAAAAAAAAAAAAGAGGTAATTGTTTCCATCACTTTGTAGTAATGATATTTTGAGAAATTAATTGGATGTATTTCATTGTACAAATACATCTATTGTGGAGGGGTGTGTGTACGTGTGTGCATGTGTGTGTGTGTATGTGTGTTCATGGAGTAGGGGATGGGGGAGATGGGAGTGGGAGAGAGAAAAGGAAGGAACTATGACAGGAAAAGAAATTGCACATTTCCTTTGCAAAATTTTAAAGGGAGATAAATACACACACACACACACATATATGAGGGGTGTGTGTGTGTGTGTGTGTATGTATGTATGAATGAGTAAATCCTATATACCTGTCAGTGCAAGAAGAAAGAAATGGGTGTCTTTAACTGACCAGTGCCAGATGTCCTAAGCCCCAGTCAGTCTGCCCAGCCAGGAGGCACTGCCTGTGGCCAAAGAAGGTGGCTATGCAAACAATCAGCCAATGTTTGAAACACGGCTGCATTTTTTTTAGAAAAGAATGTTTTCATCAGAAAACCTTGGATGGGCATAAAAATGAATGCTGACTTGATAGAATCAGTCTTTTTGGATAGAAGCAATCTGGGGGACAGTGGAAAGAATGCTGGATTTGGAAGTCATGAGGCCTGGGTCTCACTTTGCTACTTACTACCTGTCTGACCTCAGCAAACTTTTCTGTACCTTAGTTTCCTCATCTGTAAAATGAGGAGTTGGCTTATATGAGCTCAAAGGTCCCTTTCCAGTTCAGGATCCTATGACTGGTGAGCTTTTTATGTTGTTCACCCTGAACACGTAACTTTGCCTTTCTCGGTCTCATCTATAGAAGGGGGTTAGACCGTTTCATCTTTGAGGGTCTTTCCAGTTCTAAACGGTGGTCCTATGATTTTGTGTTAGGACATGAATTGGTCTAGTTTAAATGAAAGGATCAACTGTCCTCCTCCTCTGGGAGGTACACCCAGAATCCTGGACTCAGGCCCAGGAGAAGAAGTAATATCAGATTCTCATCCTGTGTGTGGCACTTCCAGACGGCCCTGGAAGACCTGAGTGTGCAATGGGTTTCCTTTGCCTGAGAATCTGTGGGGCCCTTCCTGTGAGGGCCCTGCACCAGGCTTCCCACAGGCATTCCAAGGGTATTGCTCAGTCATGCAGTCATGGGAAGAAGCGCAAAGATCAGGTGTGTGGCCCTAATGAAGAGGTTTTTTTTCTTCCTACCAAACATGTCCATGCCACTGGACAGACAAAGGCTAAAGAGGTCACCGCCTCGGAAAAGCAATCAACAGGGCAGCCAGCCTCTTTCACCACCCTTCTCATGATGTGAAATATCTGGTAGTGTTTCCAGAGGGCTGTGAGCCAGGTCTGCTTAGACTGGGCTGGCCACTCATCTCTTCAGGAATAAAAGGACGCAATGCTTTAACAAGAAATATGGGGCATGATTTCCTACAGGAGCCTCAGGTAGGATTCAGACCAGTTGTGGGAGAACAGGTAGACAAAGCAACCTAACAGACTAGGATTTCCTGCCCAGTCCCTCTGAACATCAGCATGACAAAGATGCATGATGCATGGAGGACTCTGGCTAATGAACTTTTAATTGCTGTTTGCATCCAAATGCTTCAGCTCTCTAGAAACCTCCTCCTCCTCTGCTGCTTCTGCTTTTCTTTTTTTAATTTCCCACTTTCATAAATCTTGAGGGAAGCCTCAACAGCCTGAAAATAACAATGTGGACCTGGAGACAACTTGGGGGCTTTCTTTTTTTTTTCCTCATGCAGGCATTTCCTAAATATCCAGCTGGTACCAGAGACAAGGGGATAGAGAAGGGAAAGATGGGGAATTGCCAGGCCATTTTCTCCTCCATCTAGGCAAGACACATGATGAGACCCAGAAATCAATCATACATTTTTTTCATCAACTTAGTTTAAATGCCATCTGCTGGCAGATCTTTTAAATCCAACTGGGTTTTGGTGAAATTTTTTTTTTTGTGAGGCAATTGGGGTTAAGTGACTTGCCCAGGGTCACACAGCTAGTAAGTGTTAAGTGTCTGAGGCTGGATTTGAACTCAGGTACTCCTGAATCCAGGGCCGGTGCTCTATTCACTGTGCCACCTAGCTGCCCCTTGGTGAAATCTTAATGAAGGCAACAGTTTTTTCTGTCACTCAAGGGAGGTGGTGGTCATCGAGGCCGGATTGCATACACAGCTATTCTGTGGCTTTTGCTATAAGAATCCACAGCATTCATCAATGATAGTCTGTCCCAAGGCACAAATAGGCTGAGGGGATCTTCAGTAGATGAGATGGAGAAAGTCTCACATAATCACAGAATGTTAGAGCTGAAAGGGACCTTATAGGTCCTCTAACCTATACATGTGGAAATAGAGTCAGAGAGGTTTTCAACTAACTTCCCCCAAGTCATACAGAGAATAGTAAGTGGTAGAGGCAGGGTTAGAATCCAGGTTTTTCTGACTCCTAGCCCTGTGAATTTTTATTATGTTAGATATTTATGGCAGTAACAAGGAAGAGAAGCTGCTTAAAGCCTCTTTTCCTCAGTAAAAACTAACCACTACATAACCACTTATTTCTAAAATGAAAAAAAAAATTAGTTGGCTCTCCATCAAGTTGTGAATTGTTGAAGTAAAATAAGATTCTGCAGAGGTAACTAGGTGACCCAGTGCATGGAGTTCAAATCCTGCCCCAGATACTTCTAAGCTTTGGGGCTTTGGGCAAGTCCCAACCTCTCTCAGCTTCAGTTTCCTCATCTGTAAAATGAGGATAATAAGAATAGCACCTCCCTCCCAGGATTATTGTGAGGATCCAATGAGATGACATGTAAATCACTTTTCAAATCTTAAAGTATTATGTGCTAGCTATTGTTGTTATTCTGATGATTAACATTAAGAGGCACTGGGGCAGCTGGGTGGCACAATGGATAGAGCACAGGCCCTGGATTCAGGAGGACCCGAGTTCAAATCCGGCCTCAGACGCTTAACACTTACTAGCTGTGTGATCCTGGGCAAGTCACTTAACCCCAATTACCTCACCAAAAAAATAAAATAAAATAAAATAAAACAAAACAAACATTAAGAGGCACTTTTACATTTAGAAACTTGTGTGCACTGTGCTTCCTGGATTGCCTGTTGTATATTCCATCACATTCCCCAGAGTCAGAAAATATGTCATAGTAATTAATGCTTAGGAAATGAGGTATCTTCCCTACGAGCACTGACTTAGTTATTCCCATGAAGCACAGATCCTGCACTACCGATGACCCTATATATGTTTTTGGTGGCCATTGGAGCCTTTCTTCATTTATGGAAGGGAAAGGGGTGGGGGAAGCTTGAAAACCAATTCTTTTTCTTTTGGTTTGCAAGGTTTCTTGGGCTCTTAGCACATATAATTCGGCTCAGATTGTTAGCACAAATACTTTCAATGTCTGTGCTATGTACACAATGATGTATTTTGACAACGATTTTACTGATCCATTTTCACCTTCTTGTTCTGCCAGCTATTTCCTCCTAGACCTCCCTAGGGAGGGGAGAATTCAAAAGAGGGAGGGAAGGCAGCAGTGGACAAGGGGAAAGAGGAGGGCAGAGAGGAAAGAGAGGCACTAGGAGGGAGCCAGAGCAGCAAGAGGGGAGCAAAAGGGAAGTGGGAGAAAGGATAGGGGAGAAGACAGAGTGGGACAGGGAGGGTGAGAATAAGTGAGGCACGGGACTAGCTAAGAAGGGCCTTTGACATTAAGCAGACTGAGCAGGGAGTGCTGATGCTAGAGAACCTGAATAGAACATTTTTGAAAGTCCTTTAACTACAAATGGTCCATCCAACAAGCTACTTGGTTTGTTCTCATTTGCCAAGATTTCCACCAGCCTCAAGATTTGTTCTTTGGGTACATTCCTGTGGGTTTCCAGGCCTCTCTTTAAAAGCTGGAGGTAGTCCACACCTCAGACTCCGATAAACCTTCAGTTCTCTGAGCATTCTCTCAGAAAAGAATTATTCGTCCACTCCTGCCTAGGTAGGTCTGCCCAGAGATGTTTCCCAGAGGCCTAGGGGCTGTGCTGGCAGAGGGCACCTCTTCAAAGGGTCAATGATACGGCCAATTCTGTGTGTGCCCCTACCAAGGTCAGGCATCTTTGCCAGGAGATCTAGAAGCAAAAAGGTGTGAAAATGTAACAGGGGAATTAGGGGAAAGTGCTTACCTGGGAAAGGAATGGGGCCCAGGTTAAACAAATTTGGAAAGTTATAGACCATCATAAGAGTGTTGTTATATTTATGTAAACCAGAGTTTATACATTTTCTTTAAGAAAAAAAAAGAATTCAAAGCAAAGTATTTTAGCTTTAAAAAATATCCTTTTGGGACAGAGAGAGAGAGAGAAAGAGAGAGAGAGAGAGAGAGAGAGAGAGAGAGAGAGAGAGAGAGAGAGAGAGATCTTGAAAACATCAGGATTTTAAATGTAAGGATTTTGTCATTCAGGCATTTGATTGGGTCCCAGGGAATTACCTACATTCAAGCTATACTTGCCTGGGGCCATATACACTAATTCCACTTCCAAATATCTGTCTCTGGGTTGGCAGCTCAGTCCTCTTTCCCCATTAGCACTGCCTACGCTCTTAATTAAGCCTCCCCTTTCTCTTTACCTGTTTGGGGTTCAGCCAGTTACTTACGTGATACACCTTGCTGGATAGAATTAGAACGGAAGAGAGTCGGAGGAGTTTTTCTGCCCAGTCTCTTTAACAAGTGATCCCGCTCATTCAAGCTGTAAGGAAATCAAACGTGGGTCAGTTTTCAGCTCCTTTAAGTACATCTCAGAGGTACTTGCAGAATAACTTCAGGTTGTAAAATAAAACAGACAAGGGAGAGGAGGGGAAAGCAAGCTTCTCCACATCAAGAGAAGTGCCTTTTTCCACAAGTTGTTCCTCTATTTACAATAGATGCGATTGTGCCATGAAATCTGTTAGTACATTTCCCTCTCTTCTTTAAAAAGCTTCTCTGTTATATGTTGGCCTGACACACAGCCCTGCTCTTCACCTTCCACTTCATTAATGGGTACTACAAATGCCCTTTTCATACCAGTTCTCAGGACACCATGGAGAGGAGGGAAGATGAATTTCTTTGCTCCTGCCTTTGTGAATATCAAGTCATGAATGGCAGCAGTTCAACCTTCCTCATTGCTTGTCTTTTTTTTTGGGGGGGGCAGGGCAGTGAGGGTTAAGTGACTTGATCAGGTCACACAGCTAGTAAATGTCAAGTGTCTGAGGCTGGATTTGAACTCAGGTCCTCCTGAATCCGGGGCCAGTGCTTTATCCACCACGCCACCTGGTTGCCCCACGTTGCTTGTCTTTTGAAAGGCCCAATCCACCCTATACCTAATCAAGAGAAATTTCTTTCTAAAGAACTCACTTCTTGTGTTCAGATCCATAACACCTGAAATCAAAGTGAATTTTTGTCTAAGCCACAAAGATATGAATCATCGTCATCATTTTTGAAAATGACCCCTCCCAAGGTGTCCTGACTTTGGACCAACATAGGAGTTATGGTCCAAAGTGGTTACTGTTACTGACCTGTTTACTTAAAAACCAAAAAGGCTTTCAAACAGCTCTATAGCCTAATGAGCTTTGTCATCTTCCTTCTAGGATGTCATTAGTAACAACAGTAATAACATTTATAAGGTGCTTTTAAGTTGCTTTGTGGTACCATGATCTCATTTGAGTCTCACAACAGCCCTGTAGGTGCTATTGTTTCCACTTTAAAGATGGGAAACTGAGGTTCAGGGAAGTCCGATACTAGCATATGAGAGACAGGATTCAAATCTAGCTCTTCCTGACTCCCAAGTCCAGTTACTTAATCAAGTCTTCTGATGACTGGGCTAGGCACACTGTCTCCAGTCCTGAATTCCTTAAGTCTGGGAGTACTGGTGGAGGCTTTACTCAAAGATTCTTTTACGTGCAAGTCAAAAGGGCCCCAGACCACACTTTCAGGCCTCGAGGGTCAGGAGTCTCATAATTCATACACAAAAGTGTCATTTCCCTCTAGCCAAGTAGGCAGAATGTCTTCAATCAATCTCTGGGGGTTCTACTCCCAGTCTTTCTCTTAGAGCTAGGAATCCCCAAGCCCAGGGCCTGCAAGAGTATGGTTGTGGTTCCAGGGTCAGTCTTTTTTTCCTTTCCTTCTTTTCTCTTAAAGAGTTGCTCAAAGTCTGTCTGGCTTTGGGATTTTACCTTCCCTCCCCTGATCAGGAAATGAGGTGTGCTCTGCACTTCGGTATCCAGAACAAACTATTTTGTAGTTATTGTCTTGGATAAGATCACAATGTTTAATTCATCACCAATTAAAAGGAAGTCTGGGCTCAGTGGAGCCAGGCAAAATGTTGGAGGGCTGATGAGGCCAAATGCTTTCTCTATGCCATCACACAGGCTTTGCCTTTTCTCTCAAATGATTTTTCCCCTTCTTCCACTGGCCAAATTAATCTCAGTGGACCCTGCTGAGCACCTGCCCCTGACCACAGTGACCCTCAGATAAATGAGGAGCAAGCATGTTCAAGTTTGCCTGTCCCCAAGCTGCCTGCCCCTGTGCAGACTTCGGCAGCTTCCAGAGCTTTCTGGTTTCAGGAAATGGAAAGTTTTAGAAAGGGCCTGTCGCCCTCCCTGCCTGACCCAGCATGAAAATGGCTTAGATCCATTCCCAGAACACAGGCCAGATCCGAAAGCAGCAAGGCAGCCTTGTGAATTCTTGTCCATGCTTGAGGCTGCAGGGTTCACAAGAGGCATTTGGAGCCTACCTAAATGTAAGAGTCATGCTGGCCCATCCTGCCCTCCTACCCCATCACCCCTCAAGGTCATGCTATCCCAGGGTAGGGCATATGACTCTTAATCAAAGGCTAACTTTGACTTTTCTAGGAGAGGAGAGGAATGTGGGCTTATCATGTGCCCCTTTCTATTCTCCCCCCCACCCAGTGAGAGCTCAGATCCCCAGAGCTCCTTCCAGTACCGTGGCATCATGAAAACCATTTACTCCCAGGCAGAAAGCCATCTGATGGACTCCTTAGCCCTGTTTTCTTCATATGAATGCTTCTTAACTTGGTTTCTCTAAACAGTCAGCATTGTTCTTTCTCCCTCATGCCCCCACTTGGAAAGTGCCACGGGCTTGGAGATCAAGCATCAGAATGCAAACTCAGGATTTTTCCCATGGCTCAACATCTCACAAACCCCTTCCCTAAGGACTTTTTAAGTAACTTGTGGATTGGGGAGGAAAAAAGCTTTTGTTTTCAGGTTTTGGAAATGGTTCTTAAATATTTCAATATGGAGTTATGGAAGAAAAGTAAGTTGCCTGTACCTTTTGACCATGATCCCACTACTGGGCATACGTCCCAAGCAAGTCAAATACAGGAACAAAGGTTCAATAGATGCCAAACTGGGAACAAGATGGGTGCCTGTTATGATAATTAACACTTATACAGCACCTGATGTTTGCCAGGTCCCATGGTAAGCACTGTTACAAATATTATGTCATTTGATCCTCTCAACAACCCTGGGTGGGGGGATAGATACCATCATTACTCCCATTTTATAGTTGAGGAAATTGAAGCAAACCGAGGTTAAATGACCTGCCAAAGGTCACAGCTTTTAAGTACTGAAGGCTGGATTTGAACTCAGAACTTTTTGACTCTAGGCTCAGGGCTCTATCTACTGAGCCACTGAGATGCTGTTGATTGGGAGACTGGCTGCAAAAATGATGGTATATGAATAAAGTGGAAGATATTTTGTAGCAAGGACTGAATATGAGCTATTCAGAGAAACCCACTTATAATATATAAGCAGAACCAAGGGAATAATATACATGACTACAACAATGCAAAGGAGAGGATCATTAAAGGATTCTGATAGGGGCAACTAGGTGGCACAGCAGATAAAGCACTGGCCCTGGATTCAGGAGTATCTGAGTTAAAATCTGACTTCAGACACTTGACACTTACTAGCTATGTGACCCTGGGCAGGTCACTTAACCCCCATTGCCCCACAAAAAAAAAAGAAAGAAAGAAAGAAAAAGAAAAAAAAGGATTCTGAATTCTAAGTAATTGAAAAATCAAATGATGATCTTGAAGAATAGATAAGGAACAAATCTCCATCCTCCTGGTAGAGATGTGGGGGACTACCAGGACAGAATATCATATACATTGTTGGACAGAGTGACTATTGCATGTTTTTGCTTCATTTTCTTTTTCCCAAGAAAGAAAGGGATCAATCCAAATAGGAGTTTGGAAATGACTTATAAAGATAGAGCATCAATAAAACATTTTAAAATAAGTCTACAAGTATTCAGTGAGTGCCTACTACGTGCTAAGTGCTGGGAATACAAAGATAAAATGAAACAGTGCCTGATCTCAAGGACCTTATGTTCTATGGTATATCAGGAAAGCTCTCAAAGTGTGTAAACAACAGCACACTAGAGGTGTCAGAGGCACCCATTTCCTTTATCATCAAGTCATAATCTGTCCATCAGTTCCCATTATGAATCACCCACTGAAATAACAGGCAATTCCCTGTGTGCTATGAAGGAAGAAATTGATTTGGTTCAAATAAAGCATCCCATGTCAGAAAGACATTCGTGTCAATGTACCTTAGTGGTGACGGAGTCATGTGGGCTATCCTTGATTTGCCTGTCCAGAGGGGATGTAAGTGGTTTCTGTCTATGCTTTCTCTGTTGGTGTGCCTGGATCCAATGGCATTACAAATATTCAACATGCATTAAATCACCCAGTGATGATCGTTGGTGCTCCTCAGTAATAATGCTGAAAGCCAGCCAGAGAAGATATTTTCCTACCAAAGACTCTGTAATGGACTGAAAGGCAACCAGCAACTGTGGCATTTGAGGCAAGCAATGAGACAAATCCCACTGACATGGACAGGGATGGAATTAAAATCTCAGGAGGAGACTTTGTGTACAAGTCTCTGGAGGGGGAGGGGGACAGAAAAACGGAAGGGGACCCAGGCCACTGCTCTGTGTGAGGGGGACAGACTATGGCATCACACAGAGCTTGCCTTGGCCCAACCACCGAGAGAGAAAGCTTCCTGTCTTCTGGTGGTTGTTGCTTGTTGTTGTTTAGTCCTGTCTGAGACCCTGTGGACTTTGGTCCCTGGGGTTTTCTTGGTAAAGATATAAAGAGTGGGTTGCCATTTTTTCCTTCAATATGTCCCCATTTTACAGATAAGGGACTGAGGCAAATAGAGGTTAAGTGATTTGCCCAGGGTAACAAAACTAGTAAGTGTCTGAGGCTGGATTTAAAGCCAGGTCTCCTTGACTCGAAGCCCTGTGCTCTATCCACTGCTCCATCTAGCTGCTCCTTCCTTCTGGTAATTTCCCTTTTTTTTTTTTTTTTAAATCATTATTCTTGCTAACTAGGTTCTAAGCTCAGTGTTGTTACTCAACATCTTGTTCCATTTCTGGTCCTAAGATGGCCTAGGGATAGTAACGTGCTTTCATTTTTAAAAATTAGTGCTATCATTAGTGCTAACACATGAGTGTTTTGGTGGCATAACAAATTTTGAGCTGGGAGGGACCTAAAGGAGTCATTCTAATCCAATCTACCAATGACCTTGTTTTATAGAACAGGAAAAGGAGTGACTTTTGTTAGCAAGCTGTCCTTAGGAAATCACAAATGCACCCTGGCTCACAATGAGCAAATCTGCTGAGCATGATGGGAATGATTACAACTGGACTTTGGGATTTTTGCTCAGTAGCCATTCTTCTCTGACAGGAATCACAGCTGAAGCAGCAACAGCTCAAACTTACTTTTTTTTTTTTTAAAGGAATACCACCTGCACTTCTCAATTAACTGATGGTGACTGGAAAGCAGATGGTTTGGAAAGATTTACTTGAGAAGTCACTAAGCCTGACATCTCCTTGCTCTCAAACAGGATCAGAAAACCTAAGGAACCCCAGGCAAAGAAAAACTATTGTTTTTAAAGGCCTCCAGAGAATAATATTCCATAGTGGCTCGGTGGCCTATATCCTTTAGTAGCCAGGAAAAAAAGTGGGCTAAAGCAGGGACTTACCAAAGCCAAGTACAGGTTACCTTGGCAGTAAGAGACCAAAAAAAAAAATGTAGGAATTCTATCTGTAACAATGTATTCATTGAAGCTTCCAAAAGTACTATGTTAATAGTTATTAGTAATCTGCTACATTTTAAACCCTTTGAAGTCTGGAGCTATATCTTATTTAACTTCATACCTCCCTTGTTGCCTAAGATAGCCCCTTGTGGTCAACAAATATTTGTTGACTATAGCTAGCATTTATATATCACTTTAAAGTTTGCAAATGGCTTTACAAATATTATTTTATACTCACAACTACCCTGGGAAGGAGGTACTATTATTACTCCCATTTTCCAGATGAGGAAACTGAGGCAAGCAGAAGTTAAGTGACTTGAGGGCTAAGGGTCACACAGTCTATAAATAGCTGAGTTTGAATTTGAACTTGGGTTTCTTGATTTCCATTCCAATACTCCATCCATTGTGCCATGCAGCTTCTGCTGTTTATGAAGGACTGATTCTCTGCAAACCCATACACATTCCACCCTTCTTTTAAAACCTGCTTTAATACTTATCTCCTCCAATAAGTTTACCTTTCATTGTGCAGCTCTCAGGCTTAAAAAAACCAATGGTCTTGTATTACTATTATGATGAACCAAACTTCCTCTGCCTGTCTTACGAAGCTCCCCCAAAACCCGCTCCACCCTTCACATTCATTTATTTCTCTTGCTCCCCAACCTAAACCTTAGACCTAGTCAAGTTATTCTTCTCACTGTCATGTGAACACATTACTTTTCTTCCAATCCCTTTTCCTTCTCTCGGGTTTTTGCCGCCACCCTTGAATGCCCTCCCTCTGACCTATCCAAATCAAATTCACCCTCCAAAGTTGAGCTCAGTTCTCACCTTCTCCATGAAGTCTTCTCTGAAATTTCCAGTCCTCACTGATACTCTCTCCTCCTTGGAATTTCTACTTATGTCATATTTATAACTTGTTACCTTATTGTCTTATAGCCATGGCTGATTGTTTTATGTGTGTTCGTCTGAAGGAACCCCTGAGGTCATAGGGTTGACTTCATGACAGAGTTAGGAACTCTTCTTTAATACCCTTGAACAAGTGACATTTACAATCTCAGAACCAAAAGAGATCTCAGAGATCATTTACCAAAGTTGGCACCTGAAGAGGAACTCTATGGTATTCCTGATATGGGATCAAGCCATCAATGGAAGGCTTCTAGAGTATGGAAAGCACCCTCTACCTCTCCAAGACAGCCCATTCATTAAGTCACTTTTCCTTGTCAGGGACTTGGTATTGTTGGGGTTTTCCCCATTTCTCTAAGCCAGACACTGTCAGTTCTTCAAAAGATCCTTGTGTGGTATAGTTTCATGTCCCCGCACAAGCCTGGTCATCTCCCTGTGGAGTTTGTCAGTGTCCTTAAAATTGAATGCCCAGGAGTGACTATAATACTCTGGATACAGTCCCACTAGGGTGAGGTTAAAGGAGGATTATCACATCCCTTTTCTGCATGTGTTCCTTCAGTTAATACAGCCAAAGGCATTCTTTCACTAGTTTCTTACCTGCTATGTCAAATTGTTGTTGACTTTGATGGAGCTTATGCAGCATTAAAATTTATATCTTTGTCATATGACCCATTGTCTAGCCACTTCTTTTCCCATTCTCTGCTTACACAGTTGATTTTTAAAAACTGACTTGTAGTAATTTACATTTATTGCTATTCCATTTTATCTAATTAGGTATGGCCCATTGCTCTAGCTTTCTGATACCTCTTTAGAATCTGTTTTGTGATCCAGTGTATTAGCTCTCTCTCCCAACTCTGCAATTGTGAGAGATTTGCTATTACACCTTCACTCAAGCTATTGATAGGCTAAGGACAGAACCCTTTGACCTTTGGTTTAGCAATCCCCCTTCAGACTAGCACTGATCCATTATTCATTACTTTTTTTGTTTTTGTTTTTTGGGTTTTTTTCCCCCAGGGTAATGAGGGTTAAATGACTTGCCCAGGGTCACACAGCTAGTGTGTCAAGTGTCTGAGGTCAAATTTGAACTCAGGTCCTCCTGAATCCAGGGCCAGTGCTTTATCCACTGTGCTACCTAGCTGCCCCTATTCATTACTTTTTAAGTCCGGTTGTTCAACCAGGTCCAAAGTCATCTAATCTAATATAACTTAATCCATCTCTTTCCACAACACTGTGACCATACTACCTCTTAGCAGGAGCTTAATCTATTCTCTTTGAAATCCCTTTTAAAAAAGTTACAGGATTATAGGATTGCAGATATAGAGGTGTAAGGAAACTCAGAGGCCATCTAGTTCAATTCCTTCTGTTCACAAGGGAGGATGCTGAGACCCAGGGGGGCTAAGAATCTTGTTCAAAGTCACCTAAGTGATAACTATTAATGGTGGGATTTGAACCCAAGTCCTCCAGCTCTAGGGCTATTCCTCTTTCCCCACTGTACCATGAAGCTCAGAGCATGAATTAAGCCTGTACCCCACCTTTAGGAGTTAGGGAGATCAGATTCTCCTCTTTTTCACATTTTGATTGTCTGTAGCCTCTGCTTCTTATTGCCTTCCCTAAGATGCAAGAGGGAAATAAAAAAAGAGAGATTTCTTTTTCAAGAAGCTACCTCAATGATATATTTAGGCAAAGAATATGAGGGGGAAAGTAGGAGTTCTTAAGAACATATCCAGGGATGCAAGAAAATGCCTCCTCCTTACAAGGTTGTGGATTTGTGCATCCTCAAATTAAGAAAGGCTGGTATAGGAAGTGATGTGCCAGAGGCTTGAGAACAAGTCTCTATGGATAGCTACACAAGACAGGCTCTTGCTTTGGATGGATTTGAAAAAGAAAGTTGATACACCCAGTAAAACAACAAGATATCCTTTTGACCTAATAGCCAGGGTTGCAACTTAAATCAATCAATCAATCAATCAGGGTGTAGGTGAGTTGGGGGGGGTGCTTGGTAGGAAAGGAGGTCATAAAGGAATATAAGGCTACCCCCAAGGGACCATGCTGTCCTGTCACTCACTTCCCCAGTCTAGCAGAGATTTCTAAAGATGGCTGCTGTTGAAAAGTAGTACCATATGGCATCTTTCTGGGTTAAAGAAAAACCAATAACTCTCCCCTCACCAAGCTTTTCAACCCAGTTGGTTTCTATGAATTCGTTTTCTATTTATGTTTCAGTACTGTTTTTCCCTTTCGAAATGGTGCTAATAAATGCTATCTAACTATTGCATTTAAGAGGGGTGGGTGAGAAGAAACTCAAATACATCTTTCCTGGAGGCACATTACCCAAGGGAGATTTAGTCTATTACAGGCAGTACTGTTTTTGACCTCATTAGCTGAGCAGGCAAGGTAGGATTTGAATGACAGCCCCAGTGCATACGGAAACCATTGCCTCATGAGTCTTAGAATGAGGTAGTAAGGCTCATCTCAAATGGGGAAGCTGGGTACTCTGAGCCTGGGTGGCTGTGAAAAGGTCAGGCCCTAGTCATAACAGGAGAAAGAAAAGAGAAGTATGACATTTGGGAAAGGAGTAAGTGACCTTGAGATGCCAGGGACAAGATACTGTGGTGGTAGGCAAGGGGTGACAGTAGAAAAACTCCAATGGCAATAGATACTTTTGGGAATAACAGGAGAAAATAGAATCTCAAGGGAAGGCAACATGTTTAAAAAGCCAATGGTCATGGCCCAGAGGCTGCTCTAAAAGAAGAAGGTACAATTGTACCTGTGCAACTGTATCTGCAAGTGATGAAGGTGCATGAGGAAGGGCAGAATGGTCTTGTGGCTGGGGGCTGGACTTGGGAGTTAGGAAGACCGGAATTTGAATCCTGCCTTTGGCATTTATGGATTCTGTGGCTCTGTGCAGGTCACTGAACTTCTCATGCCTCAGTTTGGATTTTATGCCCTTAAAAGTCCCTTTCAGTTCTAAATTTATGATTCTATGAGTTGAGAGAGCAAAAGCATGATGTCATTCCTTACCTTCTTCCCCAGGGGGAAAAAATAAGCTGCACCTTATTCTAGGGGTAAGAATATGAGACTGTAGCATCAGCTATAGGTAGGAGAAAGTTGTTTTTGGTGAAGAGAAAAAAGTTCTAGCCTTAGAAGCATGACTGGGACTTAGGGTCGTACATATCAAAGGCTATTCCAGCTAAGATAGTTTTACATGTGATATAGACAGTGCCTGTGACACATCATACTGTACCATGAAGGCTTAGGCCTGCTTAGGTGGAGTTGGGGGCAAAAGATGTTGAAGATCAGAATGCTTAGATCCCCACTTCTTGGTTTTTTTGTTTTTTTGTGGGGCAATGAAGGTTAAGTAACTTGCCCAGGGTCACACAGCTAATAAGTGTCAAGTGTCTGAGGCCAGATTTGAACTCAGGTCCTCCTGCATCCAGGGCCGGTACTTTATCCACTGTGCCATCTAGCTACCCCTAGATCCCCACTTCTAAGGATGTGAAGGGTTTTATCCAAATGTCTTTGGAGCTGTGACTGAAACAGCGTGGGGACTCATTCAGTGTTGATACCAACCCATTCATGCCTTCTCATCCCGCGCAGTTCTAATCCAAGATCTTCCAAGGATCTTCCCCTAAGGATCTGCCCAACACAGTGGAGGCTTTCCCTCTTGTCAAGGTCTTGTTGCATTTTTTTGTGGGGCACTTAGGCCACCCTCTGGCTTTTACTACATGAATGAACGTTACAAAAATGTCAAAGTTGGGATGGACCTCAGGGGTCTTCTGGACCAATCTGCACTTGAACAAGAATTCCAATTTTAATAACTGCTCACCTGTATTTATGTGGCTTTTATGCTTGCAGAGCACTTTGTCTACACTATCTTATTGGTCCCTATAATTTTGTGAGGGTATTATTATTGTGACCATTTTTACAGATGAGGGATCTTTCTCCTTGACAAAGCCTTGCAGAAACATCCTAGTAATAAGTAGAATCTACCTGCCAACTTTGATCCATGCACATTTCTTATGTCTTTCATGAGTTCCAGAAGGATCTTGCTAATTGATAGTCAGGTAGAACTCAAAAGAGGCCTGTACTGGTAGCAATGACATCTCTTCCTATTCAATGATTTGTTTGTTGTGGCCAAGATCAAATAAAACAACAATCTGAAGAATAAAAAATAAATGGTCAAATGGAAAAGGAGGTACAAAAAGTGTCTGAAAAAAAATCATTGCTTAAAAATTAGAATTGAGGAAATAGAAGCTAATGATTTTATGAGAAATAAAGATACAATAAAGCAAATCCAAATGAATAAAAAAAATAGAGGGCAATGTGAAATATCTCCTTGGAAAAACATCTGACCTGGAAAACAGATCCAGGAGAGAGAATTTGAAAATTACTGGACTACCTGAAAACCATGATCAAAGAAAGAGCTTAGACATCATCTTCCAGGAAATTGTCAGAGAAAATTGCCCTGATATTCTAGAAGCAGAAGGTAAAATAGGAATTGAAAGAATCCATTGATCACCTCCTGAAAGAGATTCCCAAATGAAAACTCCCAGGAATATTATAGTCAAATTCCAGAGCTCCTAGATCAAGAAGAAAATATTGCAGGCAGCCAAAAAGAAACAATTCAAGTACTGTGGAGCCACAGTCAGGATATCACAAGGTCTAGCAGCTTCTGCATTAAAGGATCCGGGGCATGGAATATGATATTACAGAGGACAAAGAAATTAGGATTACAACTGAGAATCACCTATCCAGCAAAACTGTGTATAATCTTGCAGGGGAAAAATGGGACTTCAGTGAAAAAGAGAACTTTCAGGTATTCTCAATGAAAAACCTGAACTGAATAGAAAATCTGACTTTCAAATACGAGAACCTAGAGAAGCATAGAAAGGTAAACAGGAAAAAGAAATTAAGAGGGATGTTAAAAAGGTTAAACTGTTTACATTCCTACATGGGAAGATGATACATCTAACTCCTAAGAACTTTCTCAGTATTAGGGCAGATGACAGAAATAAATTTAGACAAAGGGAACAGGTGGGAATTGATTATGAAGGAATGTTATCTGTAAAGCATTTATTTTTTATCTTTTTGTGTGTGGGGTGGTTGGAGTTGTGTGACATGCCTGGGGTTGTACAATGGGTGAGTGTCTTGTGTCTGAGGCCGGATTTGGGCTTGGGTCCTCCTGGGTCCGGGGTGGTTGTTTGTCTACTGCGTCACATAGCTGCCCCATGATGACATCTTTAGAGTAAAATTGAGGGGTTAGAGGAGTGCACTGGGGGAGGGGGAAGGGGAGAGGTAGAATGGGGTGAAATCCCACATGAAAGAAACAGGAAAGGGCTTATGGAGTGGGGAGAAAGATGGGAGAGGAGCAGGGCAGTGAATGAGCCTTATACTCATTGGCTCAAAGACCTTTATCTCATCAGAGTTGCTTCAAGGAAGGAATAACACACACACAATTGAGTGGAGTAATCTATCTAACCCTGCAGGAAAGTAGAAGGGGAAGGGGATAAGGAGGGAGGGGTGAAGGAAGGGAGGGCAAATTGGGGGAGGGAGCAGTCAGAAGCAAATCATTTTTAAGGAGGGATAGGGTGAAAGAAGATAGAAAATAGAGTATATAACATCGGAAGTTAATAGGATAAAGGGAAACAGTTAACAATAATAACTGAAAAATTTTTGAATCAGAGGCAAGAGTAATGTAAGATGATGATGACTGATTGATGGATGGATTGATGATGATTGGATGAAGATGGGGACTGACTGATGACAATGAGGATGGATTGATGATGAGGAGGATTGATAATGATAAACATATGGTACTTACTTTGCTGTGCTATGGTGAAGAAAATTCTTTGTCAGGTATAAAGTACTATATAAATGCTATCTATTAATGTTGCAAGAATCAACCTCATGGGTTTATTGTAAGGAAATCTCTCTTTAAAGTATTATATAAACATAGTTTACTATAAAAAAAATGATGAACAGGATGCTATCAGAAAACCTGGAAAGACCTACATGAGCTGATGCAATGTGAAATGTACTGTATACAGAGCAGCAATACTGTAAGATGATCTGTTCTGAATGACTTGCTTACTTTCAGCAATGCAATGATCCAAGACAACTCTGAAGATCCTATGAAAAATGCAGTCCATCTACAGAGAGAGAACTGATGGTGTCAGAATACAGATTGAAGCATAAGTTTATTTGTTTGTTAGTTCCTTTATCTGAAGTTTTGTTTTTGTCTCTTTTCTTTCACAACCTGGCTAATGTAGAAATGTTTTGCATAACTGATGATGTATAGCTTATACTAAATTGCTTGAGTTCTGGGTGGGGGAGGGAGGAAGAGAATTTGATTTAAAAAAATTTGATGTAAAAATTTGTATTTACATGTAATTTGGGAAATAAAACTTAATGGGAGAAAAAAGGAATAAAAAATAAAGTAAAATTGACAAGTGAACAACAAACTGTGTGGAAGAAGAGGATGAAGAAACTTTCACAACATGAAGTCATTTCTATTAGACTGGCTCATTGTGAACTTGGCAGCCACACACAGTCCTCCAGAACAAGAGGAGAGGTGGCTATTTTTCTTCCAGAGATACACTGACCAAGAAAAGGCCCACCCAGAGGATGTTCACCTAAAGATCTTTTCTAAGGACACCGGGAATTGTGCTCCTCTAGGACAACACTAATAATAATGGATTCAGATACAATGAATGCAGCTACTGTTATGGTACTATCAATGCCAGGAATAAATGACTGAAAGAGACCACCACCTGGGGGTGAATTTTGCCAGAGAAGAAGCTCCACATTCATTCATTAGACACAAATATCTTTATGGAATTAAAATGAGCTACTATTGAGGAACTGTCCTTCTGATACAGGGATTAAAGGGCTCCATATACCCCTGAGACCTCCAGGAGTGCATAGGACAGGTCTCTCCTAGGAGATGCAGGGCCAGTGTACGATGAAGCCTAGCTGCAGCTGCCAGCCTAGGGGAGCCACCAGTGGACTTCAAGAAAATGATTGGCTTTGAATTCTGCATCTTTGTGCAGTCTGGCTGATGTAAGTATCTTGTATTTGCTTTGCATATCTTCTATCCATCCATCCATCTATCTGTATATGTACATGTCTCCTACATTAGAATGAAAGTTCCTTGAGGGCAGAAGCTGTTTTGCTTTTATCTTTTTATTCCTAGGGTTTATCACAGTGCCTAGCACACAGAGAGTGCTTAATAAATGCTTGATGATTGATTGTAAGGAATCTCATCATTTTTAGATTATCAAAAAGTATTAATTCAACTATATAGGTCTTTTATTAGGGGATCTTTGTCCAGTGACTCATGAACTTATATGCTGTTAAAACAAATGAAGTCTATTAATAATGATATTCTTCTAATGAAAGAAAGTGGAAGACAAAAGGAAATTACTGGTAACTGGAAATGTGATTCATAAGTTCTCCTAAGAGAAGCAAGCAAAGTAATTGGGAGAACTGATGATATCGTGTGTTTAAAGAAAAAAAAAATAGCATTCTTGAGATCCTTGGCCATCTCCTTTTGCAGTACTTGTGAGAAGCACAAGGAAAGAGACCACTGTGATGGTAATTGGGCAGTTATTACATGAATAGAGTGAGGAAACCTAGCTGAGTTCAAATCCAGCCAGCCTCAGACACTTACTAGCTGCGTGACCCTGGGCAAATCACTTAATCCTATTTGCCTCAGTTTCCTCACTTGTGAAATGGGGATCATGATAGAACCTACCTTCCAGGGCGGTTGTGAGGATCAAATGAGAAAATATTTGTAAGAATGCTTAGCACAATGCCTGGCACACAGATGGCACTATATACGTGCTAACAATGATTATAATTGTTAGTAATATTGTTATTATAACCAATTACTGTGGTAGAATCGAACAAAGGAAAAGTTAAGTCAAACATAAGGGCATATTTCTGAGCCATGGGGGAAACTCCCAAGGGAAGTGGTAGAAGTTTCATCATTGGAGGCACTGAAAATTAAATCAGACAGCACAGTGAATATACATAGGCAAGAAAACGGGCTAAATGATCTAATCGGGTTGTATTTATTTTTTTCTAAAAAACAAAAACCAAAACCCACTATGATTTTTTGGAAAGCTACCTTTCCTAGTTAAATCTTTTCTAGTTAAATGCAAGGAAATTCAAATCAAAGGTGAATTGATATTTTTCCATGAGTGTAAGGATTTTTAGGGGAAAAAGTTATTTTTCTAGGTTCATTAAGGTCCCTTTTTCCTCCCCAGTCCCTTTTGTCTTCTTCCCTCCCCTCCCCCACCAAAACAAACAGGCCTTAGGTCCGGACAACAAACATCTGTCTTTACAAATTCAAATGAGAAGCATCCAAACAAAGAGAATAATTCAAAGCTGGCCACAATGTCCCTCGGGCTCATTTGTTCAAGTAATTAAAAAAAGATGAGCTTCACCACCAATTAACCTACTGAGCACTAATTAACGTTAATGAGGATTCAAGGTGTTTGGCAGAGCCTGACCTCTGTGTCCTCTAGGAGCTCACTGAAGGGCTGATGGCAAGAGCCAGGCTCACCGAGGGGAGGAGCTTAAGGTGGGTGCAGGTGTGAGCTTCAGGCAGTGGCTCCCTGGGAATCATGGGCAGTACTAGGCTGGGAGAGAATTCCACACAAATCTATGAACATATTATCATATAGACATACACAGACAGATGTGTCTGGATGTTATCATGCATATGCACACGGGCACAGATATGCTACGTATGAAATTCTGGTGTTTCAGCCACTGTTTGCAAGCAGTGAACATCCATGAGGTCTGGCATCTAAAGCTCAGCCTGGGCCCTGGAGTAGAACTTTTTGCTGTTCTCATCTTCCAGGAACCACCCCCCCTTCCCACTTTCCACCCCTGCCCTGCCCAAAGCAGATGAACCTATTTATGTTCCCGAAAAATTCCAGTCTACTAACAGTACCACAAATATTTGAAATTATTTATTTTCCCATCATCCCATATGAAGTAATGCAATATGGGCAGTCAAATCCTACTCGGAGCTGTTAAAAAAAAAAGCCCTCTGGCAGGATGATTTGTGGGCAACGCGACTGCCAGCCCATACCTTCCCCGTCTGAATGTACAGCAAACATAAAATAGACGCAGGTCTCAACGACTTGGAGTTGTCATAAAAGGCCCTAGTATCACAGAATGCAGGCTGAGCCAAGAGCAGAGGAAAAGAAATGTATAACGGCTTTTCTCATTGCCTGCAGGACTCTTTCCCAGCACACAGATACCTGAGCTCACTCTCATTCACAGGTGCTAGCTGCATGGCTGTGGCTTAAAAGTCCCTCCTTGCAGAGCTGCCGTGAAAGTCACATTTAGGTGACAGGAACAGCTGAGAAGCAGGAGTCCGGGCTGACATGTTTCCTGGAGCTGAAGCGATTGTCACAGGCTGGACAGTTAAGCATTTTGGCTTTGCTTTCTTGACCATTAACTTGTGATGGATTCCCATTAACCTTTGTAGGCAGTGCTACAATTTCACTATCCATAATCCTGCACCCACTTTTTAAAAAAAATTCATCCCTTTGTTTCTTACTGTCAGGTACTTGGGTTAAATCTCTAAAGGCTTCTCTTGCAAATATGCTTGCACCATCCTTTTTGAGAAAGTTATATTCTTTAAAAGAAAGTGATTTTAGTCAATGGACTCTCAAACTTTTTATAAGGGAACAGGGCCTGTAGGGTGGTTATTTGTAGATATCTCTGGAGAGTTTTAAGAATCTATAGCATTAGCTTTTCAAATTAAAGATATATTCCCCACTGAGCCTGTAAATGGACTAAAGGCATTCCTACAAGTAGTTTTCGAAGCAGATTTAGCAATAGGACCAGAGAAGTGAAGGTTAAGGCAGGAATATAAAAGGAGATGGAGTATTGGAACCTGGGTCTCTGTATCCTACCCCACTTTTCTTGTTTCTATACCATGCTATACCTTTTTAAGAATTCAACACCCTATTGCCTAGTGATAAGAGGCAGCCTAGCATAGTGGATAGAAGATTCCATTTTAGGAGTCAGAAAAACCTGGGTTCAAATCCCTCCCCTGACATACTGGCTTGGGACTGGGTAATTCACATAATTTTGCAGACTTTAAGACCATTATAGCAACCCTCTAAATCTATCAATTGCAGAACAGTTGCTAATCTAGGTTGGTAGAGGGAGTTTCTTCACTGTAAGTTATATACAATGGGAATATTACACAGGTGGACTCCTCAAAATTGACTGGCCATTAGTTATTCTGTAGTAATTCTAATTTAACAGTGATTTGAGAACCACATCTGTAACAAATGGTAGACTAATGTGGTGTCTCACTCAATAGTTGGCTAAGGCCCATGGGTAGATTCAGGCAAGTCATTAATCTTTCTATGGCATAATGGAAAGAACAATGAATTTGGGGTTAGAAGAACTGGATTCAAATTTCACCTTTGCTACTCATTACTTTGGAAAAGTCACCACCTTTCTCAACCTTAGTTTACCTATCTGCAAAATGAGAGGGTTTGACTAGGGGATCCAGCTCTCACTTCACCTCCAGCTCAAAATTGTTCCATCCATCCTCAGTTTCAGTCAAGAATCCTTGAGGGAGGTTTTGCATATAGAAAATAGATCCATGGAGTTGTCAAGATTTGGATTCATTCAAGAGTCACACAGAGAAATGAGAGGTTTTAAGAGGTCATCTACTCCATTTCCTTGCTCTAAACAGCACTTAACATAATTTCTGCCAACAATTGTCTTAAAAACATCCATGGAAGGGGCAGCTAGGTGGTGCAGTGGATAAAGCACCGGCCCTGGATTCAGGAGGACCTGAGTTCAAATTCAGCCTCAGACACTTGACACTTACTAGCTGTGTGACCCTGGGCAAGTCACTTAACCCTCACTGCCCCGCCCCCCAAAAATGTCCATGGGAGTCAGGGTCACCGCTCCCCAAGAAGCATCTCCCCCATTCTCCAAGTCTGCCCTGGCAAGCACAGCTGAATCATCCTCTCCCCCCTCCAAGAGGTAGAAGGTAGAAGGGCCTATTGCAGTACAGTCTCCTCCAGAGAAAGGAAAGGGGGGGGGGCATGGACATAGAAGAATATAAGGAGAAAGTCTCTTTCTCTCTACTAGATTTATTTTGTGATTTTTTTTAGAGGAAGCTAACATCTGAGTTCTTTCCCTAGCCTTTGCTCTTCACAAGTGATTAAAAAAACCAAACCACAACCTATGAATTGTGAAAATGTAACATAAAATGGTAACATCAGATCGTCCCTATTCTGTGCACCGAGGAAGAACAGACTAGTCCAGCTCTTACTCTTAGATGCAGAAGGGCAGTCTATTTGTATTCCGAAGCTGGGGGTAGGGAACTGCTGTATTTTTTAAAATAAAAGTAAAAAGGACAGCTTCTTTGCTTATGGGGCTTCTTTGGGTTGACTTTTGATCTCAAGGCTGGTGAATATCTCAAATTTCACAGAATTTTAGAGGCCAAATATGTTTCTGTCTTTCCTTCTCAGGCCTCAAAGGACCGAGAGAAGAATGAACACTGCCAGTAGCATCCATTTATTATTGTCAAGATTAGAAACAAGGGGCTTATTACTCTGCTTGCTCAAAAGGCTCAGGGGCTAAGGAGTGAGTCTGTGGCTAAAGAGGTTTTCAAGTTGGAAGGAAGTTGGAACTGGCTCTATGACTGAAATTCACAGGAAGCAGAAAGTGATCTTTTTCAAAAGATGAGGATTTAACTTGATGTGATTTCAGAATATTCAGTTACTTGAACCAGTCCCTTTTCATAACTAATGCAAATAATAATTAGATTCCCATAATAACACCAATTCTGTATGTTGCAGCAAAATGCCCTACCTGGTCCTGGCTGAAGACTGTTTATAGTTAATTCTGAGGGGATACCATTATAAGTGTATGTGCATGTGTTGTATGTAACTTAGGTTGGCACAGCAGATAGTGCACTGGGCCTGGAGTTGAGGAAAGAAGGAAGACTCATCTTCCTGAGTTCAAATCCAGCCACAGACATTTCCTACCTGTGTGACTCTGGGAAAATCTCTTAACCCTGTTTGCTGGAGAAAAAATGAGCTGGAGAAGGAAATGGCAAACTATTCCAGCATCTTTGCCAAGAAAACCCCAATTGGGGTCACGAAGAAGAGTTGGACAGGACTGAAACAACTGAACAACAACAGCCACTCAATTACACTTTTCTCCTCAGGAAAAAAAGCACTGGGGCCAATTTCTAACATGTGGGCATTTTCCCACACTGTATATGCTATTTTGCTGATGCAAAAAAAACTATAGTGTGGTTTGCAAATACTACCAAATGAAATAATACATGCTTCTGAACATCACTAGAATATGTATACAAAGTACCCTAGAGACATTAAAAACATCCTTCATTGCATATGTTTGGGAGACTATGAAGAAGAATGTTCAACAAAGTGTCTCTCCTATGTTCCCTATCCAGGTGGGGTCATCCTTCATCCTCTGCTTCAGAAATAGTAACACCACAGGGTTGACTAGTGAAAAGCTTTGAATGACCAACTATATCTAGAAAGTATATGCAAACAACTCTCAAAGCTTTGATTTGTAGTAGGTAAGACACTTGAATATGGGGGTAGGGGACAGGGTAGGGGCTGTAGTAAATGACCAAACTGCTGAAAACACAATTTCCTCTTTGGAACATCACTATCAAAAGCTGAATATGCCAACTAGAAGGAAGTGCTTACTGTCCAAAATTATTCTACCATTTTTACTTAGCAGATATTCCTTGAGTAATATTTTTTTTCCACTCCAAAATACTAAAGACTATACAAATGTCAAGAAATAAAGCCCCATGTCTTGCAGTGCTTATAAATGGACAAAGGAGCAGAACATCACAGAACCTCCAAATGGTACCGGATCTTAGCAGCTCTTTTGCCCAGAGTGCACCTGAACAAGAATCCCTTCTAACATCTCAAACACGTTCTAACCCAGCCTCTGCAAGATTTCCAGGAAAGAGGAGCCACCTCCTTCCTGTGGGAGCCCATTCTACCTTTCTATAGTTTCAGGGGTGAGGAAGGCTGTTCTTATATCCAGTTTAAAATTTTTCTCTGTGCCTTCAATCCACTGCTTCTAGTTTTGATTCTGGGCTCAACACTAGCCAATCTAATTCATCGCTATGATAGCCATCTTCAACTATATGAGTAACAATAACAACAAGAACAAGTAGCATTTAAAAAACATTTTAGAGTTTGCACAATGTTTTATAAATATTATCTTAGTTTATACTCATGTCAACCATGGGAGGTAAGGTACTTAATTCTTCTCATTTTTCAGATGAGAAAACCGGAATAAACAGAGTTTCAGTGACTTGGTATCAAACAGTATCTGAGATGAAATTGGAACTCAGGTCTTCCTGACTCCAAGTCCATCACTCTCTCCATTGCTCCACATGGCCTGTGAAGACAGCCAGCATGTCACCCCTAAGTTTGGCTGCTATGGAAGACTTCTCTTCTTCAGTTTCAACCCTTCTAGTCCCACTGATTGATCGTCAAAGGCCTTCCCCATATGGTTGTTCTCTTCTGAACCCTAACTGTGGTGGGCAGAAGTGAATGCAATCGTTCAGATTGGTCTGGCTAGAGAATAGAGGAAAGGTTGCTACCTCTGCTTCTGGAGACTCTGTCTCTTTTGATACAGCTTAATATAAATGAGGCTTTTTGGGGCTGCTATCACATATGTTAATTCATATTGAGCTTGTGGTCTACTGAGACCTTTTCCAGGTGAGCTGCTGTACAGCCACGTCTTCCCTATCTTATATTTGTGGGGCTGACTTTTTTGGAAATCTAATGTAAGACTTTACATTTATCTCTATACTATGTTGGGGTCCTCTCTCTCTTCCCCTCTCCAAGAATAAATGTGTACCCAGTATCATCAACATTATGTGTTGATCAACTGTGATAGCCTAGATTCTTCTCACCAATACCACGGTACAAGAAAGTTCCAAAGGACTCATGATGGAAAAGGCTCTCCAAATCCAGAAAAAAAAAGAACTGTGGAATTTGGATGCTGATTGAACCATACTATTTCTTTTGTTTTTGGTGCTGTTTTTCTTTTTTGAGGTTTTTCCTTTTTGCTCTGATTCTTCTCTTATAACATGACTAATGCAGAAATATGTTTAATGTTATTATATATATAAAACCTATATCAGATTACCTGCTGTCTGGGAGAGGGGGGGAGGGAGGGAGAAAAATTTGAAATTAGAAATCTTATAAAAACAAATGTTGAAAACTATCTCTACATGTAACTAGAAAATAATAAAATACTGTTTTTTTTTTTTTTTTGTGAGGCAATTGGGGTTAAGTGACTTGCCCAGGGTCACACAGCTAGTAAGTGTTAAGTGTCTGAGGCCAGATTTGAACTCAGGTACTCCTGACTCCAGGGCTGGTGCTCTATACACTGTGCCACCTAGCTGCCCCATAAAATACTTTTATTAAAAAAAAGAATAGGGGGCAACTAGGTAGTGCAGTGGATAAAGCACTGGCTTTGGATTCAGGAGGACCTGAGTTCAAATCCGGCCTCAGACACTTGACACTTAACTAGCTGTGTGACCCTGGGCAAGTCACTTAACTCCCATTGCCCTGCAAAAAAAAAGAAAAAAAAAAGAATAAATGTTTACCCTTCCCCTTCCTATGACATTAACAGTTCTAGAAATCTAGTCAGATGACTCAGACCCAATTTAAGGAGAATGAGAACATTCAAAGAGCTCAATTGGCCTGGTTTTACCTTTATAATTAGTCATGCTGGCTTAGTGGCCCTGGACAAGTCACTTCTATGTTAAGTGCTCCCAGTCCCTCTCTAAGACTATATTTTGCTAAAAGGATGCTGAGGAAGTTTCCTCATCTGGCAGTTTCCCATACCATTGAATTCTTTTATTTCTATCCTTGGCCTAAGTCATTCCCCTAGTCCTTTCTTGCCTGTCTCCTCATCTTCTACTTGCCCTTTTTATCTTCTAGCAGGTTCTCGATTATACTCTTCCATAACCTTAATTTGCACCTCTTGTCCTTCATGGTGTTACTTATTATTTATGTCTGTTATCTCATTAGTACAGGAGACTAAGGTTTTGACTTGGTTGTTCAAATTAAAGTCTGAATATACTTTTTCTTTTCCTATCTCATCAGGCCCAAAGAAAGCTATGAGGAGGCCTGAGGTTTAGCCCTGCATTTTATCTGAGCTTTCATATTACTTGACTATGCTCTGGTAACTCCAACAGTTCAAGGTAACAACAGTGTCCATATTTTTGGTGACGGTGCCAACACTTGTGGCTCAGCGTGAGTGTGAAAGTCTATGGACTGGGCATGGGAGGAAGCTGTCTTAGAAAGGCCATGAACTTTCCTCCTTTGCCCAGGGCCTATCATTCATCATACTGGCATTACTGACTAGAGCCCATTGCTTAATCACTGTGGAGCTAGAGAATAAACGGTTTCTTTCTCCAGTCTGAGAAAGAACCCAAGGAGTTATTCATTAGTAAGTGTGAATAATGCCTAAGTAGCACCACCTAAGGGGTGTTCGGTTGGGCAGAGGAAGAGGTATTACTTGAATAAACACTAGCATTAGGAGCACAATACAAAAGGAAGATTAGCTGAGCTCGCTCCACAGGCCACCAAAACTCAAGGTCCTTTGCTTTATTAAGCAAGTCGCTCCCATCCCTTCCTTTAACACAGGAGCTCCATGAAAACAGGGGCTATTTTTGCCTTTCCTTGTATCTCCAGAGCTTAGCACAGTGCCCTGGCACTGTGCTAGGCCCTTTACAAAAATCTCATTTGATTCTCACAACAACCCTGGGATGTAGGTGCTATTAGTAGAAGTTAAGTGACTTGTCTAGGGTCACACATCCAGAAAGTATCTGAGACAGAATCTGAACTTGGGTCTTCCTAACTTCAGGTTCTCCAGGGCTCTATCTACCGTGCCACCTAATTACTTCTTTTTTTTCCCTTTTTTTTTGTGTGGGGCAATGAGGGTTAAGTGACTTGTCCAGGATAACACAGTTAGTTAAGTGTCAAGTGTCTGAATTTGAACTCAGGTCCTCTTGAATCCAGGGCCGGTGCTTTATGCACTGTGCCACCTAGCTGCCCCACCTAATACATGCTCCTTGACTAGATTTTCCCTTGCATTGTTAAGAGCTACTAATTCTTTTCTCTCACTAAAGAAATCTCTCATGAGTAGTCAGATGTATTTGAGAGTGGCCAACAGCTTACATTTGTCCTACATAGATAAATCTGTTGAATAATAACAATAACATTGCATGTGTACTGGCTAAGTGCTTTAGAATTACCATCTCATTTGATCCTCACAACCCTGGAAGGTGGGTGCTATTATTCCATTTTACAGATGAGAAATCTGCAAACAGCAGTCATGTGGCTTGCCCAGACTCACATAAGGAGTGTATGAGGCTAGATTTGTACTCAGGTCTTTCTGATTCCAGGCCCACTGCTCTATCCACTGAGCCACCTAGCTTCTATAAACAACAATAAAGGAGAAAAGAGACAGCCTGATTTAGTGGATAAAGAGCTAATATCAAATCCAGGAAGAGCAGGGTTCAAATTCTGCCTTTGATATATGCTGGCTGTGTGACTCTGGGTGAGTCACTCACCTCAGTTATCTACACAGCTCTCTAAGATTATAAACTGCAGAGGGGCATTGGCAGAGGGAGTTTCCTTACCTGGGGGTTGACTATACTAATGAAATCCCAAGTCCAGTCCCTGTCTCTACCTGAATTTCTGGTCAGGAATGGAACGATGGCTTTTCAAGGTGCCTAACCCACACCCACCAAAGAGAAGATCAGGGCTTTCTAGGCTATGAAGAGCAAAAGGAAGAGTGAGTGGGACACCAACAATCTGCTCAGGGGGCTGTGGGTGTACAGAAATTCAAATGTGAATTCAAAATTGCCCTAGGAATTGCCCTTAAATTCATGTTTTCTCCTTAAATTTGGTTAGTCCATTGTATTCAGTGATTCCAGGAAGGGAAAGCCTAATCATCAACCAGCTTGCACCAAATAAATCCATTTTATCTCAAGTACTTTGGGGTTGCCCACAAAACAATGAGAAGAATCGAGTTTCTGTAGGATTATGTCCAAGTTGTAACTCAATTTTAGGAGGGGTTTCTGGTTATCAGTTACCAGCTAACTGGAATGTCTTACTTTCTGAGATCAATCAGAGCTGGAGGAGAGGGAGACCCTGAGGAGGGTCTTTAAATTGAAAAGCAAACAATCCACTGATAATGAAGCAGAAATGTAATCAACCAAGATCTTCTGAGAACCTCTTAAAGAACCCATCTTTAGCTGGAATGTTTAATGCAGATATCTCCACTATGTAAACAGCATAATGAAATAATCTTTGCCTCTGTAAATCTGCCTTCCACAGCTTCTATTTGCTGGCCATGTGGGGCAAATGAAATCGACATTTTACAAAAGCAGCCAAATGGTTCCTGGGTGTTTTCTGAAAGGATGCAACCAACCATCAGCACTAATTAATCAGCTGCTGAAGTCTGCTATGGGAGTGGAATTGATCTTACAGAAGTACATATTTGTCAGGAAAGATGGGAAGTTTACATCTGATTATTGCCTTTAAGACAAAAGGCAAAAATAAATATATTATAGTCATCCTTGAGATCTAGAGGTGGGGTCCAGAATGCTCCTCTCATCTCAGTCATTAGTGAACTTTAGGTCATTTTACCTCTGTGAACTAACTTGCCCTCTCCATAAAATAAGAGGGGAGTAGCACATGGAAACTCAAATACTTTGTTAGAATGCTGTAATTAAAACCCCTACTATAGCACTAGGCTTTAACAAAATGACTCTTCCCACTAAAACCAACCACAAAGACATTTGTGATAAAGTGAACTGAACCTTATTTTGCTGCATTTCACATGAGTTGTAGTTTAAAACTGTTTATTTTATTCATTATATAAAAATGTACCCATGGGGCCAAAGACCTCTTATATTTTTCATTATATGTGATAGCTCAGGCATGTTTCAACTTCCTTAAGATTGACTTTCTTCATCCTCTTGTTCCTGCATCTTAAATGCAAATATGGTCACCAGGAAATCCCATTTGGATAATCCAGTGTCATTTCCTGGACCATTCATTTCCTTTGTTTCACTAATGCTTTCTCTTACCTGTTCCAGAGTTTTTGTCTGTAAGGATGGGGATTTAAATCAACCTCCTTTGATGGTCACATTCACTGTCCAATTGTTCCTTTAAGAACTTTCCCTTATAATTAAAACTCTTCTCCATTCCCTTGACCCAACTCAATTTCACATTAAGGTCTGTATTAGAAATAGATCTTATCCCTTTCAAGTATTCCATGGAAGGTATTTCATTCATATTTCCCAATAAAGCTCTTCTTTTCTGGACTATATCAACATAGCTCTCTTTTGCCCCTAATATCTTATTACTTAGCTTCTGACTGCTAGTGGGTTTTCCCCCCATATCCTTTCTAAACTTCAGGGATTTATAAAGTAACAAAATTTCTTTCCAACTGTTGCATATTTTTTTTCTCATAACTCTATTCCTCCTGAAAACAGCCTCAATATTTTTCATAGGATACTATACATGAATTCAAAAAATAATGCCAGTCTCATACTTAGTTTCTAGATTGCCATCTTTCAGTTTTTCTCCCTGTTCTCCTGCAACCTTCCCTCTTCCCGCCTCAGCACCCCCCCCCCCGCCCCATCTTCTAAATATGAAATAATGATTTGTGATGTTCAGGTAACTGAATACTGCATCAATGATGCCATGGGGTTTGTTTTTTTTTTTTTAAATGGATTTCTCTAGCTTCTTGGGTTGATGCTAGAGTTTTAATTAACTTGAACATGCTTTAGAAATATTTCTGAATTTTTCCTTAGTTCACAGAATTGTAGATCTGGAATTGAAAGTCACTAATTGGCATCTGGGTCCAACCCCCTCATTTTGCAAATGAGAAAACTGAGGTCCAGGCAGGTAAGGTGACTTGCTCCAGTGTCATACTGATAGTTTCAGATTTGAACTTAGGATCTGAACTTAGGTCCTCTGATTCTCTAATTGTCACTTCTTCCACTGCACTGTGATTGCCTTCCTCAAAAGAGAAGTTAAATGACTTGGCTAAGGTCACACAATAAGAGGGTGGAAAGAGTACTGTACTAACAGATAGGAGACCTGGGTTCAAGGTGTGGTTCTGCCAATAACTGCATGACGTTAAGCAAGTCAGAGGATATCTCTAGGCCTCACTTCTCTCCTTCATCAAAGTTGGGGGAGGATGAGTTGGACTAGATATTCTGCAAGGTTCCTTTTGGTTCTCACACACCATCAAACTTGATCACAGAGTGCATCCATGATAGGAGCCCCAGTCTGACTGCCCAATCAGAATGACGTGTGCCAGTTCTGAGACAGGCTTCTCTACTAAAATGGTAAGAACATCTAAAAAAGTGGTTTAAAAATTTAAGAAGTCAAAATGATTATCCTCAAAAGAAAGTGCCCCCTCCCAAAAGAAAGTGTCTGAGCCTCAATATTTTAAGACTTTGCATGCTAAAAGATTCACATTCTGACTCAGAAGCAAAACAGTATCAAATGATTTTTTGGTTTTGAGAGATCAAGATTACTCTGTTTATGCAAAATACCTTAAGGGCTATTTTTCTTTAAGTCAAGTCCTCACTCAAAATATATTTGCATGTTTTTGAATTTAAAAAAAAAAAAATCTTAGTACCAGACTAAACCTGGAGTGGGAAGAAATGGCTTTTTTTATTTGTTTGAAAAGCTTGCAGAAGGACTTCAGGCTCTGCCCCATATTACACAAGGGCTGACCAGGCCTGGCTTTTCAGATGCAAAGGAAAGGTGAAAGGTTTGTAGCACCAAGCTAGAGGCCCTCAGCAAATGCTGAATCAGATTTCCCTTACTCTGCTCTCAAGGGCTCTATTGATTGAGCAGATCTTTCTTCACATGTGCCCTCATCAGTTGGGGGTGGGGGAGAAGAGGGGTGTCAACCAGCCGATCATGCATCCGTTTTCATGTACAAAGTAATAATGGAGGGGCAATAAGGAAGATAACTTGCTCTAAGAGGGTAAGGATAGCCATGCAGCTACATTTACCAAAGCAAAAGAGTAAGTTATACTTGGTGAAAAGCACTTAAGTGAAAGAAAATCCCAGGGCCTTGCTGGTGAAAGACAAGTGCAGGGACTAGCAACATTTGATATTTAAACTGGACTGAAGCAAAGCACAGAAAATTCTCCCTTCGTTGCCTGCTCTCCTCACCTCCCAACAATGATGATTAGAAGGGAGGGGGGAAATGACCTAGATTAGTACAAGGTTTAGTTTGCAGATCTGAACTAGGTTTAAATGAGAGGCAAGCAAAGTAAAACCAGGAAACAAGATAAAAGTTTCATCTGCTAAAGATACTTTTCTTGTTTGTTATATTAACAATATTCCCTCAAAAAATACCAAAAACAAAAACAAACCAAACCAACAACCCTGAAATAAAAACTACTGTCTATACTATTGAAAATGATCAAAGCATTATTTTATGAAGTGTCTAAATTAAACCACACCCTTTAAAGAAATTTCTAAAATTAAAGCTTTCATTTTTAAACTGAATTAGATAGTCCCCCCTGACCCTTTCCCTAATGGGAAATCCTTATGAGAAGCCTTCTTCTGGAGTGAAGGGAAAACAAAAAGTCCCCGCCCCCGCAAGTTAGCAAGGAAGCCTATTTTTGATTTTATACAAAACAGTGCAAAGTATGTCATTTGCATGTCTACTGTGCAACGTAAAGAGAAGGTCTTACTGCCTCATTGTTGTTTAGAAGATGTTGTTGGAGATTATAGTGTGTGAAAAATATATAGTGTACCAATAAATGAAGGACATTATTCAATGAAAACATTTAAAGCAAGGGGGGGGGATCAATTTGCTTAATAACCAAGCATTGCTCTGCTTCCTTATCCTTTATTTCCAAACTTGCATTACCTCAGTAATAGGCAAACTAAAGATTCTTAGGTACTAGGATGAATAAGTCATTTCTTTGTACTCCTATTGCTCCAAACACAAAGCTCTCATGGGACTCTTCTCTTCTGTCATAGGCTACATGTATTACTCTAGTAGAATGTAAGCTCCTTGAGAGCAGGAAATATATCTCCCATTTCCAGAACCGTTGAATTGAAACTTCCCTCATCCAGACCCTGATCGCAAGTTTACTGTGGCCTCACTTTAATTTCCTTCTACTTTTGCTTCTTCCTGTCCTCTCCCTTAACCCCTAAAGGCTAGTCAATAGCTGCATTTCAATATGACAGCCAATTTGATAAACTTATTATTTAGATGTGTTAATGGGATTGTGCAATGATCAATTGTGATAGACTTAACTCTTCTCAGCAATACAATGATCCCAGACAATGACAAAAAACTCATAGTGGAAAATGCTCTCCAGATTCAGAAAAAGAACTATGGAGTCTGAATTCAGATTGAGCCGTGCTATTTTCACTATTGTTGTTGCTTTTTTTGTTATTGTTCTTATTTATTCTTGTGTTTTTTTCTTTTATTCTGATTCATCTCTTATAACATGACTAATGTGGAAATATATATTTAACATGATTGTAATGTATAACCTATATCAAATTGCTTGCTGGCTGTGAAGGGGAGAGAGAAGGGAGGGTGGGAATACAATTTGGAATTCAAAATATATCTATCTTTGCATATAATTGGGGAAAAATGAAAAATGAAAATAATAATTAAAAAAATAGATATGTTAATGGGAGTAGAGCACGCTATCTCTAGACCTCCCTCTCTCCTTTCTTTCCTATTCCAGGCAGAATTTATTGGGGAGTTTGTAGAGAAGAGCTTTCAGGTGCTCTGGGAGACCCTGCTGGGAGCACCAAGGGTTGATTCACACTTAGGACAGGGTGCCTGCTTCTAATTCAGACAGGCCTTGGGCCTTTTACAAGGACTGGCCCTCAACATGTCCCTTCCTGTGCAAATTGAAAGAGTCCATTGCCAAGGGCTCTTCTTCTTTAATTACATGCTAGCTTTGTTCCCCACAAGAGACTAGATAATACCTCTCCCAATCTAAATGCTATGTATAGCAGGCCAAGAGAACCCTGATGAAGCCTGGTGCTTCTTAGCTGCAGCTTCGCACAGACATTTCCAACTAGTGAAGAGGGCGCTGGAAAGCCTATGGTCAACAGAAATGTGTCCTTCTTCCCTCCACTACCCTCTCTCCTTAGATACAAATGGACTCCAGTTACTTGCTTTTCCCCTTGAAAAGTATGTGGGTAAACATGAATATCAGAGGTGCCAGCAGGGGCCCTCAGCAGGTCTGAGAAGAGGCAGCAGGGAGGCCACACCACTATAATGCAGCTTTCAGCAATTATACAAATTTCTAAACTATGTGTATAGTCATGGTCTCATACGGGAGGGAAAACACAGCTGAAGAATCCCCCCTCCCCCAAACTCCACTTTCCCCTGCCCAAGGACAAGCCCACCAATGGAAGCAGGTGTGAGAGAGCTGGACTCCACACAAAAGAGATAAAAAAGAACAATTCTGAGGCTAGACTCAGGAGTCTACAACATGAGCACAAAGCCAGCACCTCCAGCAGACTGGAGCACTTCCCCATTTATCTCGTTCACAGATGGACCACACAGAAAATCTGGGAGCAATTAGGAGAGAGGAAAAACAAACTCATTGGGAGGTGGAGTTGGGATTGGGGGATGGATTCCTTACATCATCCTCATGCCAGCTATTGGAGAAAGGGATGTGTATGGATGAAGACAGATAAAGGAGCTTGCAGTCTGAACTTGGGAAAACAGGACTCTATGGAAACACTGAGCACCGCCCCCCCCCCCCGCAAAAAAACCCATGAGCCACAATGTTGTTAAGTTTTTATGATGACTAGACAATATGTAAACATGAATGAGGAAGGTGAGCAAAGTCTAGACACATGTGCATACAGTGTAGGCTCCAACTTCCTCCTGATAGAGTCAAATATATTTCAATCTGCCTTAAAATTTTAAAGAAGGAATTGTCATCAATAAAAATGTGTCTCTTCTCAAAACTATCTGTGCAAATAGCAGCCATATAATGCTGATTATCATTAAAAAGTCTTGAATAAATATGGAAATCCCTTCAAATTCCCCCACATAACCCTCTTGAAAAGAGTTGAAATGCTTTCTTTTTCTATCAGGCTCTTCCCCTCTTTTCACAAACTGCCTTTTTTCTGACCCTATCCCTAACAAACGAGAAGGAGTAATGGTAAACATCTAAATAGCCACTGATAAAAAGCACTGCTGGAAGTCTCCAGGGTTTTCCATTATCTGTGGTGGCAAAGGTAGAGCTCATTCTCTGATAGGGCATGTTCTGCTGAGGCCCAGGTAGTGAATGAACGGCTGCTAATTTGTTATTTATTTTATCTCATGTGTGGCTACATACAGAACATGCCTGTCCTTCCAAAGTTATGGCCTTTTCTCTATAATAAACTAGGTCCTATATTGCCTTGATTTATGAAGAAGTTGTCATTATAACAATAAAATCTTTCCTTTGGGGAGTGACTCAGACTCTGAGGTTTTTCCCCTTTACACCTCAGTGAATACACAATACAAGTAGGTTCCCACCTTATCACCCAATGCCATGTTCATATAGTTCTCCAGTTTTTTTTTATATAAAGGTATAGAACAATTCCAGAACGACCATCCAACCAAATACTAACCCTCTTAATTAAATCTTTTTTTCTAAGGGGGGAAGGGCAGTTTATTACAAATATAGTTTGTTAACAATTCTTTATTAATAGCTTATTTTTAGCTTACAAAGAAAGTTTCTTAAAATTCAATTTATCATGCCACTTTTGTGGTAATAAATGAAGCAACAGTGGACCTTTTTTCTTTGGGCCCTTTATATCAATCCGAAGAAATTATTACATAAGAATTAGTCATGTCACTCTAGACTGTAAGCTCCTTGAGGGTGGAGACTACTTTGGTTTTGGTTTTTGTATCCTCAGACCTTGATAGAGTACCCAGCACAGAGTAGGTGTTTAATAATAATGCTTGTTCGATTGTTAAAGAGCTCTTTTCACTGAGGGATGTGCATAATTCCTTTATTTCCAAAAAGACATATCCCAAACTGAAAGAATGTTGATCTTCTCTATTAGGATGCAAACTTTTCCCAGACATCAGGCTTTCTTCTCTTTGCTAATTTATGCAGTTTTTGTCAAATCTAATTTAATCACCATAACTGAACATGCCATGAAATGGTTCCATGCTGTGAACAAGGACTCATTTGCATGACCTGCTGTCAGAGATGTCTGGCCTGCTGGTGTGCAGAAGGCAAAGGAGGTGAGGAGGTGTAATCATTTAAACATATACACAGAGAGTAGCTATAGCTCATGTGACAGTCACACTGCCACCAGGAAAAAGAATTAATAAGATCATCAGGCCCCCTCCAAGTGGCATGGTAAGAAGGGAGGCACATGGCCCTTGAAGATCAGCATGCTGAGGAATCCACATTGGCAGCCCTGTACATTAGCAAGAAACCAAACAGCGCATAAATTCTGAGCAGAGGGTGACTGGGCCAGAGTTTTCTTTTGCTTTCCAATCCTCTTTGGTAATGCTGCTGAGCCTGATCTCATCTACCCTAAGTCAGAATAACTGTTTTTCTCATTTTCCACACTGGATTCAATTTGGTGATGACAGGCCACAATACAGAATCCAGTAAGTGGAGAAAGAGCCTATCCCAAGGACAGGTTTGGTGGTTAGGATAGCCTGTGTTCCACACTGCCATATAGAGACAGAGGCTAAAGTCTCAGATTTGTTTACTTCCTGAGGTAAAAATGATATTTTGGGGGAGAGAGGGGGAAAAGTATAAGTAAATCATGATTATTCTCAAAATTGGGAAGGTGGAGAGAGACATGGGAGAAAGATATGGGGAAAGGGGTAGGGAGAATTGATATATATATATGTATATATATATTTTTTAAGAATAGGATGGAATTGCCCCACCTCTTTCCATTACTATCACGAAGCATAGTTTTTCCCAGCTCTCTGGACTTAGTTTCCAACTCCTGAACCTGCTCCAGCAAAGTTTTATGGTAGGTATGCTTGGCCCTGTATCATAAGGGAAAGACAAAAAGAGAAGACAACACATGAGGTTTACACAGATCTAAAAAGACCCCATATTCCCCTCTCAGAACAGAGATGTTCATTCATGGCCACGGGAAGGCTTGGGATATAATGAGGCATTCAAAGCCTCCATGCAAGATACAAGGCATAAAAACCGGGAAGCCTTACCAGGATGCTGCTGGTCAGAGGAAGCTTCTGGTCTATGAAGAGCGTAATTATTCATCTATTCCATAGAACACTTACTGTCTTATGAAAACTCTAAAGATCTGGGGTTGAATTGTGGAGACCCTGTAGTCACGGGACTGTCCCAGACCTCAGCCTTTCCAATGAAAAACCTGATGATTCACTGAATACTTAGCGAGTCGAGAAGACACGGTTCCAATCTGTCCTGAAAGACCTTTTCATTGAAAAGGATTGAAAACCTGATGTGAGGAGCTGATCATCTTGGTCCTTACAAACCTCATCCAAATGGTCATTTATGGATACTGCTTCATTCCCTAAGCCTAAGGCTGTGAAAGAAACATGTGTGTGGTGGGGTTTGACTGTGTCAAGCATTGCTCTTCTGCCCTTTTCCATAGGCAGCTATTATACAAATTGTAACATGGTAGGGAGGTTTATCCTGGCAGAGCTCACATCCTTGGAGTGAAGATTCTGACCTCAAACCTGGAAGGCAATGAACGTATCAAGACACCCATGCTGCATTTTCTCTGGCTAACCACTTTCCATTAGACTCTATCATTATCTTACTTGATGAGCTCAATATCTCCTGTGAAATGAGTTGGATATTAATAATGCTCATAAAAATAAAGTTTATAAACTAAAAAATTAATATAAACCTAAGAATTTCTCCTCTTCCCCACAATATCTTTTATTCAGCAATAATATAGTGTCTGAATTCCAGACATTTTCTGAGCTGTCCTCTTAAGAAACAAGCTTACCTCTTCTCCTTGAAGATTTTAGAACATCATAGTTTTGACCTAAGATCAATCATATTACTGTTCTTATAATGACCTCTACATACTTAAAAAAAATCACTAAAACTTTTGTCATTATTCTCATGCAATATGTTGAGCACAGGATCTCTTCAAAGTAGAGAGACAAATCATTCTGGGCCTAGAAAATTACCACTTGGCAAACAACATGGTCAAAGAAAATTGAAGAGAAAGCAATCAGAAGCATTCTGGGAAGATCTGGGCAAAGTAAAGCTGTAAGATGGCAAAGAACTGAGATATTATCAACATATGCTAGGATCCCTTGTTTATTAAAAACAAATAAACAAACAAACTTTGTGCATTTTGCTGTACCACACAAGAGATTCATCTAACCATTTCTGGTTAGTAGGACTCAAAGGTAGAAGAGAGAAGACCTAACACATCTGTCCTAGGAATGAAGGAAGATAGGTGAGCACTCTCACCTAAGTCACCAATGTTAAAATCCTTAGATTCAAACAAAAGTGAGCAGAAGCTTTCAGCCTTCATTTCTAAAGCTGGCATTTGTAGAGTTTTTAGGTGGTAATAAAATATTCAGAAATTTAATTATTAACACTTAGAAAATTAAAAAACCTTAATTTATATGTAAATTATTGCATTTATATATATAAAAATCTCTCTATATACACATCCATATTTAAAAACTGACCCCATGTTGTGTAATTTTCAACGAGACATAATTTAGCTATACAGACCACATTTTTAATGTCACTATGTGTCCAATAATGTTCAAATCTTGATTATATATTTATACATACCTATATTTAACTGAAATGAATTCTGCTAAGATAAAACACCAACTGCTCACACTCTATATTAATCTGTAACTGATGAGTACTCCAAAGGCTCTGTATATGTATATGGTTTATCCTCTCCCCAGAGTAAGTAACATATCAATAAAAAGCTTATCACATATCTAAATATTTAAATAAATACCATCACATTGGTGAGATTATCATTACAGATAAAATGTTGTGGCTTAAAGACAAAACTGTGACAATTTTATGGAAACCAAATAGTATGTATATGGTAGTGGGATATCCAAAAGGACACTGAGCTATACTGCCACTTAATATGGCTAAATGTCATTGCTTGTTTTGAGCATTTCCTTTTTATTATGCCCATTTTTGACAGACCATCTGTAAAGCATGCCAGCTGCATTTAACTCAAAGGTAAGGACAGGTACTGCTTCCCCAACTTATGAACACCTGACTCCTAAGTTACCTCATATCCCCAAATATCTGGCTGGCCTGTGCTATTTGAGGTAGGCTCTTCCCAGAGACTGAGAATTGGTTGTACTGAGTCACGGTCCCTTCCCTGAGAGAAGTAATTTTAGAACAGACCAGTATTAGTGGAGGGGAACTAAGGACTCTGGATTAATATTATGTTCAGTATGGACAGGTATTGAACCTAATGATGCAGTATTCATAATAACTATGCTTATTTGCACAACGCTCATTTGTTGGCATATTTTTATGGTCTCTTCTTTGATCCTTGTAGAATCCTGTAAGATAGGCAGACAGGTCTAATTAGACTCATTTGATGCATGAGTCAACTTTAAGTGACATGTTCAATGTAACATATCTAATAAGTGTGAAAACTGAGATAAAATCAAACCCAGGGCTCCTGACTTAAAGTCTTGTTCGTGTTCTCACCACCCCCCCCCTAAAAAAAGTCCTAAAATTGGACAAGTGACTCCAGAATCTTTGCTTGGAAATATGTACTTGTGAATTAAGTATGTCCTAATACTAAGAGGTCAACAGGTGTTTACCAATTAGTCACTGGCATCTCATTGAAGAACCAATGTGAACCAGGATTTTGTGTTGCTGAGATATGCTTTAAATGTAGTAAATTTGCTAGGGCTACTTTGAACAGCCCCCATCTAGATTAAATACTGTTAAAATAGCAGTGAGTTGGATCCTGGTACAAACCTCTGTGTTAGTATTAAGTATTAGAATAATCTCTGACCAATGGGCAGGTTTTAAGTTTTCAACTGTGTTAGAAGCCTGAATATTAGAAATCTTGTATTTTCCATACCTTTTCCATCATCTTAGTTTCTTTTCTTGCCTTAACACTGGTAACTGTTTTCTCTCCCTAAGATGTATAGGGGTTGAGAGTCAGCAGATCAAAAGGAAACGTTAAATCTTCTGAATGTTCTCACATGCACAGAGATACTAGTTAAAAGGAAACGAGCTTAATTACATGGTTCAGAAGTTACCTGTCATTTCCATGTTTAAACTGTTTGTTGCTTTGTGTTTTGAGTCTATGGGGGGTTATGGCAAGGGAAAGAATGGTTGAATGTAATACAAATTTAGGAAATGATAACTAAGTTCCTGAAGGAGATATAATACAATAAAAAGAAATCCTCTCAAATGACTTCACTACCTTTAAACCTCTAACAGATGAATTTAAAACAAATAATGAATTTTCCATTGCTGAGAGGTAGGCATGTTAGAAGATTATATAAAAAGGCTGTTATAGGCAAATAACTTGGAAGAATGTAAACTAAAGGCTATTAAGGTTTTCTTGGGCAATTTAAGATTTCTGCTTCTGTAGTCAAATACCTTTTTAGTCAGAGATCATATTTATCTGATAAAGCACTTTATTCTTTCTTTCTATTTATTTTTTTCAAAGTACTTTAAATTAAAGGTAATGATAATTATAGCTAGCATTATAAGTAGTCCTTTATGGCTTGTAAAGCACTTTATGAATATCTTATTTTATCCTTACAACAACCCTGGGAGGAAGATGATATTGTCATTCATACTTTACAGTTGGGAAAACCAAGGCAAACAGTGGTTAAGTGGTCACACAGCTAGTAAGTGTCTGAGGCTAGATTTGAATTTGGGATTTTTTTTCACTCTCGGTCAAACACTCTGTCCACTGTCTGCCCCCTGCTTCCAATTGTCACTTTTTCCCCTTAGAAGCTAGGGTAGCCATAGGGAAGAGGGGACAGGAAACCAGCAGGAATGCAGGAAATTGAGGCAGCAAATCTCAAGGACTTTTAGCAATAGCTGAGAAAAGCTGATTTTTGGAATAGGACAGAATTTTCCAGCTTTTTCCAATGTGAAAGGGCATTACCAATGAATTAAATTTCTCTGTTCTTGGTCTATTCCAGGAAGCCAGGAATAACTCTTCCAACAAAATCTCACAATACTGTTCTACTGGCTCATTACATACATTGTCACAAAACCTAACACTAAATTCTACAGATGCTCCTTGATTTATATCAACTGTTCATTTATAATTATTTCCCCTAAGTAATGAAGTTTAAAAAGTGGGAATATGGTGAGCTTTCAGTCATCAGTGTGACTGTCTATTCATAACAATATGGTAAGCAAGAAGGAAAAATACTGCATGGTTTCCAAAAGTGAAATTTAGGAATTGACACTAGAGTTAAACAATGTTGCACTAACAGAGCCAAGTATTTAATAATAAGCTTCCTCTTCTCAGAAAAGGAGGGAAGACATTCCAGATTTACTTGACTCAATAGCAAATGTTAAGCCCAGGGCTGAAAGGACCATGGTCCTTTCAGTGGTCTGTATAATGATAGCTAGATTGTTTGAACAAAAGAAAATTCTAGAACTCAATTTGCCAAAATCTCATTTTCCAAAACTAGAGTCCCTTCTGGTTTGGGGTTAAAATGCCTATCCCAAACCGAATGTCTACATCCCTAAGGATTCTCCTAGTGCTAGGATACTGGCAGAATCTCTCCCAAACCACCTCTCCCTCCACTGCTGGCAGCACCTTCTGCATTAGGTGATATCCTTTGTGTTGTTCATAGGTGGACACTCAGGCTTGGCGCTGAAAAACAGACAGCAGAGTGCAAACACTGCTGCACAACAGGTACAAACAAAAGTGACCTCTTGTTTTCCCCTAAAGTGTCTTTTCAAGAGCCTTGGTCCTAGCTCAAATTTTGTCTGACCAAGCTCTTGAAAAGGAAACATATTTTTACTTCTTCCATATGGTGAGTGAAAGCTGTGTCATTTGAATTACTCTAGTTAATATATAAATGGCGTTAATTTTACAACAACAGCAGGCAAATTTTAAAAATCCTGTTTGAGGGAACAGATTAAGTTTCTTAATTGTGATAAGGGCCTCCTGTTTAAAACTCATTGGGGAAAAAATCCAGAAAATCAGACAGTGAGGTTTTGGTCTAGTGAACTTTCTCATCTCTACACATTCTGTCTTTAACATGGAGGTGGTGGGGGTGGGGTGGGAGTGGAGAGTGAAAGGGAAGGTGGAGATACTGCCCATTAGGCAAAAATTGAGGTTTAGCAACAGAATTTTCAGGAGACTAATTCTCAATGATTAAATCTTAATCAATCGAAACCACTTTACAGCTAAACCAATGCCTCTCATTCATTACCAGGAAGAAGAAGTCATGCATGCAGGTAAGTCTGAGGGCACACTTGTCAGAAGGCGATTTGTACTGGATTCTCTTGCTGAATAAAGAAAACCTGGTGGACAATGACTACATTGTGCTATTTTGGGGCCATTTCCTAAAAGAGCAAATATGGGGCATAGCACTTCCTTCAATTCTCAGTTCGATTCATATTATGCCTTTTTTTGGCTACCCTTAAAATCTCTGAGGAATCTGACTGCCATTTAATGGAAAATACAGTTTTGACACTTAGCATGATGTGTGTATGTGTGTGTGTGTGTGTGTGTGTGTATAGTCATTAAATTGATATCTATAAAACTATATCTATTAAAAATATATATCTATAAAACTGGACCCAGACTAAGAGCCCAAGAAGATAAGAACTACTGAATTTGCCTCAATAGCTAAAAAACTTAGTGAGGTGCTGACAATTTTATACAGCATATTTTGGGTTTTTATATATTTTTCACATTAGGTATCATCAGTTGTCAAGATAATGCCAAAATGAAAACTTCTTCAAAAGATATATCCTTAACTGTCAGGCAAGAACAATTCTCATTGAAGGTGGGAGGAAGGGAATGACAAAAACGAAACCTGATGTCTTTTCTTGGAAGCCTCAGATTAAAGCCATAATTCTCTACCTCTGGGTCTCCTACCCCCACCCCCCCATAATTATGCTTTGCCCTAAATGTAGCCAGGTTAGGCAATCTATATCTTCAGAAAAACTGGCAAGTATTTGTGGGAAGGCTTGGGCACCCCTAAAATAAAAGCAAAAATTGTTCCCTTTAGATCAGTGACTCCCTTGCTTAGACATTAAGCTATAATTTACAGTGTTTTACAATTTATTTCATTGTTTCATAATATGTAATAATTGTTCTTGAAACTGTGTAAATCAGATTTTTAAAAATGGGATAATTTCCCTCACCCTCCCATATCATCATCTTAGAAATGCTTTATCTTTATTTATTAATCATAAGTTGTGAGGTGCTCCAAACACTTTCATTGTGTGTCGTTCCCTCCCCCTGACCCTTGGCCACACTGTTGGTTATCTGTAAGCCAATACTTAAATGAACCTGGGCAATTGCTGTTTCAAGGAGTCCTGCTACAAATCCCTTTGATGAAGTGAAGAATCCTTTTAAAATTTGAGAACATATTATTTGCTTACTAGTGATAGAGGTACTTTTGTTTAAAGCCCATTAGGAAAACATCCAGAAAATTAGGCAGTGAGGCTTTTGGTTTAGTGAGTTTTGTAATCATTGCTCATTCTTTCTCTAAAATGGCAGAAAGGCTTTGCTGTTGAAATCCCCACATTCAGGGTCAGTAATGGGATTTTTAAGAGTCTGATTTAAGATGACGGAATCTTACTGGACTGAGACCATTAAAAAAGAAAACAAAAAACCCAAATGAACCAGTGCCACTCAAGGCAGGCAAGTGTGAGAGTATACTTGGGAGGAGGTGGCTTTTGTCTGATTCTCTGCCTGAGATTGAAAATCCAGTAGACAATAACTGCATCATGCTACTCTTGGGCTTAAGAAGCAAATTTTGAAAATCATCGCCTTTTCCCCTTCCTCATTTCTATTTTAAGTGAGTTTTATATATATCTACAATAACTGAGTATTTAGTTTTGACTCCTGTAAAGCAGAAATAAGATGGAAGATTTAAGATTCCAACACCTAATGTTTATTGCCTATTGTTTTAAGAAAGAAAATAATCACACAGGAGTGCAAGTAACTACAAACTAAGCTGGGTAGAGTGAGGTGAAAAAAGGAAGGAATTGGAGGCCTGAGGAGGATAAAGGATGAGAATGAAGAAAGGGTTCAAAAGGCACAAGGGAATAAAGTCTGTATCTTTCAGATTCTGTGTTTCTTCTTTAGAATGGGGTTTGCATTACAACTTAACACTAAATTGTTACTACAATACATGCAGGCAAGATAGTTCAACTGAGCTCAGAGATTCATAAGAATTCGCAGGCATTAGTATTCTGATGAGACTATTTGAATGATAATACCGATGTTAAGCGTGATTATGATTATTATTAAAACATTTACAATACTGTTTCACTTTTCAACTTACGCAGTCCATGCTAAATCTTTAAGTAAGCATGCCCCGGGAACCAGAAGCAAACCCAGCCAGAAGTATCCACATCTTAACACCATTCCTGCCTGTAAAAAAAAAAAAATGAATTCTTAGTGCCAGTACTTTTACTTGGATCAGTCGATGAAGATTGCTTTCACAATTAGAAAGAACAGTGCAAACATCCAATTCTATGGGAAGCAAAACGCAGTCCCCAAGATCAATATGTTAATGAGGATTTTTTTTTTTTTTACCAAAGCCCATATCCTTTTATGTGACATAGCTATGAGGCCCACAAATGTATGTTCTTATCCATTAATTCAATTAAATATTTACTAAATACCTATTTGCTTGCCATACAAAACCAAATAAGAAAAAGTTGAATAATTCCTTGCTCCTTAAAGAGCTTACAATCTGGAATGGTAGTGGTGGTGCTAGGTCACAAACATTAATAATGTTAGGTAGCATATGGCTGACCATAGGCTAGGTAAACAGGCAGTTGGTATGTGTATGGGGTGACAGATTGGGAAAATAGGGAGGGTCCAGAGGACCAAAGATTATGATATGGATGAAAAACATGTCCAAAACAAATGAAGGAATGGGAGAGGTAGAAGGATAAGAAGCTGTCATCAGATAGGGGAATTTCTTGGTGATAGAGGAGGAAAAAGGACAAAATCTAAATATGGTGTGGTTGCATCACTGGGACACAGAAACAGAACAGAGATAAAGGGCATTGAGTTTGTCACTATTATGTAAACAATTGTGAGCCACTGGGATTAAAAAAGTAATCTATACAGATATTCAAATTTCCAAGAATGGTAGGTAGTGGATAGTCAATTTGTGAAGTTCAAGTTATTAAGGAAGGTGAGTGGACATCGTAGAAGTTGATAGACAATGGTAATAAAGATGGGGAGAGGGTGGTTTAATCCTATGGTTCTCCAAATTTTTGGTCTCAAGACTCCTTTACATTCTTAAAAAACCCAAAGAGCCTTTGTTTACATGGGTTACAACTATTTGATATTTACCATATTAGAATTTAAAACTGAAAAATTTCTAAAATACTGACTCATCAATTCATTAAATATAATGAAAATGAACATATTACATGTTAACAGATTTTTTAAAATGAGAAATGACTTTTATACTAAAAATAGTAGAAAGAGTAGCACTGTTTTTCATGTTTTAAAAAAATCTCTTTAATATCTGGCTTAATAGAACATATATAGATTTTCATATTTGCTTTTTCAGTCAATCAATTGCAACATGTTATTTTGATTGAAGTATATGAAGAAAATCTGGCCTCACATAGAAAATAATTATGATCTCATACACTCCCTGGAAAGGGTCTAACCAAGCTATGGAGAGGTCCATGGATGATATTTTGGGAACCACCAATTTAACCTATTTTTCCAAACTTATTTTCCAGTCTTCCTTTACAAAAGTCTGATTAATTTACTTCTTGTTCCCTCAGCAAACATGGTAACCCTACATAATATTGCCTTACCCACAATATCAATACATTATAAATAAATCCCATCTGATACCAACCTTTCAACTTGTGCCCTTGATTCCATTCTCTTCCAGAACATCTTTCTCCCCCTAATTTTCTTTCTTTTTTTTTTGTTTTTTGTTTTTTGCGGGGCAATGGGGGTTAAGTGACTTGACCAGGGTCACACAGCTAGTAAGTGTCAAGTGTCTGAGGCTGGATTTGAACTCAGGTCCTCCTGAATCCAGGGCCAGTGCTTTATCCACTGCGCCACCTAGCTGCCCCCCTCCCCCTAATTTTCAACCTCTTTTATCTACCAGCTCCTTCCCTATTGCCTACAAATGTCTAGATTTCTCCATTCTTAAAAACCAAAACCCAAACATTTCACTTGACCTTACTATCCCCCCTTCAAGCTGTTGTCACATATCTCTTTCCTTTCACAGAAAAAACTCCTTTAAAAAACAACATAAAACAAAACCAAAAAACTAAATCTGTCTACATCTGTTGCCTTCATTTACTTGCATTCACTTTTTAAAAAATTTTTTAAATTTTTAATTTTTTTTAAGTGAGGCAATTGGGGTTAAGTGACTTGCCCAGGGTCACACAGCTAGTAAGTGTTAAGTGTCTGAGGCCGGATTTGACCTCAGGTACTCCTGACTCCAGGGCCGGTGCTCTATCCACTGCGCCACCTAGCTGCCCCTTTGCATTCACTTTTAACTTCTTGGACTCTGGCTTTTTCACTCCTTTCCTACCACCACTGAATTGAATGAAATCGCTCTTTTGAAGGTTATTAATGGATGCTCTGTTGCTAACTCTAATGGGTTATTGCTTAGTCTTCGTATTTCTTTACATCTCTGCAGCATCTGTCATTCGTGATCACCTCCTCCTTCTAGAGAATCTTTCTCCCTTGCATTTTTATAACACTGCTTTGTTAGAGTTGTAGTTGTAGTTCCATCTTGTCTGACTGATCATTCTGAGTCTTTATAGCATAAGCATTCATGTCCTGTCCCCATGCATAAGTGTACACTAAGGTCCTATCATAAGGCCTGTCTTCTTCTTTCTCTATTCTGTAGCTTTTTGTGATCTTATCAACTCCCCAAGATTCAACTCTGTATATGACTCCTAAATCTCTACCTCCAGGCCTCATCTCCAGAGCTCTCATTCCAAATCTCTAAATGCTTGCTGGACAGCTCTACCTGAATGTCCTATAGACAATTCAAGTTCAGCATGTTCTTAAACCCCCTCTTCCTGCTAATTTTCCTGTCTCTGTTGAGTAGACCACCCATCTTTCAGCCACTTAGGTTGATATCCGAGGTTTTTCCCTTAACTCTTTTCTCTCATCCCCCTTTTCTTCAAATTGTTAAATCTCATGCACTCTGCCTCAACTTCTCTCATAACTGGCCCCTTGTTTCCATTTATACCACAAATACCCTAGTTCAGGTCCTTACTATCTCTTACCTGGACTGTTGTAATGCCCTCCCAGTTGGTCTCCCTGCTTCTCATCTGTATTCCTTTCCAGTCCATCCTCCATTAAGCTGCCAAGCTGCCATTTGTAAAGTACAGGTTTGACAATGGCCTTTGCCTCCTCAAGAGGCTCCAGAGACTCCTTACCTTTAGAAGAAAACAAATTTCCCCACGTGGCACTGAAAACCCTCTGCAATCTTGCTGCACCTGACCTTTCCAGGATGACTACACATTAGTCACCATAATGTACTCTAGTCTTCAGCCAAACTGTCTTAGATGCTGTTTCTTTTACATAGTATTGTCTTCTGCTTCCATTCCCTTTGCACAGATTGTCCTCCTACTTGAATCTCTTCCTGCCTCATCTCTACTGTTTGGAACTGCTGGCTGTCTAACTTTTTTTTTTTTTAATTAAAAAAAAATTTTTTTTTTTAAACGGGGCAATGGGGTTAAGTGACTTGCCCAGGGTCACACAGCTAGTGTCAAGTGTCTGAGGCCGGATTTGAACTCAGGAACTCCTGAATCCAGGGCTGGTGCTTTATCCACTGTGCCACCTAGCCGCCCCGCTGTCTAACTTTTGAATTTGTATCCCTAGTGCTTAACACACAGTATGCACTTAATAAATTTTTATTGATCACTGGGTACACCATATACATTTCTAGCTCTTCGCCTATGCTCATTTTGCCCTTTTTCCCCATCACCCACATCTAATACCCTATCATTTCCACAAATCCAAACCCTAGCCAATTAATTCTTTAATCTAGTTTTTGTCTTATGTATCTGTCAATTCTCCAACTACAGTATAAATTCTTTGAAGGGACAAACTACATATTACATTTCCAGGTAGAACACAAAGACTAGAACTGATACTTCATGCAAAATGAGCACCTAATAAATACCTATTAAAACATGTTATTTTTCCACAGAAACAAGTAACATGCTAAATAAATTCTGCCTCTTGTGGCAAAGAATGGCACACATCTTTATCAACATTTGCCAACATTTCATAACAGAAATGAACCGTTTATGACCATCAACATCAATATCACAGTTTCAGGTGCCCAAGTAAACAATCTGGGAGAATTCTAGATGATCAGGTAGGAAACTTGGCTAAAAATAACTCACTTACACTAAGAAGAAGTGCAGAGGTTTAGAAGTGATTTTATTATTATTTGTTACAATCAATATCAGAATCTGCCTCATCGCTCATTGTAAAAATAATGTCTCTAAGGTTTCTACATATAGACTTGACTGTGTCCATAATGAATTTTGTTCTTCCTCTGAGCTCATCAAAAAGATAGTTACTGTGCTGGGGAAAGTGATAAATGGTGAAATAATTTTATTTATTTTTGTTTCTAAAGCTAACCACTGGGTTTTTAAACATTTCCTTGATGTGATAAGAGCACCTAATGAAGACTCCAGTTGGTGACTGAATAAATAAAGCATTACATTGACAAGAGGATTGCTGAATCAGACATCATTTCTAAACTGCTCATCAGTGATAATAATAACAGAAATAATAATAATAGCTATATTGATATAGCAATTTAAGGTTTGAAAATAATTGGCACATAGTATCTAATTTGATTGATATTAATAAATGTGATGGCCTGACTTGGAGACATATAAGAACAGTAGCAGAGTGGAGGAAATCTGAAGGAAGCAGTTGGAATGAATGGTACTAGGGTGAGGCTAACTGATACATCTTGCTTAGGGGGAATTTTAAGTGCTATTAAGGACAGAAGGGCTACAGTATGACTGGGAGGATATTTTCTAAGCACATGTGTGATGGATTGCTTCTCTCCTTATCACCCACCTATATCCCTTGTGGCCTTTGGCTAGCTTATTTGTGAACAAAAAGGGACAAGACTAATTTTAGGGGCATGATACTATACTGTTGCTTAGGAGCAATGCCAAGAACTTAATTCTGGGCCATGTGGCCTGTTAGATCCTGGGATAGAAGTGTGTGTGTCGGTACTTTTAGGAACATTTGGCTCTACCAAATGTATTTAGTCAACAATGACTGTGATAAACAGTGATCAACAATTTTAACCTCCATTCTTCCCCCTTCTATGAAGGTTTTGGAGCATTACCTACTTGAAACTACTAAGGCACAAGTGTTATTTTTGAATTCTGGCATTCTGAATATTTTCTGTCTCACTGATGCTCCTTTTGTTAATCACTTTCCCACCTTTATTTTAGGAAGAGTGACATGGTAAGAACATAGTAATTTAGGGTAGCTGTGTCACAGTTCAGATATACTTAGTAGTAATAACCTTTGGTAGCCTTGGTTAAGCAGCAGGTGCTCCCAGATGCTGCTATCATTTAGAGCTTAAACCCTCATAGTGTTTGCATAGTGACAGATAATGCAGGATATTTTTTCTGCAATGGCAACTAAAATACATGGCATATTAAAATAGTTCTAGATACTGTGCCACTTGTCAGGAGAGGAAGTAAACAAATTCCAGGGAGATATTAGGTTCTCAGTTTCCTACAATCACTCACACCCTCTTTTTACCATCTAAGATGTCTGCAGTGCTGCCAATTTTAAGTTTAGACTTGCTGAACAGGAGAGAAGAACATCAGAGCTGTACTTTATGGAATTAAGAATATTCTGCCACTAAATTATTTCAGAATGCTAGGAAGCTGGCCATTAAACAGTCTGTACTAGAAAGCCACTTGTCCTCCAACCTAAAGTGTGGTTCTTCAACGAGTTCTTGTGTGCCACTTTTAGAAAATGGCAATCCTCAGACAGAGGACGAAAATGGAAACCAGATACAGTACCATATTAAAAAGGCACCATCCTATGGGTTCTGCCAAGCAAGTGTATATACTAAAAGAGCACAATCTTCAGTTCTCCTTATCCTTATGTCTATCTATTGCATTAGTGTTCTTAAGAAAGTTAGGATTGGGGGCAGCTAGGTGGCACAGTGGATAAAGCACCAGCCCTGGATTCAGGAGGACCTGAGTTCAAATCTGGTCTCAGACACTTGACACTTACTAGCTGTGTGACCCTGAGCAAGTCACTTTACCGTCATTGCCCCACAAAAACAAGTTAGGTCAGCAGCATGGGATATAGACTCTCATGGCAGAGGTGGGTATGTCACTACTATATTTTCACTTTGAGAGTTAAAAAAGGGAATGTTTCTGAGAGGTAGAGTTAAATAAGTCAAGTGTATTGTATGGAACCCTAGTCTTAATTGTACAATCTACACTTGCATAATGGATACTTCTGACATCTTACCTGCTATCAATGCCTTTTGGTTTGTGTTTTTTTTTCCTTTAAAATTTTTAATAGAGATTTTCTGTTTTAATGTTTCCTTCATTTTCTGAATAAGTATATTTCCCTTTCCCTCCCACAATGAGCAATGCTTTGTAATAACAACAAAAGATAGATTTTTTTTGGTTTTGGTTCTTTTTGTGGGATAATGAGGGTTAAATGACTTGCCCAAGGTCACACAGCTAGTGTCAATCATCTGAGGTTGGATTTGAACTCAGGTCCTCCTAAATCCAGGGCCCATGCTTTATCCACTGTACCACCTAGCTGCCCTAAAAGACAGATTTTTAAAAACTAACCAATACAATGAATGAGTCTGATAGTATAATGCAATGTTCTATACCTTAAGTCTCTCATTTCTTCCCCAGGGCCAAACTTGGTAATTATAATTACAAAGAATTCAGTTTCATAATTTTTGGTCTTTTCACTCACATTATTGTAGTAATTGCATACTGTTTTCCTAGTTCTGCTTCACTCTGAATCAATTTATATATCTTCCCAAGTTTCTCCATTTTATTCATATTCATAATTTCTTACAGTGCACACTAATAATGAATTACATTCATGTATCAAAATTTGTTTATCCATTCCTCAATCAGTGGGTGTATGCTTTATTTTCAGTTTAGTTTTCAGTTTTTGGTTTAGGAGCAAAGACTCCTATTAAAAGTCTTAAAAATATTATAGTCTCTATGGGACCTTTCCCTTCTGTCTTTGACCTCCACAGGGTCTAGTATAGTGGTAAAAGGGTATGGACATTTTAGTTACATTATTGGCACAATTTCAAATTGTCTTCCAGAAGAATTGGACCAGTTCACAGCTCTAGCAACTATACAGTATGCCTGCCCCATCCAACATTGATTGTTCTTTCTCTTGTCATCTTTGTTGGTTTGCTGGGATGTGAGTTGTTGTGACTTACATTTCTCTTATTATTGGTTTATTTCAAACCATCTTGTTTTGAGAATTTTGGCCATGGCCAAAGAATATGAAGAAACAGTTCTCAAAAGATCTACAAATTATTAACAACCAAATAAGTATATATACACATACATATATGTATACTTTTATTATATGTTTAACATATATACCTCTCTACATAGGTACACACACATACATTTGTGTTAATTTCCTATATATCATGGATATCAAGATCTAGGTAGTATAGCAGATTGAGAACTGGACTTGGAATCAGGAAAACCTGACTTCAAATGCTGCCTCAGACATTATTAGCTGTGTCATACTGGGCAAGTGACTTAATCTCTCTCAATTTCATTTTTCTCATTTACAGAATACAGATACTAGTAGCAACTTCCTCACAGGGTTGTTGTGATGATTAATCAAATGAAAGAATATATGTCATGTGCTTTGCCATCCTTAAACTGCTATATAAATGTTAGCTAATATTATCAGAACCTTAACAGACATATTCAATACAAAGTTCCCCCCTCCCCAAACAACATCTTCCTTTCTTAGCCTAACTTCATTGGTTTGGGAAGCAAGAGCTTTCCAATTTCATGCTACTGAAATCTCTTTTATCATTATAATACAGTAGAAAAGGCACTGAATCTGTAGTCAGAGGACCTCGGTTCAAATCCTACCTCTGATATGACCTTATGTAAATCACTTGCAGGATCTCAGTTTCTTTAGCTATGAAGCAAAGGACTCAGTGGCCTCTGAGGGTCCTTCTAGTTCTAGAGATTTGGTCTTGTGACTTTCTGGTGATTTCATCTATTTCTTGTTTCATTAAGAAATCTTTCTTTAACTTACTAGCTGTATGACCCTGGGCAAGTCACTTAACCCTCATTGCTGTAATGATTGGAATGACGTCGCCTGCTGAAGACTTACTGTAGAAAAGCTCTGCCATGAAGTGAAGGTCTTTGAGGGCAGGACCATGTGTCTTTTCTTTGGCATCGGAAACTGATGTTTGCTTGTGGAAGGAGGAAGGGGGAGCCTGGCGCTCTGACTGGGGCTCTTTCCTGGGGACTCTGGCAGAGAGGGGAGCTGGAGGTGCGCTCTCCCTTTAATAGATAAATGAATGTAGGTCTCTCTCTCTCTCTTTACCAAATTCTTATTCTCCTTAATAAATGCTTAAAAGCCTAACTCTTGCTAAAACTTATAATTTATTGGCAACCACTCATTAGATATTTTAGACAATATAGCTAGAATTTTAGAATTTAGAATTTTAGCCTTTAACATTACCCCAAAAAAAGAAAAGAAAAAAAAAAGAAATCTTTCTTTAGTCAGAGCTATAAACAGAACCTCATCTGTTTAATTTCTGTTTTTGAAATGGTGACCATTAATATTTTGAGCTCATATTCCTTTTGGATTCCAAAATCTTTCTATGATGCCATATTTCAATGACATCAACCTCAAGGAAGATCTTTCTAATCCTTTTTATCACAGAGTTAGTCTTGGAGTCAAAATGACCTGAGTTCAAATCTTCACTGTGGCAATACTAGCTATATAACCACGAGAAAGTAGCCTAAACTTCTCAGTGCCCCAGGCAGCTCTTTGAGATTATAAATTATAGGGGAGTCACTGATCTACATGGGGGAGAGACTTTACATCCTGGGAAGTCCCCACATCAAAGAATTACAGGTATGGATTTTAAAAAGAGATATGGAAAATAGTGGTATAAATTGCCATTTTTATAATTCGTAAAATAATGGTGGGAATTATTTTTTAAATTTAATTTTTAAAATTTGTTAGAGTGTAGCTTATAAGTGAAATGGACCATAGCTGTAATATTTGGCCAAACTGAATGGAATGACTACAAAGCTGCGTTCATTGTAAACCTATACACTATGCTACAGCTGTACCCTGATGGTTCCCTGCAGGGCCCTGAACAAATATATACCTGTTGAATTAAATTAATCTCAGAAACATCATCTGAATCACTAAGCACCCTGAAGTGGCATATACTTGTTTTAACTATTCTAATAATAATTGTTGTATTTAATTAAAACAACTAAAGTTGTTGTTGTTTTAATTATTCAAAGATTACTCCTATAATTCACATTCACTTTAGTTTTCAGAGAGATTTTACTTTGGTTATCAGCTCTGGGAATGCATCATCTATCCTGAAGCTAAAAGGCAACTAATTCCATCAGAGTTGGGAATTGAACAATTTACTTAGAAGAAATACCTAGCAATGCAAACATCATCTTTACTAAGCAGTTTTTCAACTTTTCTGCCTCTCCCTGTGTTGGTTAGTTTGCTCATATCCTGTATTCATGGGATGGGATTTACAAGTGAGAGGAACTTTAAGGGGAAGAAGCTTTTCATGGGAAGAACTATTTAGACCATGTGAAAACATCTCGGCCTGCTTTCTGCAGGTTCAGAAAGCCCTTCTAGTTGTGTGAGACTTTCTAGCACTAGTTGTGTGGGTGAGGCAGTGAAAACAACAGTGCATGGTCTTCTTTTTGGGACTGCTTAGAATAAGCCCACGGCAAAGAGATCTGCATGCTACAGCAATACAGGGAGGCCTAGAAAAAAAGATTCCAGGGTAAAGAATGTATGAGGCCCTAAAGAATGAGATGCTCCACAAGTGTTTTCCGTAGGCTACTTATCTGCCTGATCCCATTGGTAGAGAGTTAATCTCTTCTATCAATAAAGATGGAAAGTAGCTTGCTTAGGATGTGGACTATGGGAAGGGTGTATGATTGTGCTGGAGGGGTAGGGGGCTTGCTCCATCCAATACATTTGTGGTCTACCTCATAAATCCTAGAGAGTTGTCTGAGGTGATGCAGAAGTTAAGTGAACCTCTGAGTCACCCAGCTAGTAAATTCAAAGGCAAAAGTTAAACCCAAGTCCACCATTCTCCATCAGGCCATGTTGGAGCCTCTGCTTTTCCCTAGTCTTACATATACATTTCAAATGGTGGGTTCCAAACTGACCTGCCCAATGACAAACTCCATGGGAGGATTAATGACAGGCTTCCTGCATATGATGAACCTAAGAACACATTATGATGTTTAGTTCTTAGCTAAGAGGCTGACTTTCAGACTATATCAATGGATCTATATCAAGGCTCAATTGTCAACCCTCTACTTTTCTCTAATAAACACAATTCATATTTGGTTAGTGCCCTGGGAGGTAGGTAGTGCAAACATTATTCAATTAGTTGCCAAATCTTGCTGCTTTTCCCTCCATAACTTTTCTAACATCTGGCCCCTTTTCCCTACTCAAGTAGCCAACTCTTCACTCTGGGACTTTATAACTTTTCCCTTAGATTGTTGCAATGATCTAACTAACTTTTCTCTTTCAAGTCCCTCCCCACTCCACTTCATCCTTCCAACTGCTGCCAAAGAGACTTTCCTTAGTGCAGATCTGACCATGTCACTCCCCTACTAAACAAACTTCAGTAGCTCCCTATTATGTCTAGGATAAAATATATCTCTGCTTGACTTTTTTTTTGAGGGGGGGGTGAGGCAATTGGGGTTAAGTGACTTGCCCAGGTTCACACAGCCAGTAAGTGTTAAGTGTCTGAGGCCGGATTTGAACTCAGGTCCTCCTAGCTCCAGGGCCAGTGCTCTATCCACTGCGCCATCTAGCTGCCCCTCTGCTTGACTTTTTTTAAAATTAGGTTTAAGTGACTTGCCCAGGGTCACAAAGCTAGTAAGTATTAAGTGTCTGAGGCCAGACCTGAACCCGGGTACTCCTGACTCCAGGGCCAGTGCTCTATCCACTGCACCACCTAGCTGCCCCTCTGCTTGACTTTTTTTTTTTTAATTTTTTTTTTTGCGGGGCAATGGGGGTTAAGTGACTTGCCCAGGGTCACACAGCTAGTAAGTGTCAAGTGTCTGAGGCTGGATTTGAACTCAGGTACTCCTGAATCCAGGGCCAGTGCTTTATCCACCCGGCCACCTAGTCGCCCCCCTATGCTTGAATTTTAAAGCCCTTCACGATCCAGCCCCAATCTAGCTTTCCAAACTCACAGTGTGGTATTTCCCCTTCCACACTCTGCAATTTAGCCAAATAGGCCTTCTCTTTGTTCCTCATATATGACCCTCTCTCTTTCTCTGCCTCTGTACCTTTTTATTGGCTGTTCTTCATGCCTAGAATACATTTTATTCTCACCAATCTCAGGCACTGGCCTTTTCTGATCCTGTTAGGAATATATTCTTGAATACCTATTATTACATAATATATATTTTAATTGATTCAATATATAGAGATGTATAAATACATAATATTTTATGTGCATATATGTGTATTTATGTATCTTTATTTCCAATATGTAGCCTACTTTTGAGGAACTCACTCCCTTAAGGTATGCCCCTTTGGCATTCCAGTCAAGCCCATAGACACCTCCCCCCTTCAGATATAAGTTCTAGTTGGTAATGATGACTTGGGATTTGTACTATGTGATGAAAAAAGGATTTCTATCTAATGAGTCAGAATTTTGTTTATAGGAAAGGGAAGACCCGCCTTTAGTATTTTCTTCCTCTCTATCTTTCAAGAATGAGGATGATTAGGCTCTGCATCCTTTTTAGCCTCGATTTCTTCTTGAGCTTTGTTTGCTGAATGCTTCCATTAGTAGATTCAGCTACCTCCCAAACATGTCTAAAATCTGAATCATCATCTTTCCTTAAAAATAGCTTTTTCTCTGAACTCTCCTGCTGGAATCCTCTCTTTCAGCAGGGCCATTATTCTCCTACTTACCCCAAACCCCCAAAGTGGAGACAGATTTGACCCCTATCCCTCCTCCCGCATTCAAGAAGTTAGTCAGTCAATATTTATTAAGTACTTGCTAGGTGCCAGCCACTGTGTTAAACACGGGGGATAGTCCCGCCCTCAAGGAACTCAGTCTAATTAGGGAGACAACAAATAGCAAGCAGCTATTTCCAAACACCATATGCAGGATAAATTTGAGATAACAGAAGGAAGTCACTATAATTAAAGGGGAACAGGAAAGGCTTCCGGTAGAAGTTGGATTTTAGTTGGGACTTGAGAGGACCCAGGGAAACTATGAGGGAAAGATGAGGAGGGAGAGCATTTTAGGTACGTAGGACAGCCAGTGGAAATGCCTGCAGTTGGGAGATGGAGTGTCTGGCTTGAGTCACTGACTCTTCTCTTCTGCCTGATTCTCTATTCTAACTCATTTAGTTTAAGGCCTTATTACCTCATGCTAAGACTATTGTTACTCTTTTAATTGACATTCCTGACTTAGGTCTTTCTCTATCTTGAACCAGTCCTCCACACTGCCACCAGAATAACCATCTTAAAATATTACTTTACACGTGACTCTCCAGTGTTCAAAACTCTTCAAAGCCTTCCCACTGTCTGTGGGATTAAAGTCCAAATTCCTGGGTCTGCCTTTGAGGACCTTGAGTAATCTGGCTCCAGCCTACCTCTCCCACCTTTTCCTATCATATTCCTGCATGAGCTCCATCCGTAAGGCTCTTTTCTCACTGATGATCTACTCTGAACATGCCATGAGGATTTCCTCCTCCGTACCTCGGCTAAAAATGGAGCTCAAGTCCCCTTTTCTGCCTCTGCCATTTATTGCTTATAGGACTTCCAGCTAAATCCTTTACTCTGCCTCAGTCTCCTCATCCATAAAATTAAGCGGTTGGGTTAGATGACCTCTAAGGTCTCTTACATCTATAATGCTGTCATAGGATTATGGGTGTCTGTGAAACTGTCCTGACGACGCCAGTCTTCAGTGACCATTTTATCCTGTGGTCTCCCATAGTAGTGTCGGTACCATCCCCTTAGTTCTTACTGTCTGGCATTCATTTTTTACATAGCTGTGCTATCTCCTTAACTAAACAACAAACTCTCTGAAGATGGAGACCGTGCCTTACTCCTTGAAACAAATCCCTAGGATTTAGGCTATTGCTGTATCCCTTGTGAATGCTCAATAAATATTTGTGGAGGATGGTGCAATGTGCATATTTTGAGAGATGCTTAGCAAGAGCCTTAAGTGTATACTCTCACACATACTTCAAAACTTCAACACCTCAAGCGAAAGGGAGGGATCTTGATTTAACCAACTACTTTCTGAACCATTGGCAGTGATTACTGTAATAAATGCTAGTCCAAATCTCCATACTCTCTAAGAACTCCATCACTTGAGATGGGGCAGAGACCACCTAGCTACCCTCTAAGGAGCCACCGGTACTTCACAAAGAAATCAGATGGGTTACTCCATTTTTTTGGGTGGGGCAATGGGGGTTAAGTGACTTGCCCCAGGGTCACCCAGCTAGTAGTAACAAGTGTCTGAATCCAGATTTGAACTCAGGTCCTCCTGAATCCAGGGCCCACGCTTTATCCACTGTGCCACCTAGCTGCCCCCTACTCCAATTGTTTTTGACAATAAAAACCATTTATTTGGGAAAACACAATATTTTAAAGGAGAGAATCTTAGCATTCCTCCACCAGCAAAATAAATGTAGTTCCCTTTTTCTAAAAGGGCACATTGCTTCTCACTCATCTTCCAAATGTTTAAAAAGTTAGGAGGAGGAGGAGGTATAGCCTAGCATGTTGATTGATGCTTCTTCAGTCTTAGCTTCTAAGGTTGAGTGACTTGGCTTACATACTTTCTGCCAGTCACTCCCATCTGGCCAGACCACCTTCCCTTGGGTAGGCTCGTTAGAGTAGGAAAACGTAAGGGGAAGTGTCTACAAGTGTTTTTTCCCTGCTGTTTTTCTTCTTTAACTCTGACAGTCACAACTGAGCAGCAGCCAGCAGCCCCTAGGGATTCTCTCCTCCTGACTTGGCCCTTTTGTTTTTTACCAATACTCTCTTCTACCTGAAATTCATTCTTTCTTTCCCCTTTGCTGTATCTTTCTGTTTGAGAAATGACCTATGCCAGACAAATATTTCAATAATATCAAAGTGAAATTTGTAAATGATCCATTCCTAGGTCCCAAATGTGAGAAATTTAAATAATAACCTCTATCTGGTCCTTTCTCCAGAGACTTAAGGAAGTTTGACAGAAAAACTCATTAATAACTATGATTCCAGAGTGCTGGCAAAACAACAAAATGATTTTGGAATATGAGTGTTCTGGGACACCAATTAGCTACTTTACTAGAGAAATTGGTACTAGAACCTATCATTTCTGACTGATATCCAATGGGACAAGAACAGACCAAAATATCTTATAAAGCAGTCTCTCCAATTGAGAATGACCACTGGTTCTTAAAGACTACTGGTATAGCTTCCAGCCAAGTGTCAAAGCCATGAGCTATATCAGCAATCTTGAAGACTATTGGTTAGACCCACCTGGTTGGGGAGTGGGGGGAAGGGGGTGGAGAAAGGCCTGCTTTATAAGACCTTCATGGGATAGAAGTCAGGCATCGAGTCCCTAATCTTAATTATCTATCATTTAGTATTAGTTTGGATGAACACATCTGATTAGCTGGCCAATCACCACCAAAACCCAAAGGAAATTAGCAGCTGAAGTCCTCTTTATCCTTCAAAGCCCATCTCACATGCTACCCCTTCCACATAGCATTCTCTGTTTTTACCCGAGTGCATGGAGCTCATTCTCCTCCACTGTGACCTCATCTGGCACTGGGTAATGCCAAACTTTTGGGATTTCATAGTGTTTAGAAATGGAAGGGATATTAGGGAACTTCTAGTCTGACCTGCCATTTTTATCAAAGAAAAGCTAACTTGCTCAAAGCCATATAGGCAACAAAACTGGGATTAAAGTCTAAGAGCCCTGAGCCTAAATCCAGCACTAAATCTAGCACTCTACACTGTCTACTCATGTACATTTTTACACTTAATAGTATTTTATTTTTTCCAGTTACATGTAAAGATAGTTTTCGACATCCATTTTTGTAAGATTTCGAGTTCCAAATTTTCCTCCCTCCCTTCCTTTACCCTTCATCAAGACAGCAAGCAATCTGACATATCTTATATAGTCATGTACATGTCTTTTAAAAGAGCTAAGCATATTTATGGACATCCTTTATTTTTACATCACCTTTATTTTCTAACATATCCCTCCCCTTTTAGAGACTCAGAGAGCCATTCCTTTTAATACACATAAAGAGAACAAAAATTTCATTTAAACTAACCAATATATTAAATGTGACAGTATATACTTTTTTTTTTGGAGTAGGACAATGAGGGTTAAGTGACTTGCCCAGGGTCACACAGCTAGTAAGTGTCAAGTGTCTGAGGTCAGATTTGAACTCAGGTCCTCCTGAATCCAGGACTGTGCCACCTAGCTGCCCCTGACAGTTTATACTTTGATCTACCTTCATGTTCACTCACCTTTGCCAAGAAGTGGGGAGGTGGGGAAGGGAGTATCTTCTTATATCTCCTCTTTGAGGCCAAATTTGGTCATTACCAGTCAATTTACATGGTTGCACCGATAATTTCCTGGTTCAAGATACTCTATAGCAGTTCATATTTTACATGTATTTTATATTCACCCTGTTATTCAGTTGTATTCAACTCTTTATCACCCCATTTGGGGTTTTCTTGGCAAAGATAGTAGAGTGATTTGCCATTTCCTTTTCCAGCTCATTTTACAGATGAGAAAACTGAGGCAAACAGGGTTAAGTGAACTGCCCAGGGTCACACAACTAGCAAATGTCTGAGGCAGGATTGATACTTAAGTCCTCCTGCGTCCAGGCTCAGCACTCCACCTACTGTGCCACCTGGCTGCCCCATATTCAGCTTATTGGCTGGCAAAGCCAAGGACTGTGTATTACTTTGGTGTTCCCCTCAGCCCCTACCACAGTGCTTAACACATGGTAAGTGCTCAACAAATGCTTTTTGGAATGAAATTGTTAGAATTTCCTCCTTAATTAGTCATCTTGCTGTTTTACGTGTGAGCACCATTCTTCTCTCTCCTCCCTTCCCCCTACCCCTTCATAGACTAGAAGATTCTGAAGAAATCAAAAGCAGATCTCGATCAGAAAAAGGTATGAAATCCCCACTCTTCCACAGGACTAAGTGAGAGAGAAGGATCAGGTAGAAAAAAACCTAGAATCAGAAAATATTTTTAGTACCTGACCTTTATTTTTGGAATATCCAGTTCTTAGTAGAGTGCCTCACACATGGTACATGCTTTCATTATTAATGTTTGTTGAATGTGTTAATATATCTCACTAATTTTAATAAGCTGCTAATCATGAAATTATTTTAATTCTAGTCTTGTCAGCATAGCCTTACTTCTTCCTAATTCATTAGGGTGAATCTACTGCCTATCTACTTATTTTTGATAAACTCTTGACCCTGGCTCTTTCCTATTTCTTTCTGAAAGTCATGTTAAAATATTAATTTCATAATTTCAATAAAATAGACTTTAGGGAATGTGTGTATCCCTTGACAGGTTGCAGGAGCCATGACACTGTTTTGTACTAAGAAAGCCATCATGCATCATTACCCAATAAAACAAACATTTCTATGTCTTCCTCCTCAATTAATAAACAACATGACTTTTCTGTTACTAGAAAGTAAAGAATGTGAACAGGCTGGGAAACTTTGATTTCATGCTTCCTTAGTAGTGCAGAGCAACTATCATGCATAGGATACCAATTTTTATTAATTATTGAGCCTATTAAACAAAAATAACATTTGACTTTTTCAAGTGATCCCAGAGGGTACCAACAGGTTATAAAACAATCATTTCTATGTATGCCATGTAAATGTCTACATGTGGGGGAGAAGAATCTGTACATAAATTGATGGCAGCAGCAGCTCTCGAGGGATGTCAAACTTGTGGCTTATTTGAAGCATAACTATGCTCACTGAATTCCATTCCTATGGAACAGTCTCTCCCTTTGGGGCCAAGGAATGACTAAGATGCTTCATAAGTTCCAACCCTAGAAGGTGAACAACTCATGCCTCAACAGATAATAAGTAACGTAAAAGCTATGTTCTATTCCAGCTCTTCACCTGAGATGGCAATGACTGACATTCCTACTGCTCCTATCTGATGCAAATAATCAGTCACATAAAACAATCCTCAAAAGCCCCACAGTCAAAGTCTTTAGCACAAATGCCCACTATATGCTGGGCACTTGGGCTACCAAGGTGAAAAATGACAGCCCCTGTTCTCATGAAACTTGCAACTTAGTGGAGAAGAGGGACACACGATCCACCCAAACCTTTATGATACAAAGTACAATGTGACAGATGCAGTCAGAATGAGTACTAAAAGTACATTTTGGAAGAGAAAGCTCAAAGATAGCTTCGTGGAAGTGGGGGGCACCTGAGCTGGGCCCCAAAGGAAAAGATTTTCAATATCTGGAGATCAGGAGGCAACACATTCCAGGCACAAGGATGGCTTGAAAAAATTATGGAAATGGTATGTGGGGGTTGGGCAGAGGGGATGTACTAACAACAACAGGGAATAGTCAGTAGCCGAATATGGAGTACATGAAGGAAATTCCAGTAAAATAAAGCTGGGAAAGTAGGGTGGAGTCAGATTTCAGATGGACATGAATACTAGGTTAAGTAGTTATATCTTATGGCTGATGGGAATCACTGAAAGCTTATGAAGTGTGTGTGTGTGTGTGTGTGTGTGTGTGTGTGTGTGTGTGTGTGTAATAGAGAGAGAGAGACAGACAGAGACAGAGAAAGACGGAGAGACAGACAGAGAGACGGACAGAGAGAGAGACAAACACACACACACACACACACACACACACACACACACAGAATGTTCAGACATTGCTTTAGAAAGTTAATCAAACAGGGGTGTGAAGGAAAGCATTAAAAAGGGAAGCCAATGGAAACAAGGAAACAAAAGGACACTGTAGATGGATAATGTCTAGGACTTGGCAGTTGATTGAATATGGGAAATGATAAGGAGAAGAAAAGGTCAATGACTAGATTTCCAGTCTGGGTGATGAAGGGCAAAAGAAACAAGGAATTGAGAGAGGGGAAGGTTTTCAGGGAGGAATGTATGTTGTTTTAAATATACTGAATGTGAGGAATAAGTGGTATAAATTATTTGATAGGTATAGTAGAGCAGTTGGAGAAGCAGGACTGTGTTTTCAGGGGACTTTCAGAGTTCAGAGCTGGATTTCTGGGGTCCTTTGAGCATATGATCTAAGAAATTAGTCATCTGTATAGGTGATAATTGAAGGCATGGGACAGGATGAATAGGGCCAATTGAGGAGGGCATCTTGGTGGACAGCCACACTTGGGGAAGAGGAGGATGAATAAGGAGATTGGGAATAAGTGGTCCCACAGATAGGTGGAGAACCAGAGGAGAGAAATGTCACAAAAGTCAAGGAAGGAGAGAGTAATTAGTGTCAAATTCTCAGAAACATCAAAGGAAGATGGTGCATTTGAAAAGCCATTGGACTTGATAATTCAGAAGTCACCTCTGACTTCTGAAAGAGCAGGTTTTTTGCTAAGTAGTGGGGAAAAATCATATGTCATGGCATTGAATGAGGAGGTGGTGGGAAAGTGAAGAGAGTGAGGGCAGGCTATTCTTTCTAACAATTTAGCAAATAAGTGGATGAGACAGAATTCAGTGGAATAATGGCTGTAAAATAGTTCACCAACCACATATATGTATATGTATGCATGTATATGGGAGCTATTATTATTGTCACAGAGAAGAATATCTTGAAGTTAAGGGATTTTTTTTTCTTTTTGGTTTTGTTGAGGATAAGGAGAACTGACCATGTTAATATGGATAAGGGAAGGAATCAGAAGTATGGACTGAAGATGAGAGAGGAAGAGAAGGAATGATGAAGAGAGCAGAGTCCAAGAAACTAGGAAGGAGGTGAAATCAAGGCATAAGTAAAAGGGTTAGTGTTTGCAAGGGGGCCTCAGTGAGACTGGAATGATGAAAGAGACAGAGGCCAAAGGATGAGAGAGGAGAAAGCTTCATCTTCTTGGCAAGCCAGAAGGTAAGGTGATCAACTTTGCTACATCGGGCCTTGTTCTAGCCTAGGAAGTTCATGAAAAACCCAGGGATTCTTTAGGCTGCAAAGATCTGTGTACTCACAAAGTGACATTTCAGAGAAACACAGGAACATACAATGTCCCCAGACAGAAGAATCTCAAAAAGCCCATGACAGAGAGCTAGGGCAGTTGGCCAAGTGTTTTAAGAGGAAACTATCACAGCTTAGGGAAGGGGAAAATGAGTAAGCATTTATATGGTGCCTACTATGTGCCAGACACAGCTAATAAGTATATGAGGCTAAATTTGAACTCAGGTCTTCCTGACTCTAGGGACAGTGTCCTATCCGCTGTGCCACCAGCTGCCATAGTAATAGGTTGCACTTATGTGGTGCTGATTATGCGCCTGGTGCTTTAAAAATATTCTATCATTTGTTCTTACAACAACCCAGGGAGGTAGGTGCTATTATTGCTCATTTTACAGATGGGGAAACTGAAGCAAACAAAGGTTAATCAACTTCCTCAAGGTCACATAGCCACTAACCTTAGCTTCTGTAAATCAATTCAACCAAAAGAAAAAGGGCATCCATCTATCTGCCCAGCTACCCATTTACCCATCCATGCATGCATCCATCTATCCATCCCCTATATATGTGTCTGTCTATATATCTGGCAGAGGTAGGAGACACAGCAGACAAAAGAGAAGAAAAGTTCATATTAAAGGTGTTGGAGAATGAGAAGGAGCCCAAGGACTACATATGAATGTCAAAGATAAAGGAAAGGAGAAAAGGAAGCTCAGGAAATATTCTGATGGGCAGGACTCTCTCCAATTTCTCCAATTTGACTCCTCAGGGTTCTCTCCTACCACCTGACAGAGGAGGTATCCTCTCAGTTCCTTTGATCCATATGCTTCCCTTGTAAACTACTGCTTGTCACCTTGCTTTGTACATTGTCCATTTTGTCTGGAATCATTTGTTCTCTAAGGATAACCCAATGGCTTTTGAAAAAAAAAGTAGGTATAACTCATTTTCCCTATTTGCACTTTTGTTCCCATTGCAACCATAACTCAGACGCAATACACTTATCTACATTTAGGCGTGAAAGTTAACACCTTATACAGTAATATGAAATACTGCACATGTGCAACAAGGTTAATTTACAGTTGTCATGGGATCCATAACTTTGCAATTTCCTGGCTTTGGTCTGGGTAGTATTTCAGACTCAACATTTCATTAGCATCGTTTTTTTTTCATTGACTATCTGAACTTTTGATTAGTTTTCCCCAGTGTATTAGTTTGCATATTTCTAGGCTGAATATCACATTGTAAAAGTCCATCTACTTCCCCTCATTTCTCTTGGTTCATCTATAGTTTTTATATCCACCCTCCTGGGTCTGTAACCTTCTTTTTGGTCTATAAATTAAAGCCCATTTAACTTCCTCTTCCAGGTCACTGTTGAAAATACAAGTAAAACAGAACCAAATTCTTTCATTGTACCCTAATAGATTTCTGTTGGATGTGTTTCCCTTTCCAAGATATTTCAATATACCCTTTCAATATAGTTTCTTCTCTAATTTTCAGTCCTTCTCAATGTAGTCCAACATGAACACGCTTGATTAAGCTTTCTCTAGTCTGGCCGCTGACCACATGTTCAGATTCCTGGCATTTCCTGAATCTACTTGTCTTGAAATAAGGTTAAATGTGTAAACAAAGATTGATGTAATAATTTCTCAATAAAACCATCCTGTTTTCTTCCATTCAATGGAACTGTCTTTAGAGGCATTTCTCTATGTGTGCATTTTCAGATATTTGTCAATTTCTCTTCTCATATTTTCTCTATTATTTTATCTAAAGTTACTTAGAGGTTATATAAAGATTAGATCATCTCTACATCATCTTACAAAAACCAGAATCATAAAGTTTTTCTTAGTTTTCATCATCTATGGCCTCTTTTCAGTTTTTGACACTATAAAACAATACCCCTATTTCCTTCTTGGATATTTTTTCTCTTAGCTTCTGTGATACGGATCACTTTTGCTTCTACTCATACCTGCCAGACTGCTCCGTTTCAGTCATCTTTAATTCAAGCCCATGAATATTCCCCCAAGGCTCTATCCTGGGTCCCCTGCTCTTTCCTCTCTGTAGATTCTCTTGGTCCCTTCTGCTCCCAAGGGTGAAATGATCATTTCTTTGCAAATGACTCCCAAATCTATATATCCAATAGTAATATCTTTCCCAAACTCTGTCCTACATAAAAATGCATGCTAGATATCCCCATTAGCATTAGTCCAAAACAGAACTCATTATCTTATCCACTAATACTTAAGACTTTTCCAAATTTCCCTATTTTTGTTGAGGACACCCCTACCCTTCCAACCATTCAAGTTAACAACTCAGAAGACATCCATGACTATTCCCTTTCCTCCATCCCCCATATCCAAATAGTTGTCATGTCTTCACATGGGATCATAGATTTAGAGACAGAAGCCATTTTAGAGGCCATATAGTTAAATCCTTTCATTTTACAAATGGGGAAAATGAGGCCCAGAAAGTTGAATCGACTTGCCCAAAGTCATACAAAAACTGAATAGCCAACCTAGAACTTGAACTCAGACTCCAAATTCTGTACTCTTCCCACTGTGTATCATGCTGCCTTAATTTTACCTCAATAACATCTTTTTGCATCTCTTTTCTACAAAAGTGGCCACTATCCTGGATCTGTAGAACTTCTCTGAATAGACTCGGAGCACCTTTCATGAAGACAACTCTGAGAGTCTCTTAGCTCATCTCTCTGCTTCCAATCTCTCCCCTCCATCTTCCACACAGCTATCAAAATAATCGTTCTATGGAACATATTTGATCCTGAGATTCTCTGGATCCCAAACTTTCAATGATTCTCTACTGCCTCTAGGATTAAATATAAATGTTTCCACCTGTTATTTAAGGTCCTCACTAATCTGGCTCCTTACTTTTTCAGCCTGATATCATTACATTAAATTTAATAATTGTTCAGAAAGGGGCTATTATTGTGTTTTTTCAGACACTATACTTGGTGGTGGAGATACAAAGACAAAGAATGAAATAGCTCTTGGTCTCCAAAGGGTTGACACTCTGCTGGACACAGGTTGGGTCTTACCACCCATCCCTCAAGCTGCTCTGCTCTCCTTCAGGAATTCCTCCTTTTTGCCAGACTAGATGACTAGTTGTTTCCTGAAACTATTCCATCTCCTGCTTCCATGATTTCACAAAACCACCCCCAATTGGTATGGAAAAAATCCTTCCATATTTGTCTCTCAGAATTCTTGACTTCCTTCAGGGCTCATCTTAGATACCACTTCTCCTGTGATACCTTTGCTGATACCCAGTTAAAGCTCTTTCTTTAAAAGCTTACTATGCATTACATTAATTTTTGGAAATGTTGTATTCCCCAGTAGAACATAAGCTCCATGGTTGAAAAAAAAATTGGTGAATTGAATTTCTACATTATATTCTTGGCTGTTTTTTTGTGTGGTTTTTTTTTTAAAACCTCAATGAGTAATTGAGTTAATCCTTTCTTTATCAATCCTTCTAATACTGAGGTGGGGGGGGCAGCTAGGTGGTACAGTGGATAAAGCACTGGCCCTGGATTCAGGAGGACCTGAGTTCAAATCTGGCCTCAGACATTTGACACTTACTAGCTGTGTGACCCTGGGCAAGTCACTTAACCCTCATTGACCTGCAAAAAACCCCCAAACCCCAAACCAAAACCAAATAAAATTGAGGTAGTAGAGATAAAGTACAGGACTCAAAGTTAGGAAGACCTGGGTTCAAATTCTGTGTCATATAAGTCATGAGACACTTCACCTCTCTTTACCTCAGATTCCTCATTTTTTTTTTTGTCAGGGCAACAAGGGTTAAGCGACTTACCCAAGGTCACATTTTAGTCTCTTATTATTTTGCTATGAAATCCTTCATAGACTAAAATATATCAACAATAGAACAAATGGGGGGAGGTGGCAGGGAGAAACCATTTGAGAAATATGTTTTCTGAATTATTTTTCTGTTTAGAATGATCACATTATATCTAAATCACTGTTCTTTGTGATTTTCTTGTATGACTATTACTGGCAAGGAATATAATATACACATTTTCCTTTTCTTCTCATGATTCTTGAAATATTCTCAAGTTTTAAGACAGAAAAACATTTGTTCCAAGTTGCAGAACAATAAATTAAGAGGCAATACTTCTATTGGGAGGTATGAAACCAAACCTGATGAGTTTTGTTCTCCAGCACCTGAGGACAAACCTAGAACAATATCGTTTACTTTCCACTGAGTGCACAGTTAGTCCTCATGGACCTGGGAGGCTTTGTGGGACTCGCCTGACCCAAAGGCAAAGCATGAAACCTCTCCTGGCAATTCCAGACTGCTCTGCTGTCAACTAACCTGGAGCTTGCTGGATTTCATACCTCTACATCTTATGCTGTCTTGACTCCACCTACCTGAGGGGAAGTCTATATGATCAATGGGGCAGCTGTGTAGAGACGGCCAAGGGAAAACAGCAATGGCTAGGAAGGTATCCCCCTGCTTCATGTGGGGAATAAAAAGGAGGGGGAAATCAGGCTTGTGTTGAAGGGGCTTTCCCAGGTGGGCCATCAACTTTCTAGCAAACATTCAGACATACTACAGAACTTTCCCTTCCCAATGGCTCACCAGTATACTGGAACAGGCAGAAAGACTATCCTTTGAAGTCTGGGTGCCATGATGTCTCTAATGAATGAACATTTTTAGACCTTGGGCTAAACCAAACTTTGTGGGAACACGATACCTTCCTGTTCCATTCAGTTTTCCTTTAACATGATGATTTACTGTTTTTCTTTTAATTAAAGGCCACCAGGAAAACATTTGTTTTGGGTCCAGAGATGCAGTCCCACTGAGGCTTATTTCATAGAACTGCTCACAGTGAAGGTTCAGGAGGCCCCGTCTGCATCTCCACAATGAATTACTTCCGCAGACACACAGGCCTAAAGCCTCCTTGAATCCTTCCCCATAATCCCCAACATCTGTTCTATGTCCAATCCAGGCCAACTGTGGGAATCAGCAAGTATCTGCTGTCAGCGTTAGCACAGATGAGTAAACACATGAGTGCCCGTGTCAGCTTGCCATGTGATTTCAGCTGAAAATGCCGGACATAAAGTGGGGTTCTCATTTAAACCATTTGCAACATAAAGGAAACACCTGTTTAGGACCCATCCAAAATAAATGTGCTCCAAGCCTTTTAAATGGGTCTGGATTGACAGTGGTGGTTCAATTTATGGCACTCTCTTTTTTATGTGCAGTTTGGTCCATGCATATAATGTACCCCAAATTCCTTTCCTATTAATAGTCTATGTGAATGAGCTCTTTTCCAATATTTCATTTGAGGTCATTGGATTTAAAGTTGACTTGAATCTTTGTCTTTTTTGGAGATGATCTGCAAATGTTCATAAAATACTCATTTTCACCCCTAATTAAATCCCTAAATTTCCCCATTAATGAAAAGGAAACTCTTTTGGGATCCCTTATAATATTTATTCTGAAGAAGGGGAATAACACTTGAATTATAGACCAATAGTGTGATATCAGGTTTTAACCACAACCTTTTTCTTTTGGGTCCAAATTTGTAATTTCTTTAGTATAGGGAATTCCTTGGTGAGAAAATGCCCTTAACCAATGCAGCTACAGGATTAGAGTTGCTTGGGAAAGTGAAAGATTAAGTGACTTCCCCAAAGTCACACAGCCAGCATGTTCCTCCCAGGGGGTACTTGAACACAGGGAGTCCAGAGTTAGAGGAAAAGACTCTGTTACACTATGCTGCTTCTCTAACCATTAAGTACCTCATATATTTAAGGAAACATGATGCAACCTGGTGCCTATCTGAATCCATGTAATAGTAATAACAACCACCTCATATTTATATAGCAATTTAAAATTTACAAAATGCTCCTTTTTGCACCAACCCTGTGAGATATGGAGCTTGTAAAACTTGGCATTATTCTGTTAGTAGGTTGGCATTCCTAATTCTTCCCTAACATGCACATTAAATAATCTGAACAAAGGAAGAGGGTAACTGAGATGATTTTCAGATCTAATATTAACTAGAGGGAGTAAAGATGAATACCTTAAAAATCTTAACCAAAAAAGACCAGTGAGAGTTTTAATACTACACTGGTAATCAAAGTCACAGTTTTGGTACCCAGCTGGTAATTTGCATATACTCTTGCAAAATGTTATCAAAAGTGTAATAGGAAAATATCTTCATATTTTGTACTTGTCTCCAAAATGGGGTCATGGAGAGTCAGACACAACTAAATCAACTGAACAACAACAAAACTTTTGTCCTCTAAGGACGAAAGGGCTGCCCCTGCACTACCTGTTCTGAACAGGAGCTACCACTAAGCCTTTTGAAACTTTGAGTCCCGTGAGTACAGCACTCTTCATGCAGTAGGTGCTTAATAAGTGTTTGCTGAATGAAGGGAAATGTTTGAAGGTAGAGAGATGAATAAGAAGCAGGTCATTCTTTATTGCCTTTGCAATGAAAAAAAAAAAGATGCATATTTCAGGAAGTGGAATTTGGTTTTCCTGACCGCTCAGGAGAACAAGGCGGCTAGCGCTCTCCATATACTATGATGTAATATGAGGAATTTTTCAAAGCTTTTAAATTTACTTAATAGGTCTGCTGACTAAAATAAATCTAATTTCAATAAGAGATTAATGTTAAAGAATAATAGTTATAGAACTTAAGAGTTTAAAGGGACCCTATAAGACTAAGTAGCAGACCTCTTACTCATCTCTTCTATGTCACTGATAAATATTTCCAAGAACAGGGACCTCCTAAGCAACATCATTCCACTGTCGGACAGACCTGATTTTTTGAGAATTCCTCTTTATATTAAGCTGAAATATGCCTTTCTATAATGCCTACATACTGGTCCTTATTTTACCCTCGTCGGCCAGACAGAATATTTAATATCTTTCCTAAATGACAGTCCTTTGAATATTTGAAGATAATTATAGATCCCTTAAATCTTTTCTTCTCCAGGTTAAATACCTGCAGTTTCTTCAATCATTCCTCATATGACATAGTTTTGAGACAGCTTAGCCTACTTGTTGTCTTTCTCTGAATATGTTCCAGTTTGTCAATATATTTCTTAAAATGTGGCCTCCAGATACAAACATGATACCCTTGGTGTGATCTGACCAACACAGCATACAGTGGATCTGTTTTGTCTAATACTATGATTGTAACTCCTGTTTTGTTTTAAAAAATTTCTTCTGTGCAGTAAATTTTGCTTGAGACTCACCTTGATTATATATTTGTCCTTATATTTTAGACATGTTTTTATATAACAAATTGGTGGGCAGTATTTTCTTATTCATTCTATTTCATTTTATTGGATTCTCTAAAAGATCCCCATTTAAGGTTATGATCACCAGATTTGTGTTTTCTTTATTTCCTTTTTGATTTTTATTCCTTTCCAGTTTTAGGCCAGGACTTTGTCCTTGTCATTAGCTTTGTTTATACCATTCTATTACTGTTCTACTCCATCCTTTTTATTTTTTATTTTTTGCAGGGCAATGAGGGTTAAGTGACTTGCCCAGGGTCACACAGCTAGTAAGTGTCAAGTGTCTGAGGCTGGATTTGAACTCAGGTCCTCCTGAATCCAGGGCCGGTGTTTAATCCACTGTGCCACCTAGCTGCCCCCTCCACTCCATACTTTTACAGGTATCCATCTCCTCATTTACCTGACATCCCAGGTTTCTTGAATGTATTTAAAAATCTTAATTTCTGTATTTATTTCCCCTTCCCTCTTTTGACTCTTCCCTTGCCAGGTAAGTATACAGCACATAGTTCAAAATCATACTTCTTTGTCCCCAACAACATTCTTTTGTTTTATCATCTTCCAAAGAATTTTCATTTGCTTTTCCCCCTTATTTCCATCCTTTCCTAGGCTATTTTGACTTCTTCCATTTATAGGCTATACACCCTCATTTACTTCCTCTTTATGCTCTCTTCATCCTCAGCGAGAGGTAGATTCTGCAATATCAAATCTGAGCTGCCTCCTCTATCCCATTTCTATGTTACTGTATTTGTAGGCATCACCTCAATCCTCTCTCTCCCTTGAGCATTTATTTAAGTATTTATTTAACTTCTCTTATTTCATTTGAGGGCTTTAAGTTTTTAGAGCCTTAAGCCATGAATTCGCGTATTTAAAGCCACATATATTCCATTATCTCTTTGGAAATTGTTTAAAGTCTACATGTATGGCTACAGTCAGCATTCCTTTTATTGGAATTCTGAATCCATGCTAATTTTCTCTCAAGGTTGTTATTTCAAATTCACTAACCAACTGTTCCTTATTGGTCAAAGTAGAGATTACCCTCCTCATTCTCACTATCTTATTACAGATGGAATTATTATCAAGGCAAGTTTATCAGATTCTCTACTTTTAGTAGAATGAAACATGTAGAAGCTGCTAGATATCTGAGTCCCCCATACAGATTACTTTTGTATCAGTTTTACATTAGGAGAATATTATTCATATTCTCCATTTGGCCAGGTGGTCTGTATTACAGCCTTATGGTGACATGATTTTTGCTTTTCTCGTCTTTTTTCTACCTGGTTGAAATGTTTTCTACCCCATATGAGCATTCTCATGCTCACAGGCCCCAATGCATAAGCACATCTTTTTAATATAGTGCCATACTTTTACTCCTACCAGATCCATTCTTATGTACAGAGTAGTCTTCCATTGCTCTGCTCCCATCATAAATCCATCTACCATGTCTTTGTGATACCTGTGAGACTACATTCTTCCTGTGTCAACATTTAAAATTTACTCATGTATTGCCTAATCTTTCTGTGTTGGTATAATCTATTTTTCTCCTGTGTATTATTATTATTATTGTTCACCTCCTCCATTGTGTTCTCTCTCTCTCTCTTTCTCTCTCCAGGAATATCCCATATCCTCCACAATAAAAATTTTACAGTTTTAGACAGGCATCTATTCACTCTTCTTCTCAAAGATCAGTAATCTCATTGGTGTGAACGGCCACTCCCAACAATGACGCACCATTCATATTCTCCATTTGGCCAGATGGCCTGCATTATAGTCTTATAATGATATCATTTATGCTTCTCTCTCACTTTACTAGCAGCTTGGAATACTTTCTATTCCATACTTCTAAAGCTCACAAGTTATCATGCATGTATATATCGTTTTAGTAGACTACAACTCTTCTACTCCTATTAGATCATAAGCAAAGAAGTACCAAAGCGTCTCTTTGAAAAAGGCTCCCACACCAGCTGCCTCTTCATTTCTCACCAGCTTGTACTCCTTGGACAGGATTCCATCATGTGCCTTTGCTGGTTACCTTTATTATCTTGCCCCCTCCACTCCTCTTTTTAGATTCCTTTTTTGTGTTGTCTTCACTCATTAAACTGTAAGCTCCTTGAAGGCAGGACTGTCTTTTTTCATATTTGTATTTTCAATGTGTAGTACAGTGCCTGGTACATACAAGGCATTTAATACATGTTTATTGAAATTTATTTAGTGTTTATTAAGGGGAAATTTATTTATTTATATAGTGTTCATTAAGAGAGCATTTATTGACACTCCCTATGTTTCCCCCAAGAACTTAGTAGATGATCTTTGAAAATTTCTGTGGCCATTTTTTTATCACCTGGTAATGAGCCTCCCTGAACTTATCTAGGCTGGTCCTCAGACAACAGACATATACAGTACATCTCCATGCCCATTTATCCCCCTCCTCCTCAAATTCCAATTTAAAGAGCTCTTGATAAGGTTGGTAACTCTTCTAGCAAACACATTCTTCTTCTTATTTTTTTTTCTTTTTTTCTTTTTGCGGGGCAATGGGGGTTAAGTGACTTGCCCAGGGTCACACAGTTAGTAAGTGTCAAGTGTCTGAGGCTGGATTTGAACTCAGGTACTCCTGAATCCAGGGCCGGTGCTTTATCCACTGCACCACCTAGCCGCCCCATTCTTCTTATTCTTAAGCACTTTTTATGATAATGCTGAAATAATTTACTAAAATTGAAAAGGCATAACATTTGTATACTTTAAGCCATTTTAGCAGTCCCCATGAAACCAAAAAGACATATTTTTGTTAAAGCTAAAAGTAACAAATGTTTTCGCCTCTCAATTAACAGTATAAAAAGTGTCTATGGTGTTTAACTCTCAAATCTGAATTAACACTATCGTTATTTTTCTAGCCTCATTTAGAGATATGATCTAGTTTTATGGGTTGGACAACGTTTTCCATAGTGTTCCATATCTCCTCCTTCCCACTTTCTTTCCTTTTCCAGCTGGAAAGACCCTTCCCTACTTAGCTTACCAAGACTACTCTTTAAAGATTTAAGGACCAATTTTGCTGTGAACTAATTTACCTGAATGGAAATTTTAGATTTAACACCTTTGGAAACCTCCTGTTGTCCTTGACCTGCTTGGACGTTTCTATCTTGGCTGAATTGTCTGACTCAATAGGCTGGTTCTTCTCCTTAGGTGGAGCTTGGTTTCTCTGATAATTGCTTTACATCAGCACCTAAAAACAATTCTTCCCCTCAAGCTCCTGTGGGCAGGCATCAGAAGATCTGGGCTGCTGGGATCACTAATCTCTTCTAATGTGTCTCTGTGTAAATGTCCCTAGGAGACTCAACTTCCCTTCTTGTTTATAGCCCTGCTCATGATTGTACTTCCAGGAGATTCCCTTCGGACTTCTCTATCTTCCAGGTCATTTGCAGAGCTAAGATGTCAGAGAGGCTCTGTGGCCAGTGGATGATCATAGCTCAGAGAACCATCTTGACCCACTTCCCAAATTTTTCATATCTCACTCTCCAATGCTCTCTCCTCTCCTTTCTAGCCTCATATTATTGGGAATGATCCTTTCTAGAATGCAGGACCACAAGGTTAACATTATTTCAACATATAGTAATAACAGATAATTTCCATCACCAGTAAGAAAGAGGTCATTTTCCCACACCCTTAAATACTGCAATTTCTTTTGCAAGAAGTAAAATGAAATAAATGCCAAACAGAGTAGCTACAGAGACATCGGCCAGTTCTTTGGAGATTTGCTTTTGAATGTATGTGTAAAAAAGAGACAGCGCCAGAGAAAATACAGACCATCCAAGTCACCCCTTCTCCCCGCCAAAATAAAATGAATACTCTAGTCCTATTGTCCCTTCCCTTGAGTTCCAGCTCCTAAAGAATGGTCTTATTTTAGCTAAGTGCTGGGTGCAACTTTGGTATTTACTCCCTTTGTGACCATGGGCATATCTTAACTTCTCTGAGCCTCAGTTTCTTTTTTTTTCCTTTCTTTTTTTTTTTTAGTGAGGCGATTGGGGTTAAGTGACTTGCCCAGGGTCACACAGCTAGTAAGTGTTAAGTGTCTGAGGTCGGATCGGAACTCAGGTACTCCTGACTCTAGGGCCGGTGCTCTATCTACTGCGCCACCTAGCTGCCCCCTGAGCCTCAGTTTCTTAATCTACAAAATGGGGATAGTAAAATTTCCAATACTGATTACACAGGGTTGTCATGGGGAAAAGTACTTTGTGAACTTTAGAGAACCCTATCAATGTGATAATCCCAATAGCTATATTCTATGATAGGCCTTTGATAGTCAAGGAATATTCTGCCATCAACTGGACTGAGAGATATAGGTTCCATTATTTGGACCTACTCTGGTTTACATCAGCAGTTCTATAACTAAGGCAGAATTGGCTCAACCTTTAGAAGGTGACTTCAGAAGGTGGGGGCTATGTGCCAAGCCACTGTTCCCGACAGCTGGCTCTTTGTTGAATACCCACTTATTTATTAAACTAAAGGACAACTATAAAAAGGGTTTTCCCCTTTTGGGAATCCTCATATGTTACTTCACAGGCACTCTTTAGGGAACAGCCAGATGGGCAGAGAGGGATGAGAGGCATGCTTTTGCCCTGAGCAGTCGAAACACCCAGAACAAATCCTACAACCAACATACATAATGGAACCATTCTGTTTATTCAGGTTTTAGGAGCATCAAAACAGCTCCTCCAAATGCTTGCTTTGGCTTGCTTAGAGTTTTAATTGGGCTCCCTAGGGCTCCCTAGCATTTTAAACCTGAGGGAAAAAATCAGCAGGCTTTGATACCACTGACTGCAAGCTACTGTTAGTATGTTTGGAGTCTCCAACTGCAAGGACCACTACTGATTCTTAGATCTAACCTAAAGGATGTTTTGTTTTGTTTTGGAAGGGAAACGATTGGTGACATATTGAGGAAAATAGTTTCTTTTTATTGAGGGATGCTGTGTTAAACGTTGTCCAGGGTGGTCTTCAGACAAAAGGTTCCCTAGAGCTTCAAAATTATGAGATCTTCCATAGCCAAGACCCAAAGGAATGAAGTAGAAGTAGGTAGGTGGCTAGGGAATCTTCTCATTGTAGCGAGGCAGTTAATCTATTCAGTTTTGAATCTAGAACTGATTTTCTTGATTGGTGAGCTCACAACTAGACTAATCTATTATATATCTGAGTGGCTCCAGAATACCAGACCAGACAAGGATCCAGAGATTCACATTCCATCCAACTATCTACCTTGCCATCTGCTCTGATGCCCATGCCATTGCCCCACCCAACCCTTTTCTTTCCATCCTTCTCTCTTTAATTTATCTTTACTACCATCCCTGGAAGGGAAACCAGAATGTGGCTGACTATCATTGGGGTGTCTCTGAACAGAGAGTGGATGATTATTTTGGAGAGATATTCTAAATTTCTTGATCCTTAGACCTCTACTGTTGTGTACTCTCTCAGCCCATGAACTCACCACCTACTTTAGAGAGATGACGGACAACATGAGCCTTCTCATCTTTTTTCCTTTACATCTTGAAATTCCTCTAAGGTTTCACTTCTCCTTTTCTTCTTTGCTCCAACCTGAGAGGCTGAGACGCCTCCTCTCTCTCTGCCAAAGTTAAGCCCTCTTCCTATACACTTGATACCATCCTGTTTCCTTGCTGAGCTTTCCCTAATCATTCTTCCTTTCTTATTTTCAATCCTTCTCTACCTATTGGTGCTTTATCTACAGCTTCCAAATGGGCTCAGGTCTTCCTTATCCTTAAAACACATGTACTCATGTATCTTTCCTTGAATCTGGTATCTGCTGAGGTTCTATTAGCTCCATCTCCTCCCTTTAACACTCCTAGGACAAGTAGTCTACATTCAGTGCCTTCACTTTGCCCCCCTTTCACACCTCAACTCCTTATAATCTAGGTGGTAGAGTAGATAGAGCATTGGCCCTGGAGTCAGGAGAACCTGAGTTCAAATCTCACCTCAGATACTTATTAGCTGTGTGACAAGTCACTTAACCCCAACTGCCTTAAACATGTGGGGCCATCTCCAGTCATCCTGATGTATGTCTTGCCACTGGACATAGATAGATGGCTCTGGAGAAGAGAGTGAGGTTGGTGCACAGCCCTCTCTCACTTAAATCCAATTTAGTGCAAGTTATGACATCACTCTGATGTCATGGTCCTTTTTTGAGAATGAAGGACAAACAACAATCAGCAATCTGTCTGACAAACTCACCACTCTACTTAAACTGTTCAAAAGCCAGTGATTGTTAAATCACCTAATTGGTAAATCTGACTGCTCTTTTGAATTTCTCATCTTCCTTGACTTTTCTGGAATATCCAGCAATTTCCCACTCTCTTTTCCTTACTATCCCAGAATCACAAAATCTAAGAGTTGGAAGGGGCTTCCAAACTTATCAAGCCCACCCTATAACTGATCAAAAAGTCTCTTCTAGAAAATATCTCTTTATACCCTTTCAGGCTTGTTTCCACTTGGAATTCAAATGAGAGGGAACTCACTAACCTCCAAGATAGATCATTTTACTTTCAATAGCATGAATTTTTAGGAAGCTTTTCCTTATATTAAACCCATTCTACAACTCTCTACAGCTTCTACCTATAATTTTTAATTTTGCTTTGCTCCCTTCTAATCACATCTGTGTCACTCTTCTCTCCTAAATCCTCCTCCTACTTTTTTCTTTAATCATCTTTGGCCTCCTTCAAGAGTTCATTATCCTGTCCTGGTAAGTATGGTTCTCCACTAAATCTCTGTACTAGGTTTTCTTTTCTCTCTCTCACTATATCCTCTCCCTTGGTGATCTCATCTGCTACTATGGGCTTAATTATCACATTTATGAAGATAATTTCCAAGTCTCTATATCCCACCTTAATATCTATCTCCCCTAACCCAGTACCATGTTTTCTTCCCATCATCTATTGGATATCCTACTGTCATCTCAACTTCAACATGTTGAAAACAACTCATATATATTCCCCTCCCAATTTCTCTATTTCCACTGATGACACCACCATTTCCCTAATCATTCAGGTTTGGAAAAAGTTTTTACACTTCTAATTCCACGCCCCACCCCAACTACCTACAATCTCTTTTCAATTCCTGTTGCTTCTACCTTCATAACATCTTTTGAATCTTCTCCCTTCTCTTCATTTGCACAGCTACTCCCTTATTTCAGGCCCTTCACCCTTCATTTAGATTAGTGTGGTATTTTCCTAAGCAGTCTTCCTACGTCCCAGACTTTTTCTTCTCCAGTCCATTCTTCACAAAGGTACCAGAATAAATCTAGAAAGGTTATTTTCCTGCTCAAAGATTTTCAGTGGCTCCCGATTTCACTGCTTATAGAACAAAGTACAAACTCCTTGGGTTTACAATTAAGACCCTGTATGATTGGGGCTGCCACCTACCTTTCCAACCTTACTACATTTTATTCTCCTTCATGAAATTACACTCATGAATGAGGAAAGGATTAGTTTAAAAAATAAAGAGAAATTTTGAAGCAGAAAACAAAACAGTGGGGGGAGCTCATGTTGGATAGTCACAATCTTGATAAAGTAGGAGATTATATCATCTGCTAAAAGTGAAAGAGTTGAAGACCTAAGGAGAGTGAACAAGGTTTGAGATAGCTGATGTGAAAAGTACAATACGGAATTAACAAGAAAGCTTACGTTTAGGGATTGGCATCCTAAAAAGTGAATGAATAGATGCTATTGAAAATTATTTTGGACTCACTATTTCCTTTTATTTATTGTGTTTATACCCTGGGGTTTATAAGTATATGATTCAATGAAACAAAATCTGAAAATGAAATGAATTCTAAAAACCCTGAGTAACATGGACATTTCCCTTATAGAGATTTCCTTCTTCAAACTTGTAAGAATGCTTTGGTCTTTATTTTTAGAAAATATTTAAGATCCATGATTTGGTAGATTCTGTGTGTGTGTGTGTGTGTGTGTGTGTGTGTGTGTGTGTGTGTGTGTGTGTAAAGATATCTGTATCTATACATACGTGTGTACATACATACACAATTCAATCATAAAACAAAGCAATCATTTATGATAGGATTATGCTGTTAAGGTAAACCAAAGAGAGCAAACTGAAAAATTTCAACTACAAAGTGGTTTGAATCACACACGTAATTCAATGGACTTTTTAAAAATTCAGTTTCATGTTTATTTCACTGGTGTACTAAAATATATGTGTGGGTTTAAATCACTTTGTAGCTGAACATTTCTAACCAAACCCTCACATATACACCCACTAAAATGATTTCCCCATATGCTTCAAAACACATAACACACTTATACGGCAAACTGCATTAAAAAGTCATGTAACTCAGAATTGTTCTAAACATTTCTATCACAGACTTCCAAAGCAAGGCCTTTAAAAAAAAGTATGTCAGCTACATTCCTGTTTCTTCCTTAGAATTCCCAGACTTATGGGTGAACTGTTGGCTCCCACAAGTCATTTGCTACAGGAAGCCAAAGCAGTGTCAAAGGTGGCTTCCACGACCAACATGGAGCTTCTCTGGAATTGCCAGCAAGGAATGTGGGTTTGTAGAACTTACCAATTGTTTTCTCTAGGGTCTGAAAACATAACATTTCCATGCAGAGAAAACAGTTGAGGAGGTGTATTTTTTTTTAACTTCATGAATATTAAAAATGATATAATTGAAGCCAAAACATAAGAGGAAAAATGAATACAGCAATTCCAAATGTGGGTGTTCTACTTCCAAGGCAATCTGTCTCTATGTGAAATGTTTGAAGCCAAGGAAGACAAATAATATAAACATGACACTGAATCAAACATACATTTCAAATGGAAGCAATTCCAAACTAGCTCTGGGCTCAAGCCATACTCTACAATAGAATAGAAGACATGGGAAAGAAAAACATTATTATACAAGGAAACATCATGGCAGAATGGTAGGACATTAATAGAAAGATTTCAAATGCCAATTCCCTATTAAGGTTCAGATTCATTCAGACTGGATAGGGCTTGGACCTCCAGGGATTTGTATATCCCTACCTCAATTTGAAGAGCTAACGACCAATGAGGGTTCTAGATAAGGCCTTATAAATATTTAAAACTTTTAATCTGTTGAGAGCTAAGAATTAGATTTCTCAACATGTCTTCATCTTCCCTACAACCACCATGATGGTATTTCTCATTCAATTCTACTGGTACCAATAAAAGGCTGTGGTTAGAGAAGTAGTAATCATTTGAGAAAGATGAAATATAATCTAATTAATTCAATTTTCCTACTGTTAGACATATGAACATTTTAATGCAGAGAAATACAGTTCTCAGCATACAAATTTATACTCTAGAACTGTTAGCAGAAATGTAACTCGAGTGTTTAACCCCAAATACAGTGAATTTAAATAATACCACCTTATATTTGTAGTGATGATGTATAGCTTTCGAAGCACTTCCATTAACTTTTTTGATCCTTACAACTCTGTAAAATAGGCATTTAAGTTCTCATTTTTATAGAAGAGGTGACTGGAGTTTGGAGATTTAAAGGAACTAACCCAAAGTCATATAGTTAGTAAATAATAGAACCAAGACTAGAAGCCAAGTCTTCTGACTTAGTCTAGTGTTCTTTTCCTCATGACTGCACTGCCTATCAAAAGAAAGCAGTGACCAAAAATTAGAAAAAGATTTTTGGTAGCTCTAAATATTTCTCTCCTCTTTGGAAATTTGCTGATTTTTAGACAAAACCCTTTTTGTTCTACCATGACTTTCCAAAGTAGAATTTTTGGATTTTTTTACTTTATAGCTGACTATAGTTAGGAGTAAGGGAAAAGCACATTAAAAAGTCATAGACCCATGGAAAAAGAGTCACTAGAGGACCATACAAAAGTAAAACTCAAATGCAATTTAGGAATGTAGGGCGTTTTTTTGTGGGGGGGAGTGGGAAGGGAGAAAAACCAAAATACTGAACTTATTTACTTCTGAAACCAGTTACAGACAGCAGTGACAGAAATTATGGCAGGTCTAGCCAAGTGAGTGAGAAGGTATACAAAGAAAAGCAGAAGGTGGGAGAAATGGAGAAGGGGAGGGAGAATGGGAAGCATAGAGAGGGAAGGAATAGAGTGGGCAGCAGACATCTGGAAGGAGAGATCATACCCGATTATGGCGGCAGACAGAATTTTGTCACACCTTAATAATCTACTTGGCTGGTGGTCATCACAGTAAGTTTTCATACATTCTATCACAAGGCATTGAAAACCAATAATGTAGAAGCTTGTGAAACTGCATCAGTTTAGAAGGCTGCCTTCTGCTCCTGCAAACTGCTTGACTATTTTCAGGCTTTAGACTTACTTTGGAAATAAATGTTTATTTTTTTCAATGTAGATAATCATAAAATAAGGTTTTACAGGTATGTGAAAGAATGAGTTAGGTTCTGGACATTCCTTGAGGACCTAAGAGTCCTAAAAGGAATCTGTTAGTTTGTTCACCTGAAAAGTCCCTTAGTGAGCACCTGAAAAGTGCCTTGACATTCGAAACCCCTCAGATTGACCAAATGTCTCTTAGAGTAGGGTTGCTTCATTGCATGATGCCTGAAGAATACATTTGCAATTGTCTTTATCCTAAGGCTATATTCCCAAATATCATCACGTTCTTTTTTGGCTACTTGGGCCCTAGTAGGATCAATGCATAAAAAGAACAAAAACCAAACTGAATCATAGGGCAGGGAGGAAGACATTTCGTGAAAAATGGGGGTAAATATAGTTATACCTTAATTGGTCAATCAAATCAAACCATTAGAAGTTCTGTTATGAGTGGGAGAGTAACAGGAGATATTTGGGAACTGGGGAAAGAATTATTTCATGGATTGCCGTGTTAAGGCCAGAACAAATCAACTCATGTATTGATTTCCAAGCTGAGGATTAAATCTGACTGACTAGAGGTACCTGGATACTTGTTTGCAAAGAATTTCTCTTTGGAAAACGTTTCAATCTCAATGTTAGATGGTGTCTATGCAGTCATTTCCCACTGTGTTTAGTCCAAATAGAAAGTAACTTTATGGCTCATAGGGGACTGTCGGATTCCCATTCGGGTCATAATCTGAGAATAATGAAATTGGAATCCTCCAATACTTCAACAGCTCTGAGATTTTTTTCAGTGTGGGTATGCCTCCCAATTATGCAGATTACAGCTCACCCACCCACTCCTGCCCTTCCTTTGTGACTTTTGTCTTTGGCTTCCCATAAATCTACTATAGGAGGTCTCACCCCACATGGACCTTCTTCTGATTACCAATGGCACCATGATAAGCTGTCCTTTACTTATCCCTCCCTCTCATTATGTGACTGGCCCATCTTCCCCTCCCCACCACCCATTTCTCTAATACACTGTAAGATCCCTGAGAGAAGAAACTTTTATTTTTGTTTTTATATCCCCAACATCCAGCATGAAATCAGCTCTTAATAAATGCTTAATTGTTTGATTGATTACATCCTTTTATTACACTGGAATAAAACTTGAAGTAACTTCAAAATACCTTCTGGTCCAGTTATCTGCTTCTTGAAACCCAGATTCTCAGCCTAAGGGACATCTTCAAGTCCTTACTCTCTCTCTCTCTCTCTCACCCCACATATCTAATCTGTTGCCAAGGTCTGTCAATTTTTACCTTTGTAACATCTTGTGAACACCTCTCCTTCTGCTCTGATGCAGACTCTCATTACCTCATGCCTGAATTACTGTACAAGCCTCCTGGCTGGTCTCCCCGTATAAAGGTCTCTCCCCACTATAGTCCGTCTTCCCCATAGCAATCAAAATGACCTTGTGTGCGTCTGACCATGTTATCCTGCCCTGCCCCTCTCAATAAGCACCTCAAGGATTAGATATCGGACTCTCTATTTGGTGTTCCAAGTCCTTCGCAAGCAGTCCTCTCCCTTCCAGCTCACGAGTCCTCTTACACCTTCTATTTTCCCTCCTGTCCCTTGCCCCAAAGTTGCTGTGACTTCAGGGATGGAGTCTCCTGGCTATTTCTTGACCTAGACCTCCTGGTTCCAAGCATTTTCCTGGCTGTAATGTCCTTTATGTTTAGCATTCTCTTTCTCCTCATCTCCATCTCTCCACTTGCTGGTTTCCTTTAAGCGCCAGCTAAATCTCACCTTCTACAGGAAGCTCTTGCCGATACCTCTCAATTTGAATCCTTCCCTCTTGACTTTTTCCTATTTATCTTGTATAGAGCTTGTTTATACATTGTCTCCCCATTCTCCTTGAAGGCAGGTTCTGTCTTTTGCCTCTTTCCGTATCCCTAGTGCTTAGCACAGTGACCTGGCACACCGTAGGTATTTAAAAAATGTTTATTGACTGACTGACTAGTCAGTCAGGTGGAATATCTACTACCTTGGGCTTATTTTACACTCTTGTTAAGGAGAGTTAAAATAATTTCCTATCTTTTACTTCATTTATGTCTTTGGCTTCACTGGGAGAACACGAGGAAATGTTACTCCTCCCATTTTTGTAGGAAGAGAAACTGAAACACAGCTAGGCCAAATGACTCATTCTAGCATTTCCAAACAAGTCAACACCCAAATGAAGCTCAAATCCAAGTTTTCTGACTCTGAAATCTCTGTCTTCTGAACAATGAATATCAATAATATTAATTATTATAACGTAACTTATATTTATACAGCTCTTTAAAGTTTGCAAAGCACTTTTATATCACTTGAGTCCTACAATGATCCAGTGAAGTAGGTACTAAAGATTTTTTATTTTTGCGGGGCAATGGGGGTTAAGTGACTTGCCCAGGGTCACACAGCTAGTAAGTGTCAAGTGTCTGAGGCCGGATTTGAACTCAGGTACTCTTGAATCCAGGGCCAGTGCTTTATCCACTGCGCCACCTAGCCGCCTCTCTAAAGATATTATTAATCCCATTTTATAGATGAGGAAACTGGCATGGTGAGGTACACTGAATCATCTATAGTCACCCAATCAGTGTCAGAGGCAGGATTTGAACCTAGGTCTTCTGGATTCCCAGTTCAGTATTCTATCACTCTTGAGGTTGCTTTTATTCTTAATCAGAAATAGTAATTCAAAGAATAGAAACAAATATAAACATTGTGGATGTTGTGTTTTGCTCAGATGAGATTTATGTTGGCTGGGCACTTAAAATTCTTTCAGGGATAGTGCATTAACTTGCACAATGCTAGCTGCTACTTACAGTAGATCCATGGTGGAGGATCTTTATATAGCCATATGCCACCAAACCATGGTTGGTATTTAGGTTTTCTCAATGTGATCCATGGAACTTTATTTTTATAGCTTTGATCTATTACCATTTTCTTCAAGGCCAACTTTCCATGCTATTTCTAGGCAATATAAATGAGGTGGCAGATTCTGGCTTTCCTTAATCTTACCTTGTCCTACACCAAAAAATGCATCCTGCCTCAGATTCAGGACCAACAGGAAAGAAACCAAGACCAGGGACCAAGATGGAATCCTTATAAAATGTTTTCTCCAGGCATTTCCTTTGAGCCAGCTCTGAACACTATTACAGGAATTACAGCATAACTTTGTCTTGTTGTCAGAAAATGTGGCTGGGCCACATTGCTTGTGATGGGTACAGATGAACAACAAATGTGTGTAACAGACGAAACCTCCCACTTCTTGGGAAACCACACCCAGGAGGGATATTTGGAAGCATCCAGGCATATGAGACATGGCACAGTATTTTTAACAACAAGCCAAAAAATAACACTTCAAAGTTGTGAACACTCTTGTTTAATACTGTACTTTCTGAACAGGTCCCAGTCATCACTTATTTGTAAATTACATATGTTTTGTGGCCTTGTATGGAGGTACTTGATTCATAGGAAGCCTAACTACTATGGCCCTTGACTAGAAAAATACACCATCTTTTGTCATCATTTAAAATAGTTGCGATTCCATAATGTGATAGCTGTCAGCTTACTTCTGTCTACTTTTACTTGGTTCACTGAAACCCAGATATTTGAAGGTCTCATCATCCTGTCACCAGCTATAGCTAACACATAAAACAGTGAAACAGAAAATCTTGGGAAAAACCAATCTATCCTTCATCTAAGCCCTCAAAAAGATGCACAACATCCCAAGTAGGTGATTATGTTTGCACTTTGACTGATTTAGAAGCTAAAGCTCCTAATGGACATTGCCAACTGACCACATGGGATCTTTTTGGTGCATTGTATCCCAATATTTTTTAAGGCAGGATGTATATTAGAATGACATGGTCACCAACGAGAGCCTGGATTTTTCCTACTTTGCTCCAGGGCTCTGGAATGCTTGTCACTTTTCCATCTTTATATAGGACTAGGAAAGATAATTAAAAGAAAAGAACTCTATTATATTCATGGCAAATTTAATTTAAGCTAGTAGTATGGGAAGAGCAAACTTAAACACTGCTGTCCTAGATTTTAGCATACTTCCCACCCTTTTACCCATCTGATCAAATAGATGACAAAATATTTTCCACACTATAAATATAGCACATACTTCTGCTGCTCAACATACCACATAATCAATCAAAACCATCGCAGGCCAGCTTCTGGGAATGAGCCTTCCATATTAACGCAATTTTTTCTAGATAAACAAATAAAATTACATCTTTGAATGAAGTTTGCTTTTGGTTCTGTTTTTCTGATATCTAGGCTTTTTTTTTTAAAGGAGGCTAAAGATTCAATTACATGCTATCTTTAAAATTAGCTAGAACTAAAATATTCTTTTTTTTTTTAGTGAGGCAATTGGGGGTTAAGTGACTTGCCCAGGGTCACACAGCTAGCAAGTGTCAAGTGTCTAAGGCTGGACTTGAACTCAGGTCCTCCTGAATCCAGGGCTGGTGCTCTATCCACTGCGCCACCTAACTGCTCCCTGAACTAAAATATTCTTAAGAAATGTCATCACAAAGTAGATGCCCATTTACTGAAGAATGGTTAAATAACTTGTGGTACATGAATATAATGGAATATATTACTGTGCTGTAAGAAACGATGAATATGATAAATACATAAGCTTGTAAACACATATGAACTGATGCAAAGTGAAGTAAGTAGATAAAAGAAAACAAAATATGCAATGACTACAACAATGTAAACAGAATGAAAAACCATAAAGTTATCAAAACTGAATGTTGAAAAACTACAAATAACAAGCTTGGTCTCAAAGAAGAGACATGAGAAGATATCCTCCTTCCTTTGTAGAAGTACTTTTTTGATATACTGATTGGTTTTAGTGACTTTTTTCTCTTCCTCTTTTCTTTTTTTTAGGCGGGGGGGGGGGGCAGAGCAACAAGGGTTAAGTGACTTGCCCAGGGTCACACAGCTAGTATGTGTGAAGTATCTGAGGCAGGATTTGAACTTAGGTCCTGCTGAATCCAGGGCCGGTGCTTTATCCACTGTGCCACCTAGCTGCCTCTTCTTCCTCTTTTCTTTAATAAAATATTCTTTGTTATATAGGATGAGATGAATACTGGGAAGAATTTTATAATGAAAAAACAAAAGATATCAATAACAATTTTTTAAAAACCAGTGAAGTGAATGTTGCTGGGTGTGGTGGCACAAGCCTATAATCTCTACTACTGGATAGGTTGAGGCCAGTGGATATTTTGAGCTCAGGAGTTCTGCAATGGACTAAGCCAGTAGAGTGTGCACCTAAGTCCAGCACCAACATGGTGAACTTCTGGGAACAGGAGGGTAGAATGAGCCCAGCCTGAAATGGAGTAGTTCAAAAGCTCCTGGGCTGATTAGTGGTGGGATTAGGCCCATGAATAGCCACTGTACTACCAGCCTGAGCAAGACTGAGAGATTCTCTCCCATCACCCCAAAAAGTGCAGAACTACAAAGAATAAGCATAGAAACAAGGAAGAGACACAAGAAGACACCCCCCTTCCCCCCCACTCCTTTGCAAAGGAGGGTGTGGAATACTGTATGTTTGGACTCTAAAAGTCTAAAAACCTTTTCAGTGTACTGATTGGTTTTGCTATTTTTTTCCTTTAGGGCATGGAATAGTAGGAAAAATTTAGGTGATGTAAAAACAAAAAAAATCAATCAATATATACATATATTTTTAAGGTTGTCCTTAAGCTTTGCTGTCACGTTTGGTTTTTTTTTTTTTTTGGTCTAGAATTCCAATACAGAACTTTGTGAGCTAGTGGGGAATTTTATATGACAAAAATGATTATGGTGATTTGGGTGTATTATTATTAAGAAATAATATAGTTATTAGCTTTCAGAGAAAAAAAAGTAACACAAGTCTTACTTAACAATTACTACTTTGTTGTTTATCCTTCTATATTGGAAGAAATTTGGGAATCCTGCCCTATCCCAATCTTTTTATAATGGTTCTGTTTATGCCTCACAAGTGGAAAGGTTAGATGTTGGAAACTCTATCACTTAGATTCTTAAGGATAAACTAAGAAAAGAAATAAGGTAACAGCATAAGAAGGCAGCTACATGGTGCAGTAGATAGAATGCTGGACCTGGAGTCAGGAAGACTCATTTTTCTGAGTTCAAATCTGGTTTTAAACACTTACTAGCTGTATGATCCTGCACAAGTCACTTAACCGTATCTGCCTCCGTTTTTCACCTGTAAAAAGGAACTGGAGAAGGAAACGGCAAACTACTCCAATATCTTTGTCAAGAAAACTCCAAATGGGGTCACGAAGTGTTGGACACAACTGAACAATAACAACATTGGCAGAAAAATGTCTAATTTATACAATAGGAAAAACACCACTTTCTCAACATTCTTCCCTTTTTAGTTTGGAAACATACTTGGCATGGAAATACCCCCATTGGTCATCTTTGAACCTGACTGCCACGGCTGTGGTTTCTTCACAGGGCAATAAGTCACATGGGCAATGATCTCAAGTCACTTTTTTTTTCTTTTTTTTTTTTTTTTGGTGAGGCAATTGGGGTTAAGTGACTTTCCCAGGGTCACACAGCTAGTAAGTGTTAAGTGTCTGAGGTCAGATTTGAACTCAGGTACTCCTGAATCCAGGGCCAGAGCTCTATCCACTGCGCCATCTAGCTGCCCCTCAAGTCACTTTTTTTGTTTGTGGTTTAAAGAGTCAAAGAATCAAAAATATTCCTATATATCTGCAACATGGAAAGGAGATAACAACAGATTATCTGCAGACTTAGTAATAACAACAATAACAACAACAACAACAACAATGATTCATAATAATTTATAATTCTAGAGCATTTTAAGATTTACAAAGCAATCTTCTTGAAACAGTCTTGTGCGATAAGCTATGCAAATATTATCCCTATGAGAAAGGTTAGGTGACTTGCTAGGGTCACAGTTAGTCACTATCAGAGTCTGCACAATGGGGACTCATCCTAAATCCTATTTTTATTCTAAATCTTCCATTCTATCTCTTGGCATACTTTACATAATAAGATCTTGGCTTAAAGCCAAATTAAATTAAGTCAACATTGGAAAAGGTACCTGCTCTAAGCAGGGAGAAGTCTGAAGTGTCAGTAGGAGAGCTGGAAGAGGAGTGAAGGAGAGAGCATGGTGAATGAATTCATTCTACAATGTTCCTAACGAGTGGTCATCTCTGGCAATGTCAGGTAATCTACTACTTACTGAGGTGGCCAAATTCTCCTTTTGAACAGATGTAATCATTGGGAAGTCTTCCTCATGTGGAGCTAAAATTTGTTCCCCTGTAATGAGTCTAGCCCTAATTCTACATGATTCTCACGCATTCAACTAACTATGTGAAAATAGTTACCACACCTCTCTCCTATCCATTTATTCTCTTGTCTAGGCTAAACAGAACCAGTTCCTTCAAAAAAATAAGAATCATCAACAGTCTTATTATACCCAGTCAGCTAGTCAATAAATATTAAACACCCACTATATGCAAGGCACTATGTTAAGGACCATGGATACAATGAAAGAGAAAAGATAGATCCTATTCCCAAGCAGCTCACAATCTAATGGGGGAGACAACATATATACAACTATGTACAAATAAGTTATATACAGCACACACTGGAAATAATCAACAGAGGGAAGGCACTGGAGGGATCAGGAAAGGCTTCCTGTAGCAGGTGGGATTTTAGCTGACACTTGAAGGAAGCCGGAGGCAGAGATGAGGAGTAAGAGCATTCCAGACATGGGGATCAAAGTCAAGAGGTGGAGTGTCTAGTTTGAACAACAAGAAGGCCAAAGTCATTTGATAGTGATTGGAGAGGATTTGGGAGAAGGCCTAGTGTGTAAGAAGACCGTAAGGGTAGGGACGGGAGGGTGATGAAAGGCTCTGGATGCCAGAGGATTTTTTATTTGATCCTGGAAGTAACAGAGAACCATTAGATTTTACTGAGTCCTAATTCAATAAAAGATACAGTCAGACTGGCCTTTGAAGAAGATCGATTTCACAGGTGAGTGGAAGATGGTCTGGAGTAGAGAGACATAATGCAGAGAGACCTACAATCTGGCCACTGTAAGAGTCCAGGCATGAGGTGATGATAAAGGCCAGCACCAGGGTGGTGGTAAGTATCAGAGGAGAGAAGGGGGTATATATGAGGGATGTTATGAAGAAGTCATGTGAGCAATGACTGCTCTGTCAAGAAACCTCTCTTCCAAAATGGGAGAGGTCCTAGACACAGTAGTCAATTATGCCTTCATGTTCCCTTCTTTCTCATGTGTTGTTTCTCCTATACTTACCTACTATGAGGAAAAGACTGATACCAGTCAGTTATACCTTACTTTGCATTTAAATCAATGGTTCCTTGAGGGTATTTGCTTTTTTAGGTTTTTAGGAGTGAAAGGCTATTAAAGGAAATTTCAAGCCTCATCCAAAAAAGTGGGGGGAATATTCTGGAGAAGGGGCAATATAGATAACTCTCTTTGTTGGCCAGCACTGTCTCCAAAAGTGATTATCATGCCTTCATCTTACTATACAGCAAAAAAAAAAAAAAGAGCATCAGCCACTTAAATGTTACTTGACCATCTAAAAAAAATAATCCTGCAAAAAAAAAAAATAATCCAGCCAGACTTGGAACCCTCAATCACTTGTGAAATTGAATTGCCCAAGTTCATTATCATAATTTTAAAAATA